>NC_056748.1:1033357562-1033732562 GCF_019279795.1 Protopterus annectens
TAAAAATTCAGTTTGGTAAAGTACAGATTGCCAGACAGAATGTCTACATATTCATGCATGTGAGTGTGTCTGTAATATGTATGTAAACCATTAGTGTTTTTGTGTGTTGGCATGCATTATGCATTGTGAATATATATATATATATATATATATATATATGTGTGTGTGTGTTGTGTGTGTGTGTGTGTGTGCGCGCGCGCGCGCCTGTCTGTCAATTGGTATAGAGGTTAAGGTTGCAAGATGTAGTCCCTGGGATAGAGTTTGATTCTCTCAGCCCTTATTTGCATCCTGTATGACCTGAGCATTTCTCTTAGCAAAATATTGCTCCTGGATTTCCCTAGAAAAGGGACTGCGACTAAGTGGACCTAGCTTGTTAACGAACTGGATTATTATCATCATCTACTGAATTTAGTCTAAACTTCAGCAGATCAACACTGAAAACATTGACACCCTAATGTGCATGCTCTGAGGCACAGCCCTGGACCATGCAAAATGAATCTACAGCTCCAGTCCTCCCTCACATTCCCTGTCAATTCTATGCTGCAAGTGATAATTCAATAAAGGTGTTTGGGGGGGGGGGGGGGGAGTCTATATATTATATTCTCCAACCTCAGAATTGTCAACTTTTGCATAGCTGTTAACCATCTGTTTTGCTGAACAAAGTTTGTTGGCAAAACAGGTGTTGACATTTGGGAGTTTTGCTTATTTTAAGTAGATACACACATATGTCCCTCTCAACCTTTTAGTGCAGGAAATCTGGGCAAAGCCTGAAATAATGTTGAGACAATGGCCCAAAATCAGAATACATTTTTAATATCGCTTTTATAAATTTAGAAAGTTGTTAGAATAACCGGATTTGTGTTAGCATGCATTTTCTGAAGGAAATTAATTCTGAATCTCAAATGTATATTATTGTATAATTATTTTAATCCTCACTGATTTGCTAGAAAAGCACAAATTTTATGAGGAACAGACCAAAAATGTGAGTGGAAAATCTGGACATTCTCTGTAATTGTGGACAATTGAGAAGTACCTGTTGTTTTGTAGAGGTAATCACTGCCTGCGTTTTTAATATTTGTTAATTTTGCCATGATTCAAATGTTTTGGGAGTTTCATTTTTCTTCTTGGTTGTATGATTGGAGTTAATATTTCTAAGAGGGGTTTGGGCACCGAGTAAAAAAAAGAATTTATATTTTGCATCTGGTTGAAGCTCTGACTGGTTTGATTCTTCTGTTAAAGTTTCCATCACCATCATGGTTTTCATCAGTGAGATGTAGTGGAAGCATGTAATACAACATTGAAAATAGATTGCATTCAAAATACAGCAGTAAAGCAAGTAACTGTGTGCAACTACCATGAGCTTCCAAAATTGGAAACAATGCCATGTCCCTTTAGGCAGCACTTTTAGGTAGTTGATACCATTTGCTTTGTCAGGATTCTGATACTGCTGTCTACTTATTTTCTTTTTAATAAACAACAAACTTTCAGGGGTTTCTATACCTAAAAGAAAACTAATCGATAGTTTTACCTTATGTTTTAAAGGGTCAGGCACATTCAAGCATACTTGAACTCTGAAGTCTCAATTCCTCCACCTCACCTCTATCTGTAATTTTCATTGATTCTAACACCGTATGCTAGAAAACAGAGAACAATAGCTAAGTTCTAAGTAATCTTTTCGTGTTAGATTATATGCACCCTTCATATGTCTCTCAGGTCCTCTGCCTGTAAGATAAATGCCTTTGACTTTGTAGAAATTTACAGCTTCGCTGTCATTGAACCTGCTAAAGGTTTGCTGTGGCTTTTCCTAGAATCCTTGATCACAAGCATGGTTGTTTTATTTCCATTACAATTCTTTGTGGTACTCTGTCTAACTAACCATAATTACTTCCCTACTGTTTTTAATTTATTTATAATGCGTTATGAGAGTTGTGCTTGACTTTACCTTAGAGCCCTGAAAAATCTCCCTGTAACCTATACTTCTCTTATTTTGTTAATATATACCTTGCTGTTTTAGCCGCGGTGGTGGTGCTGCGGTAGCATTGTCGCCTCACAGTAAGACGTTGTCCTGTTCGATTCTCAGCTAAAGCGTCTTCTGTGTGTACACATGCGTGAATGGGCGTACCTTCGTTGAAGGTTGTACGTCAGGGCTGGCAAGTTGGTATGTAAAAATCTACTGCCAATCATTAGCGGACCGGAGTTCTGCTGTGGCAATCCCTAACCGGGAAAAGCCTAAAGATACAACAACATATACCTTGCTGTTTTGTGAACTCATTAATTGCAGAGTTTACACTTAACTTTCTCTATGGAGTTACTTCATGGAGACCCAGTAAAATGTAGTTATCAGTTGACTTTACTTATTGTTATCTTGACCCCTCTCCCTTAATAGTTTAATGATAAACAGAAGGGTAAAAATGCATGTATGAACATCATTTTTACACCAGCTCATCACTGGATTTAAGGCATGTTGGATATTCACCCTGGCATCAATATGTAGACAGCTCTTTTAAAAGCAGCATAAATGTTGTCATTGTCTTAAACATGTAGCTGACAGACGCCTATAGCCCTCTTAGTGCCTCCCAATAGTTTGTCATCACACCTTTTCTTCTCTCTCCCTTTCTGGTACGCTTGAATTAACTCCTGTGATAGAAACTGCTTTGACCAACTGCATGCTGCTATTTATACAGGTCTGTATCTGTTAACAGGATTCAGTGATTTGGTACTATTTATTGAGAATTGCAGTGGCAAGTGACCATGAAGCTTCTCTGACATAAGCAAAATATACTTAATGTAGTTATGCTTCTCCTGTCATTTCTCTGCTGACATGCATTGGATATAAAAAGTGTACACACCCCTGTTAAAATGCTAGGTTTTTGTGATATAAAAAATTGAGACCACAATAAATCATTTCAGAATTTTTCCCACCCTTAATGTGATCTATAACCCGTACAATTCAATTGAAAAACAAACAAATCTATTAGGGGAAAAAGTATAAAAAATTAAAAATTTACAATATGCTGGTTACATAAGTGTGCACACCTTTAAACTAATACTTTGTTGAAGCACCTTTTGATTTAATTACAGCATTCAGTCTTCTTGGGTACACACCTGCCATCAATTAAAGAGACTCTGATTAACTCCAAATAAAGTTCAGCTGTCCTACTCGGACTTTCCTGACATTTACTCATTTGCCTGCTACAGCAAAAGTCATGGTTCGCAGAGAGCTTACAAAGCATCAAAGGGATCTCATTGTTGAAAGGCGTCAGTCATGAGAGGTTTACAAAAAAATTTCCACAGCATTGAATATACCATGGAACACAGTGAAGACAGTCATCAAAAAGTGGAGAAATTACTGGACAGCAGTGACATTGCAAAGAACTAGACGTCCCTCCAAAATTGATGAAAAGACAAGATGAAAACTGGTCAGAGAGGCTGCCAAGAAACCTACAGCAACACTGAAGGAGCTGCAGGAATTTCTGGCAAGTACTAGTTGTGTACTACATGTGACAACAATCTCCTGTATTCTCCATATGTCTGGACTATGGGGTAGGGTTGCAAAACGTATGCTTTTTCTTACACAGAAAAACATCCCGACCTGGCTAAAATTGGCAAAACAATACATCAAGTCTCCCAAAAGCATGTAGGAAAATGTGTTATGGTCTGATGAGACCAAGGTTGAACTTTTTGGCCACAATTCCAAAAGGTACATTTGGCACAAAAAACAACACTTTGCATCACCAAAAGAGTACCATCCCCACGGTGTAGCTTGGTGGTGGCAGTATCATGCTTTGGGGTTGCTATTCTTCAGCTGGAACTGGGCTTTAGATAAGGTGGAGGGAATTATGAACAGTTCCAAATACCAATCACTTTTGGCCCAAAACCTTTAGACGTCTGTTAGAAAGCTGAAGGTGAAGAGGAATTTCACCTTTCAACACAACAATGACCCCAAGCATACATAAAAATCAACAAAAGAATGGCATCACCAGAAGAAAATTAAAGTTTTGGAATGGCCCAGCCACAGCCCAGACCTAAATCCAATATAAAATATGTGGGGTGACCTGAAGAGGGCTGTGCACAAGAGGTCCCCTCACAATCTGACAGATTTGGAGCGCTTTTGCAAGGAAGAGTGGCCAAATATTGCCAAGTCAAGATGTGCCATGCTGATAGACTCCTACCCAAGAAGACTGAATACTGTAATTAAATCAAATAGTGCTTCAAGAAAGAATTAGTTTAAGGGTGTGCACACACAACAAAGTATTAGTTTAAGGGTGTGCATACTTATGCAACCAGTGTATTGTACGTTTTTTATTTTTTATATTTTTCTCCCAACAGATTTGTTTGTTTTTCAGTTGAATTCTACAGGTTATTGGTCACATTAAAGGTGAGAAAAGTTTTGAAATGATTTATTGTGGTTTCATTTTTTATATCACAAAAACCTGGAATTTTAACAGGGGTGTGTATACTTTTTATATCTACTGTATTTTCTCAGTATATAATAGCAGTGCAGAGCAACAACAAACTTTAATTCTTTGAATTAATTAGGCTACAAGAACACTCACTTCAATGAGCTAGCTAATTTGCATAAATTAACCATATATTTTCCATGTCTTTCACTGACTTTTGTTTTGACTATGGTGTCAGTTACTGTATTTCAGTAATTTCAATCTGTTTCGTGAGTGATTCATTTTTAGATAATGTCTCATGATGCTCATTATCTCCCTAAACGTGTGTATAATCTGCTGGAGATGTTTTCACAATGTATGCATGGACTACAGAAATTTAAGTAGAAAGGCAAACCTTGATATAGAGTTACAATATTGAAATTCTAGCATGCTGTTCACTTTTATCAATTAATTTGCTGATAGTATTGCAGTACCCACAGCTGCTCTTATTCACACAGAGTTTGTATCCCTTCTCAGACATCACCTAAAAATCTAATTGTTACTACACTAGTCACTATGCACCTGCTGAATGCAAAATTTCTCTATACTTCCTTTGAGTACCTGAGATAATAGAGGTTCACCCCAAAACTCTCCCTTACTGAAAGGGGGAGGTTATGCTAAGAATTTATCACATGTACATTAACTTTGCCAAGTACCTCATTGCTCTGGTAAAATGCACAGTCCTCTCATCTGTCCCACCTAATTCCTTCATCATTTTGTTGCTGTTAGTATAGTGTCCTTGTGTACTACAAAAGGACATATGAAACAAGGTTATATAGCTGTGGTTACTTACTTGGTTGCAGTCTGCAACTTAGGCAAGAAGGAAAAATCCAGCAGTGAAACTGCAAGTCTCACATTATATCAGTTTTAATCTAGTTCTTGTGTTAGAGAACATCATCTTCCAACACAATCTTGTGCCACTAAAACTGCATGCAAAACAAATATGACATATCTTTTTCTCTTTTTGTTTGTCCACTGATACTAACTCATTTTGCAAGCTGAGTTCTCCATTCTAAACTTTAACTGTAAGTTTTTTTTTTTTGGCATTTTGGAGATAGGTCTTAATGATTTAGGTGTACCACCACATAACTGTCTGCAGTCTACTGTAGATTCTAATTCCAAGAGGCCTGCTGCTTTAAGTTTTGCCACATTTGAGTCTGTTTCTGTAAAGGTTTGTGGCACATTTGCTGCAGCTAAACTTTTATATTGTTTTCCCCAAGGAATTTTCTTTCATTGTTTGGTCCCCAAGTAGGAATAATCATTGCCAAAGATAGTTTTATATTTTTGTGGGCCAAGGGGTTTTGAATCCTTACACACCCTCAAGATATCCTCTTTCCATTTAAAAGATGAATAGTGAATAATTAGCAGTCATGTTTTTTGTACCCTAAGCAGACTTCAAAGAATTTTCCTCAGGTAGATAGCAAGTGTTCAAGGTATGATAGGAAAGAGAAAGGTGACTGGGAACTTGTTTTTTAGAGAGAGAGCAGATTTTTAAAAAATTCCTACTGATTACTCTGTCAGAAATGTTGAAGGCAAATTACTGTAATGAACAGAATAATTCTTTTAAGCCTGGACACAAGCTCTGAATTGCCTAGGCGTGGTAAGGCCTTACTAAGTTTAATGCTATTAACTACCAAAAAAGCAGATAGTAGAACATGTTAATCAAAATCTAAGCCAACTGTAACCAAAGCACTGAATATTGAAATGGGGGGAAAAGAAATGGAAATGGGATCTTTAGAAAAGGGGAAGCAGCAAATTACATTGAAATAAATGGAATTTGCGTGAACAGTACATGCAGAATTAGCGTTTCTATTAAATGATCAAAGATGCATTCTTTCGAATGCGTCTTGATCGAACTTGAAAGCACGAAAAGGCAAAATAGCAAAACAGCATATAAGCAAATTCTTTCCCTGGGAAAGAAATCGCTTGGCCGCTTCCGTTACTTTGCCGTTTTCATGACTGTAGTTGGTATATTTAAGTAGGGGTGTGTGGCGGCAAAGCCCCCCACTTTATGTAATGTTTAAAACATTTTTTTGTGGCACAGCAATTTTTTCAGTTGGAAAAAACAATCTCTGTTCTAAGCGTTTGAGATTGTAACCTTTCGCTTACATAGGTTTGATAAATCATTGTTAGCTTTTTTAAGCGTTCGATGATTTAACATAGACCCGCAGAATTATGTTCAGGAATGAACTTTAAAGGGAAGGAAGGAATTGAGCAATTTGTGTAATATTGGAGCAACTGAAACTCATTAAAATGAAAGATAACATGCAATGTATTATGCTTGTAAAAGAAAAATGTTAATATGATTTATTTTATTTTATATTAATATATGTGAGCCTATGTCTTAAGTGATAATTTAAAAAAAGTGTTTAAAAAAATAATGTTTATATTCAGTACCTATTTCTAGAGATGAAAACACTGCAAGTTCTGAAGCAGGATGTACGGTTAAGAAAATTCAGGTTGATTGTCTCTTGAAATCACCAAACCCCAGAATTTAAAATCAGAGCAGTGAATGCTTATGAATTGCTGGGTTTACAGATCAACAGCAAGCTATGGTTAAATTGCATGCTGCTTAGACAGTTGTATATATTAAAATTATTTTAGCTAAACTTTATAGGATAAAAAGAAGCTTTACATCATCTTAAGTTTTGTCAAGAAATATACTGTTTTTCAATGTTAGAATAGTTGGCATAATGATTAAGGTCTTTACCTCCCAGCTATAAAGGTACAGGGTTTCATTCTGTCCCCTTGTTATTTTCTAGGATTGTAATAGTCTGCAGACTGATAGCTTAATATTTATCTGTGAACTTGTTTAACTCTAAGATGCACAGAGGGTATTCAGAGAAGAAAAAAATCATAACATGGCTACTCAGCAGTAAAGAGCTCAGTAAAGTATGCAAGATGTGGTCCAATAGCAATTAGGTATGCAGTGAGAACTGGCATAATGTTGTCATTCTGGGTACAGTTCTGTACAATGAATCTTTTCAGGTTTGATAATGACATTAACAGCATAGGAGAGCCAGGCAGGGATGCCCTCTTTCCCCTTTGTTATTTGTGTTATATTTAGAACCACTGGCAAAGAAAATAAGGGACTCAGAAGTCCAAGGATATAATTGGTATGGTAATCAAGAAAAGTTGGCTTTATTTGCCTACAATAATTTGTACCTGATAAAACCAAAAATGAACATCTTTAGTGTTGTGTAACATTCTGAGACTGTTTCAGGTTTTCTTGGGATCTAAGATTACTGAAGATAAAACATTGGCTATACCTGTACAATTTGTATACAGACATGAATTGGTTCAGCAATACCAATAGTTGTTGTGACATTTTAAAATGAAATATTTACGAGTATGGGTTAAAAAGGATTCTGTGATGGCAGCTAAGGATACCTTGGAAGAGATTAAACAAAAGAGTACAAAAACAGACAAACTGGAAGCTCTTTTCTGTGGTTAGCAAGGTATAAGCAGCAAAAATGTTTTTAGTCCCTTTAACTTTAGACACAGGTCAGGCATATTTTTATCAACCAGACAAGTTGTGGATAGTAATTAATAAAAAGTTCAAGGATTTTATCTGGGAAGGAAAGAAGGCAAGAGTCAAGTGGGATAAGTTGATCCTTCCAATTGAACAAGGTGGTTTGGGATTACCTGATTTGAAGGGATATTTTGGAGCAACACAGTTAAGGCTCTTAAACATAACACAAGCAGAAAGTTAATATTCAAAGTGGAAAGAGATGGTAAAGAAGGGGGAAATTCAAAAAATGAGTCAGTGGGATTCTGGATGCAAATCCTTAAGGAGGATAACAGTCATACAGAATATTATATTCATAAAGTAGCACAAAGTATTCTAAGAACTAAGCTAACACAAGAATGGAGAAAGGAGATTCTGCAGACAACAGTGCCTGGTCATGGAGGTGATGATGATGTGTCAGCCACTCGTGAACTCTTCTGTGATGCAGAGGTCAACAATGCACAGCAGTATTTTTCCTAGCACTCTGTGGTGGTTGTTTCTGAATACCCCCATTATCTATAATAATTTTAAACAAATTTCCAACAAGTTATCCCACTGAAAAATTTATAGGAGGATTGTTTTTTATAGTTCGTCATTCTGAATTGTATTGAGACATTCAGTTTCAAATGTGTGCTCACAATTCATACACGTGAACTTAAATAATGTTTTTAAATTTACTGGTGCACCCATGTATATTTTTTTTTCGCCTGACTATGTCTCAAGATAGCTAGGTTCAACTAATGACCTGTGCACAGGAGTATCTGGCCAGGGAAGGATGGGAATGAGCAGCCAGTACTTGATTGCCCAAGTGGACAATGGAGATGTCTTTCAGAAGTCTTAAAAAATAAAGCACATGCACGCGCGCACAGATTATATATGTTCTTTCCTCAGTGAGATATGGATTATAGCCTGAATTCTCTAAAACATTTCTACTTAGCTAAATGACATGGTAGTCACTGTTTTTAGCTATTGGCATTTAAAGATGTATACCCATTTATCCTTGCCTTTATCTAAGAACAAAATATATATATGTATTCTCTCTCTCTCTCTCTCTCTATATATATATATATATATATATATAGTTACACTTTAGAATCTCAAATTACTGAAATCTCGAATTTCAGTAATTCGAGACCATGAAGCCTAAAACCAGAAAGCCAAAGAGCGAATTCGAATATCTCTTGTCCGCACTTATGCATTTCTGGTACGTTGCTTGTAGTGTTATGGTGCCTGAAATTGCAGATGAGTGTTTGTGTGTGTTGTATGTGTGGGTAAGGGTAGGGAGGTGTAAGTGTGAGTGTTGGATTTGCTGGTGTTTGTGTATGTGTGATGTGTATTTGTGTGTGAGCGAGTGGAGGATGGCGTGGTGTGAGTTTTTTTTTTCTTTTTTTATGTTGTGTGTGACCTCAGAGTTGGTATATATAAGTAGGGGGAATGTGGGGGGTGCAGGGGGGCTTGACCCTCTGCTAATCTGTATTGTAGGCTTGTGTGTACAGTGCGGAGCAGGAACATTACCATTCTGTTCACTCTAGTGTGATCTTGTAGTTGGTATATTTAAGTTGCAGGGAGTGTGGGGGGTGCTGGGGGGCTTGACCCCCTGCAAAAATGTGTTTATTGATATATATATATATATATATATATATATATATATTTTTATATTTGAGATTCCACAATCTCAAAGTTCTGAGTGTCTGTATTTAAAACGTCGGGATTACAAAGTGGTGTATGTATATATATATATATATATATATGTGTGTGTGTATATATATATATATATATATATATATATATATATATATATATATATAAGCTGCAGTGGTGCAGCTGGAGTGCCGTCTGTGTGGAGTCTGCATGTCCTACCCGTGGTCGAGTGGCATTCAAAAGACGTGTGAATGGGCGTGCCTTCATTGAAGGTTGGTTGTCGGGCTGGCACCTCGACACCATAAAAATCGACTGCCAATCATTAACGGACCAGAGGTCTGCTGTGGCGACCCTCTACCAGGGAAAAGCCGAAAGAAAAACAACATAGATATATATATATAAATACATATATATATATATATATATATATATATATATATATATATATATATATATTTAATTTTAAGCACCATGTTAGTCATGCCATAAGCTACTTGCATCAAAATAAAACTTTAGTTCATGCTGAAAATGCATTTTTTAAGAATGCAGCTTTCATTGGCTTGCATCAGTCATGCTTAATCCTTTACAGAGTATATTTCTGTATGGTCCATTTAACTGACTTTTCCATTTTGTTTAAATCTGACAGGTTATGGTAGTTCTGGAAGATCCTCTTCTCAGACGTTTGGTTTCAATGTATTTGTTTTGTACATAGGTTTGCAATTTCTTCTATGTAATTTACCATCTACTACATGAACTGCACAGGAACTGGGCTCAGCTGCTTTACCAGTTAATTCAGCTTCAGGCTTTTGAATTATTATGTTATCTCCAAATAAGTGTATTAGTCTCCTGCAGTTTTTTTTATCATTCTAGTATTTCTGTCTCTGCTAATTTATTTACAGCATTTCCTTTACTTTATCATTTTGCATCAGTAATGTAGCTGAAGTAGGTGCTCTGCTTTTCAACCTTCTGCCTATTAAGAACTTAGCTGATGAGAGATTGATTTTCTGCAGTGGTAGATTCTTGTGTAATAAAATTAAAAGATGCCTTTGCTACAACTCTTTCTAATCAGATTCTTAAATTGTACATTGCTGTGAGGATAAGTAAGATTGGGACAGTACATGTTTCATGTCCTCCTCATGCTCGTATCTTCTGACTTATTACAAGCCATTGATAGAAAAGTGTGTGTCATGTACCCTGTTTCTAAAGAATATGGACTTTAATGCACTGATCACTTGCTTGTTGCATCTGTCTGGTTATTTCAGGAATAATAATTCACACGAGATCCATGGTTTCTTTGAAATGGTTCTGGTCTGCACCCACTTGGCTTACATGAATGATCTGGGACTGAGTATTGTTACTTTTGCTGTGGAATGCACTACCGATTACACACATCTGCAGTACTTGTTCTAAGTAGACATTTCCTGACCATAATGTTTCTTGCTCTTTGTTTGCACTTTACTTTTCTAGATGTGATTCAAGTATCTTTTCAAGCTTTTGGTTATGAGCTGATTGGGAACTGTTATTTTGCCTGCTTTGAGCATTAAGCCATGGACAGAAGTTTTTTTATTTTTTTTTTATTTCTTGATCTGTATTTCACTTTCTTGCATAAGTCTGTAGAATAAGTAAATAAACAACTGGCTCTAGATCTAGATATATGGAGTGGGTCACAATTCTTATACAGCGTGACCAGTTGAAACAACAGAAAATAAAAAATGAACTGTATGCTTTATCTGCAGAATTGCTTCTTATTTTTGTGCTTCTTGTTTGGATGACTTAATGAATAATTTTAATGAGAAGCTTAAATCTTTGGAAGCTGAGTTAGTTAAGCAGAAAAAAAAAGTTGAAGAGTGATATCCGTGATTATGAAAGTGGGTGTGCTTTCATGTTGGGGTCCAATCAGAAGCATGGGAAACATGAACGTGATCATGGAAGTTTTAAAAAGACTCATTCTATTTCTTTTGCATCGTCAGACAGTACCAGATATAACACTGACCAGGAAAGTGACTATAATGACTATCCCTCACTTCCTGCTGCTCAAGAACACGTAGCACATCGACAGTGTTTTCAAAATAATGATGGAAATGCTAAGGAATGGTTTAACCATGAAAGAGGGAGAAATGGAACTCGAGGAACCAACACAGGAGCACAGTTTCAACAATTCTGGAAGAAAGGTAGATGGCAATGAATTTACTGTATGGACTCGATGTACTGTTACATCTTTAGCTGTAAACATGTCAGGTTGTGTTTTAAAAGATGAACAATATGCTGCTTTAAATTTAGGACTTAGATTCATACCAACGGTGCTACCGCTATCATGTTTGCATATTTTGAATCAAGAAGTTTTTTGCTTTGTTCGGAAATTAGAGAACCAGGAACACACAACAAGACTCCAAAGGAACAAGAAATGCAGCCAAAGACAGGACCTCAAATAGAAGCAGTTCTGTTTATTGGATACAACCACAAGAAACGTTCAGTCTCAACCCTTTGGGTACTTGTTTTAGTTCAATATTTCTCTGCAAGTAACTATTCTTAGCTGTAATTTTCTGTATTTTAACAATGCACTGTCAAATTATTGTAGACTGTCCATAAATGTCAAACCCTTATTATCATTGGTGCTACTGGATTGCTGTCGGTACACATCAGCATTCTGGTGAAAAGAAAACCGCTTGTGCTTCCAATCCCCTCAGTGTATTCATTCTTTCACCAGAGGTTGAATTACTTTGCTGTACATTCTCACCAGAATTAACAGGTGTGGCTTGTGTTAATGGTAAGCCTAAACTTGAGTTCATACCATAATTGCCACTTAATGAGAGTCCAAGAGCTCTGATATGGGGGAGATTGCTCTGTCAACTGCTGGCTAACCTGTTGTAGTAAAGAGGTTAGATTACTGTTGGATCCCAGAACCATCCTGTTAGATACCATCAATGCTGCTATTTCCATCCATACCTCACGACTAGAGAACCAGGAACACACAATAAGACTCCAAAGGAACAAGAAATGCAGCCAAAGACAAGATCTCAAATAGAAGCAGTTCTCTTTGTTGGATACAGCCACAAGAAACGTTCAGTCCCAACCCTTTGGGTACTTGTTTTAGTTCAATATTTCTCTGCAAGTAATTATTTTTTTGTATTTTAACAATGCACTGTCAAATGATTTTAGACTGTCCATAAATGTCAAGCCCATATTATCACTAGTGTTATTGGATTCCTGTCGATACACATCAGCATTCTGGTGAAAAGAAAACTGGTTGTGCTTCCAGTATCCCAGTGTATTCATTCTTTCACTAGAGGACAGTCTAAAATTATTCGACAGTCAAGACAAACATGTACCCAAATTTCTAAGTGAAAGTGGGATAAAGATATGTATTGGGTGACTTTAGATGTAAAACGTCTCCATACGAGTATCAGACGTAGATATAGATTGATTCTTTGGTGATAGTTGACCCATTATATTATTGAACTTGTACATTTTTGCCTTTTAATTTTTTTTTTATATTTGATGACGAAATTATCGACAAGTGCAAGGCACAGGAATGGAGGCACCATTTGCCTCCATGTATGCCAGTTTGTTAATGGCCTTGTTTAAAGCTGATTTTTTTGTATAAACATGAGTTTATGGTTAAGTATGTTGTATGTTGTTATCGTTATATAGATGATTTGATTTTTGTTTGTAGAAGCGGCTGTCATGAGGTTACACAATTTGTTGCAGATTTACAGTTAAATATGTATAATTTATTGTTTGACGGACTTCAATGTAGAATTTTTAGACCTATTGCTGAAAGGTTTGGATAATGGGGAAACATGTACTGTTGTACATAGGAAATTTTTGTATGGGGACAATATTTGCATGGGACTAGTTGTCACCCTCCACATTTACTTTCTTCACTACCATATGGAGAATTATTAAGGTTATCCAGAATTTGTAATAATGAGGGGGATTTTTTTGAGATGATGTATAAGACTGTTAATATGTTTTTGAATAGAGGGTATGATTATGGTGTGGTAAACTAAACCATTTCAAGGGTTGTAAAACCCACCGATAAACCACAGATGAATAATAATAATCAGTTCTATAAAGGTGGAAATATAGTTAATAGTGATGCTAAAGAACAAATATATTTTGTAATGACTTACAATATTTTGAGTGAGAAAATTAGTGCTGTGTTAAAATATTATTGCCTTTTTTTCTTAAAGAGAGTGAATTGGTAAAAATATTCCAAAGACCCCCCCCTGTATGCCATATAAACGTGGACGAAATTTCAAGGATATGTTAGCATATGGTACTTTTCCCCAGATTTTAACATTATTCAACAGCCAATAATTACTGGTACTTTTCCATGTAATAGTTGCACTGTTTGTAGAAATGTTCTTAATTCTTTTAACTTGATTAATAATGTAAAATTTGTACCAACTGGTTTATTTTCATGTAATAGTGTGGTTGTTGTATATGCTCTGCGATGCGCTTGCAACCTTTTTTTCATTGGAGAGACTAAAAAGGATGTTTAGAGTGGGGTTGCTTGAGCACATCAGAGATAGTAAGAATCAGAATGTGGATAAATTTGTGGCTTTACAGTTTAAAGAGAAACACAACAGTGATTTTATTTACTTCAGGGCACCGTATCTGAACAAATTAGATTAAAGGTAGGAGAAAGCTGTTTATTGAAAGAACAATTTTTTCTTTAAAGAATCTGTTTTTATTTTAAAGTACAATACCTTGACAGCTACAGGTTTAAATTGTGAGGTTAATTGGAAGTATTTAATTTAATTGTTTAATAGAATAATTGTATAATTATTTGGTCTTTTTATATATAATGGTGTATGTTTTTGTTACTCTTTGACAGCCTTGTGGCCAAGGCGCTAGAGGTAATATTTTTTTATTAATTTTATGGATCTATAGCCAGTTTATTTAGTTAGTTATTTTTTATTTTGTGGTTATTGTGTAGAATAAGTAAAACCTATATGTAGGGCAAGAGAAGTGTGGTACAATGCTTTTCCAAATGTGTGTTACAAAGGTTTGTGATCTCATTTTTTTTTAATAATCCAGACAAGAACTTCATCAGAATTTAACAAGCAACTCAAACATACTGTTTAAAATAGTTGCCAAAACAGTCATATAGTATGCAAATAACCAGTCAATGCCTGTCCTTAGGTAATACTAGGTTAAAAAAAGTGCCTGAACCAAATTGCATTGTGTCAGAATTGGATCAGATTTAAGGCAGAAAAAAGAACAAAAGCACTAAATAGAATTTGACTGTGTTTGTGTCTTCACTGAAGAGCTGGTACTTGTAGAATTGTTCTTTTTGTTTTGTGTTCTTTATTCTATGCCCTTTTTTAAGATTTAAAGGTTTGTGATCTGTCTCTACCTGAAGTTCTTTACTGTAGACCCTTTCATGAAATTGCTTACCTCCATTCACTTCTAAAGCAGTTCTTTTTGTATATGAGCATATCTGTTTTTGGGCTCATCTGTAAATGCTCTTGACCTGTAGGAAGCTGACCTTTTCTCTTGTATGATTTATAGCTGCTGCTGTTTTTCTGACTGACATCTACTTGAAGTACAGCTAGCTTCCTTGTGTCATAATATTTTAAAGTTACAGCACCAGTAACTAGTTTTTGTGTACTACAAACCTCTCTAAATGGTCTTATCGGTATTCCCAGGCTGCCTCTTACTATATCAACTTCAAGAGAGGCATAATTATCTCAGACTTATTAGCAAGAAACTTTGCAAAATATTGCATTTTTCCTAGAAATCTCTAACAATTTCTTATCATATAGCCCTGGCATTTGCACAACAGCCAGAATTTTGTCCGGATGAGGAATTTGATCTTCTGATGTCATAAAATAAACCATGCGCTTCATATGTGTAAGTCTCATTTTACATTTGTTTTTATTTAACTTAAAATTATGCTGTCTTAATTTTTTTTCATCAACTGTATCAGCTTTTTGTCATGCACTACTTGTGTATGGTCCCATTACATTAGATCATCAGTTATGTTTACAGTGCTTAGAAAAAGTCAACAACTCGGCCAACAGGTCTTTGAAACACATCTGGATCTAATGAAATATCCTACGTTAAGGAACCTGTATGCTCGCAACTGCTATTAAATGTACACACTTTAGAGCCTGCTTCCTTTAACTTTATTTGCCAGAGACCTGGTTTGCATCTAGGATTGTGAAAAACTTAGCATTACCACCTGCAGGATCCTCATGATCCGTGGTTGGGAAGCAAGTGCATCTGAAAAAACTTAGAGGCACTGAGTTGTTTCTGGGTGCTAAACAAAACACCTAGGTGGAATTATAAGGAAAAAGATAAATCTAGGATAAGACTAATTACATTGAAGGGTGGAGGTTTCCTTTAAACTGATGTATCAAAGTCTCACTGTTCTCACCTGCTTGAATTATACATACTTGGAAAGTACATAGATGCTGGCTGCATCTGTTTTGAGTAGGTATCCTACACATTCTATGTTAAAATAATAGTTTATACTGGTCACTGTGCTACAAAGGGATAAAGCACTAACTACTCCCTAGGTGTCCCTTTAGCAACACAGATTGCAGTGGGACTTGGCTGGGAAAGATGCCACTGATCCACCAAAGATAGCTTGCCCATTCTACTGGGTGGGTAGTAGCTTCTCTTGCTGAATTGGTGACACATGCAGATGTGCAGGTGTATCACCCCCAGCAATGAGCCTAACAAGCTTACATTTCAGTGGTGTGCCTCTCACAAAGGTTTGGCATGTGTGATAGCATGCACAAGCCTTTAGTGAGCAGCATTTGTACAGTGCACAAGCCACCATGGGGAATGAGTTGGTGGAGGCACTGCATAGCTGTGATGTGCATGTGATGGCTGCTAATCTTGGATTTTGGTGCTCATTCAGGTGGAATAAACTGGCCATGAGGCCCTTGCCTCTGTGAAATGAATGGGCCAGTTATGTGGCTGTGAGGGTAGAGTTAGATGATCAGTGTGTGTGTGTGTGTGTGTGTGTGTGTGTGTGTGTGTGTGTGTGTGTGTGTGTGTGTGTGTGTGTGTGTGTGTGGTGGGGGGGCAAGAAGAAAATAATATATATTTTAAGCCGCTCACCTTGTCTGTGGAGTTGGGCACTTTCTAAGGCAATGAAAAGCACAGAAGCTTGGACTGTGTGCATAATTTGCATTCGTTGAAATTCTGTTTTAAGAAAAGCAGTTTGATAACAGTCATGACTAATGCCACACTGGAAAGGTGATTGCATTTCTATTTGTGTTAACATTTCTCAGATTGATTTTTTTAAATGATACACTGTAGTCACAGAATACTGTGGTGCATACTAATTGCCATTTACATGTTTTTCAGAGAGTCGTGTGGTCTTAGGGATAATGCCAAGCTAAAATTATTTTTTTCTTTCTCTTCTGTTTCATTCATCTGCAATTAATGTGCTTATTCTCAAGGCTTAGGAATGTGTCACTTTGTTTAGAATATAACAAATATGGCAATTTTTAAATGTACTGAATCTTCAAACTTACTGAGTTGTCTTGTGAATGTTTAAAAAAAGGAAAAAAAAGTGAAAGACCAGGAATTGACTTTTGAGATGTAATTACTGATGGAATTAAAGGTTTGCATATTGCTAAGACACATCAGGGTGAAGCTAAGTGAAAGAAACGTGTGTGTGTATATATATATATATATATATATATATATATATATATATATATATATATATGGTTTACCTTTATAAACCTGAATCATAGTGGTGCAATTACTCATATGAGCAAATTGTAACCACGAAAGTCAGAACAGCGACGATTTCACATGTTCGAAAATCAGCAAATCGAAAAGCTGATTCGCTGATTTTCAAACATAAACATCGAAAGAAAAAAAAAAGTGTACACACCCCACACCCCCCCTACCTTAAACTTCTAACTCCAAGATCACACTACAGTGGGGAAAGGGACCATTTTCTGGCCCCCACTATAGTGCAATCTTCCCTACAATGTCAAATGTGCAATGAGTGAATGTCACTGTGCATTTGCTCATTGCACATTCAAACCTTTTTCCGTTAAGTGTTTGCAAACGTTGCCAACAGACTTTCGGACAATTGCTGTTCACCCGTGTGCAATATGCACACATGATGGTGTGTGTATATATATATATATATATATATATATATATATATATATATATATAGGCAATGCCTGTTTTTACAGGATATGATATGATTATGCTTTTGTTCCTGAGGAATATTGCTGTCACAATTAATAAAACTGGTCAAACTACTTGCTTTTCCTTAGACCAGTGACAGAAAGATGTCACAAAAAACAAAGTACCCACAAACTACCACATAGGTGGTAGCCCCCTAAATACGGAAGATGTAATAAGGGATCTGGGGACCCAAGTAGATAGTAACCTCTCCATTGCCAGAGTGGTTAGAAAATACTTCAGTGTGGCCCACCTAATCACAACAGGGTTTGCATCCAGATCGAAAGAGGTCATTGGGTCCCTCTGCCCATCACTCATCAGACCCATCATAGAGTACAATGCCCCATTTGGGATGTACCTTACAAGACACCTGCAACAACTGGAAATACCACAGAAGTACCTCAGCAAGAGGATCACTGGCCTCAAGCATACCGCCTACTCAGAGGTGATCTCTGCCTGACGTACAAGGCCATGTCCAACCCAGAATTGATGGACATGCTCCACCTGAAGAAAACCATATCCCTTTGAGCCACATGCTCCAGGGATCTAAACCTCACAACAACAATAAATAGGACGTGCTGGAGGGATAGATTCCTGTCCCAGAGACTTCCCATGCTCTGGAACAAGATTCCAATGTACATTAGGCAGAGCTCCTCACTAAGTCTCTTCAAGAGAAACCTTGATGAGTGGATGGGAAACAGAAAGATGTTATGTGATCCTATCTCGCCTACATTCTGACTGATGGGTTCGGAGCCGATCCCTCGGCTCCGACTCGGCACGCTTATGCCAAAGAGCGAAGTCTCTTATTGGCTGAGCTTACTATATCCCAGGATGCACCACTACCAGTCCCCCAGATCTCGTTTGCCGCTTCCCTGCGAAGACGTGGTCTCGAGCTGGCTGGGCTGAGTAGTTATTATTAACTAACTTTTCTGTCAGTTTTTTGCTGTTTTTTGTCACAAAAGCTGTTTTAACGGCTAACGCTCTTATTGTGTGTGTTTGGATTGTGAAAACTTGTTGTGTGTGATTGGGTTGAGTTTGATTTCGGCCCCCCCTTCATCCAGGGCCTTCCCGGTCTATCAACCCTTTTAAAACTTTACAGGGTTTCAGAGTTCCCTGTCATTTACAGGAAGTGTTTGCGTTAACTATAACTGTAAGCCTATTTTTTTAGGTTTGTCATCAGTAAATCTATAGTTGTTTACTTTCCTGTCAAAGTTACTGGAATTGTTTAATATAATGTCTCAAACTCCTAGGCCTTCGGGCTTTAAAAAATGTTCAAATGTGGTTTCAAAATGTCTATCACAGACGATCATTCGCTCTGTGTATATTGTTTAGGGCAAAACACTTGCAGGAGTCATGCAGCGTATGTCACGCTTTTTCCTCAAGGGTCCTCCAGGAGAGGAAAAATAAATTGATTCTTAAGGGGTTAGTTAAACCTTCCTTTGAAGAAGCCTTGGCATCCTCTCCTTCTCCGGCTAAAAAGAAAAGGGCCGGTTCCGACCAGTCCGTCGGATCCGACCGCCAAGAGACATAGGCAGGCCTCTCCTTCGGCTCCAAAGACTTGAGCCGAGGTCGAACGGTCTGCCTCGATGCCACCAGTATCGACTCCTCTGGCTTCGGAGCCGATGGCTGGGGCATCGAGGCGGGTCACCTTCGCCGGCTCCGCTGCTCTCGGAGCCGACAAAGGTCGTCCGCTCAGACACTTCCTCCACGGCGCCGAAGTCCACCTCGGCACCGATGGAATCTGGTGTGTGTATTCCTCGGCGCCGATACTCATCGAGTCGCCTTGGAGCCGGGTCCCCTAGCCCTTTGGGGCCGATGGAGAGGCCGTCTCGAACCCGCTCTGTTTCCTCTCGGTCTTCGAGAATGTCAGATTCTGATATAGACAGGGTGCTCCAAAGACTGTTCCAGTCCCCAGTCTTCCAAAAATTTGTTTCGGTTCCGACCCAGTTGGCTTCGGAGCCGATGAACTTGGCCCACCCCATTGCCATTCCTCCTCCGACTGCTTCGGCTCCGTCGGAGCAGGTGCTGTTGGAGCCGGTGGAGATCTCAGAGTCGGCTCCGACTCTTACTCCAACCCGGGCCTTCGGGTCCGAGTTTGGTACGCGGACTTCTTCGGCTGGACCCGGGGGTGATGTTTCGGGACCTATGCTTTCAGTTCCGAGCCTCCCCCTCGGTGCTTCGGCTGCGGGACTTCCGTCGGCTATCACGGCTCCGGAGACCGGACACTCCCAGGATTCTGGGGGTCCGGCTTTCAGGGCCATGAGGAGTGCCTTGGCCAAGTCCTCTTCGCCATCTCTCCGGCTTTACCGGCACCTTCCTGGGTGTGGAGACTGGGTCTTTGGCAGTTCCCCTGTCGGTAGCCAGCGGAGCCCCGAGGCCTGAGGTTACCCCCAGTTGGCGTTCCCCTCCTCCTGAGGGTTCTTCGAGTTGTCTTCGGAGGAATCCCCAAGGAAGAGATCGTGCAAGAGGAAGCACGTGGACTCCCCGGAGTCTATTACATCGGACACTGATATGGATGATGCAGAGGGTCCCAAGTCGCCCTCGGATGATGTCTCATTTGCAGACATCTTAGAGATCCTCAAACAACGAGGCGGCTGGATATCCAAACCCCCCTCTGCGGACGAGTCAGTGCTCCTCAAGGCCTTTGGGGCTCAGCCCTCCGCCTCCTGGGTGTCTCCGCCCGACGAGCTTCTGGATTTAGTTTGTCAAGGGGGAACATCCAGATACCGTGGAACCAGTCCCTTCTCGTCCAAATAAATTTTTGTCTGCTCCCCCCGAGAAGGAGTTCCTTACTAAAGGCGTGGCTGTAGATGCCATGGTGGTGGCATCTGCTACACAACAGGACGTGGCAGAGGCTTCAACGTCCGTCCATCCTCCTAATAAGGAGTCTAGGAGTATGGACAGGTACGGAAGCACCCTGACTTCAGCGGCCTTTACTTTAAGGTCTCTGAATTATTTGGCACATTTTACCAGGCTTCAGAGGGATCTGGTCAAGGAGTTGTCAGATTCCCTCTCTGGTAACCTACCTGAGCAGCTAGCCCAGTCGGTTAGCTCTCAGTTGGCTATCCTTACGTCAATTTCTAACTCGTCCATGAGGCTCATTTCCTATGCGGCCGAAGGGGCGGTAGAGCGGCAGGCACAGGCGTGGCTCACGAGACAAGCCTGGCTCCGCTTGTGTCAGTTCGGAGGCCTTCAAGTCTTCCTTCGCCGACGCTCCCTTTGATGGGTCCTCATTGTTTGGACCCAAGGTGAAAGACACCCTTACCCGCTGTGAGCAAGAGGGAAAAACTTTATCTGCCGTAGGAGCCCATTATTCCACTCCCTTTCGGCCTTACCCCAAGGCTAAAGGAGGGGGGAAAATGTGGTTCCGCAAATCTCGCAAGTTTTTCTCCCAACAGCAGGAAGATTCCCCGTCCAGAGGCAGAGGACGGGGAAATTTTTCAGGGAGACGCCGTCCCAGAGGCGGCAGAGGGCCCCGCAATTCTGGAGACCGCGAGTCCTTTTGTGGCTCTTCAGCCTCCCACACGTCATGAGGGATTGCCCGGCTGTGCTGCTCCGGAGCCAGTCGGGTGTCGTTTTGCCAAGCACCTAAAAGCCTGGGAGTCAATCACTCAGGACAGATGGGTGCTTCGGATCATTGCCGGAGGTTACACCATCCCATTCACATACTCACCCCCACCGTCCAAAAGAATCCCGGACCCACCACCCAGTCAAAGGGAAATAGCAGCCGCAGAAGCTTTAAAGCTGCTAGAAAAAGGAGTCATCCAACCGGTCCCCACAGACCAGATCGGATCAGGAAATTACTCCAGGTTCTTTTTAGTGCCAAAAAAGACAGGGGTCCTGAGGCCAATATTGGATCTCAGCAGACTGAACCAATCCGTCACGAAATCCAAATTCAATGGTCACGTTACAATCCATTCTCCCACTGTTGGAGAAGGATGTTTGATGTGCTCCATAGACCTCAAGGACGCCTATTATCACATACCGATACATCAGGCGTCCAGAAGGTATCTGCGCTTCAGCCTGGGAGTCAGTCATTACCAATTTTGCGCTCTGCCCTTTGGTCTCACCACAGCCCCCAGGGTGTTCACCAAGTGTTTGGCAGTAGTGACGGCTCACCTGAGAAGTCTTGGATTCCAAGTGTTTCCCTATCTCGACGACTGGCTCCTGACTGCCACCACCAGGCATCTACTAATGGACAACCTCAAAGCCACCATCTCCCTGGGTGTTTCCCTGGGGATTACATTCAATTGGTCAAAGTCTGTCTTGCTGCCCTCTCAACGCATAAAGTTTATAGGAGCAGAGATAGACTCAAGATTGATGCGTCTTTCTTCCTGCCGAAAGGATCCGAACTTTACAGAGCCAAGTTCAAGCTCTGATCTCGAGATCCAAAGCCCCAACCAGGATGGTTCTACAGGTTTTAGGCTCAATGTCTGCCACGGTTCTTTTAGTTCCTCTAGCAAGATTACACATGAGGATTCTTCAGTGGCTCTTGTCAACTCAATGGTCCTTTCAGGATCTTCCCCTCAATCATCACATCATGATTACGGAAATATGCAAAAGGGACCTTCGCTGGTGGCTTCAGACATCCAACTTGGATCAAGGAAAACCCTTTGTTCTCCCCTCCCCAGTGGTTACCCTGACGACAGATGCCTCCCAGATAGGGTGGGGGGGGCATTGTCTGGGCAGGCTAGTTCAGGGCTCCTGGCTTCCAGACGAAGCTCTTCTCCACATCAACGTGTTGGAGATGAGGGCTGTACTTCTATCCCTACAAGCCTTACACAAGTTTCTTCCTCAGGGCACCATCGCCATCCACACAGACAACATGTCGGTGGTTTGGTATCTGAACAAACAAGGAGGGACCAGATCATACCCCCTTTGCAGAGAGGCCATGAGAGTGTGGGAATGGGCTGTAGCTACCAACCGCTTCTTGGTAGCGACCCACATCCCGGAAAGTCAAATGTATTGGCAGACAAATTAAGCAGGACAATTCTCTCTCCTCACGAGTGGTCTCTAAACCACACAGTAGCAGCCCAGGTTTTCAAGAGATGGGAAACGACGTGCTGCGACCTATTTGCAACTCCACAAAACACCAAGTGCCAAAGGTTCTTCTCCTTGATTCCACATCAGGGAGTACCAGCCATGGATGCTCTAGCACAACCTTGGCCAACAGGGCTACTTTATGCCTTTCCTCCAATTCCACTTCTTCCCAAAGTTATTCAAAAAGCTTCTCAACTGGGGTCTTCAATGATTCTGATTGCCCCATATTGGCCTCGTCAGATATGGTTTCCTTACCTGAAGAAGCATGCAGTGGACGATCCGTGGACCTTAGACCTAATTCCGGACTTGCTAATCCATCAGTCGGGACATCTGCATCAATCCCTGCAATCTTTGAAATTGACAGCTTGGCTCCTCCACTTCTGACCTTAGTTAGAAGGCACACACTAGACCCGGAAGTTGTTCACATTTTATCTTCGGCCCACAAACCCACCACTAACAAATTGTACCTCAGTAAGTGGAAGAGGTTTGCTATCTGGGCTCAACTCAAGGGTTTAGACCCTATCACTGCTCCTGTCCCAGAGGTTTTGAAATTCTTAACATCCCTGTTTAATCAGGGATCTTCTGTCTCAACTATTAAAGTCCAACTAGCGGCTATCTCTAAATTCCACGAATCCATGGATCCTCCCTTGATGAGCAGCAGACTATGCAAAACTTTCATTAAAGGTGCGAGCCTATTAAGACCACCAATTTTTCATCATGCACCTCCGTGGGATCTTGATTTGGTGCTTCGCGCATTAACATCTCCCCCTTTCGAACCGGCTGCTACATGCGAATTAAAATATCTGTCTTGGAAAACTGCATTCTTAGTTGCAATTACTTCTGCAAGAAGAGTTTCAGAGCTTCAAGCCCTGTCTATTAAGCCACCATACTTGATTTTCCACAAGGATAGAGTATCACTTAGGCCTAATCCATCCTTTGTCCCAAAGGTCTGTTCTAGTTTCTGTCTCCAAAAATCTCTAGAGCTACCAGTTTTCTTTCCAAAATTCTCCAATGAAGCAGAATATACTCTCCATAAATTGGATGTTCACAGGCAATTACGCTTCTATTTAGACAGGACTCAGCAACTTCGTAAGTCAGACCAGTTGTTTGTGTCCTTCTCAGATAATAAATTGGGCCAAACCATCACAAAAGCTACTATCTCAAAATGGATCAGAGATTGCATAACTAAGGCTTATTCTTCTTCGAATAAGCAACTTACAACATCTATCAAAGCTCATTCTACCAGAGCTATGGCTACTTCTATAGCTTTTCATTCTAAGCTAGCTATATCGGAAATTTGTGCTGCGGCTACTTGGTCCAACCCGCACACTTTCATTTCCCACTACAAATTGGATGTGGCATCTAAAGGACGAGCATCATTTGGTTCCACGGTACTCAGGAGTGTTTTCCAGTGAGCCACCCAGGATTCAGGTGCTAGGGACGCTGTCCCATCAGTCAGAATGTAGGCGAGATAGGATCACATAACATCTTTTAGTTATGTACTCACCATAACTTCAGATGTTTGGGATCCATCTCGCCACATTCCTAATACCCACCCTCCTTCCCCCTGCCTTGGAGATCAGAAGAGATTGAACGGTTTTGAGTTCTACTGTTTTTATCTTGTTTCATCTGACGATGTTATATAAGCAGGGTATGTATGTGTGCATGTATGCGGACAAACTAGATCTGGGGGACTGGTAGTGGTGCATCCTGGGATATAGTAAGCTCAGCCAATAAGAGACTTCGCTCTTTGGCATAAGCGTGCCGAGTCGGAGCCGAGGGATCGGCTCCGAACCCATCAGTCAGAATGTAGGCGAGATGGATCCCAAACATCTGAAGTTATGATGAGTACATAACTAAAAGTTTACCCCAGGGATCACTTCAGTGGCACTGCTGGACAGAGGCACAGGGAGCTAATCTAAGGGGGTGGCGAACGCCAGCACATTCCGGGTAGGCTTATAAATGCCTTTGGGCAGATAGCCTAGTACCTACCTGTGAACCTATGAACAGGATGAGGATTGGGGGTTGGATAAAACATTGTATATAACTATGTACTATGCTAGAAAGGAGCAGGAGATGCTGTGCTTTTTTGTTTGTGGTGGACCATCCAAAAGTGCTAGTTCATTGACTTCTGATATAGGGACAGTGTTTCTGGAGTAAGAAAAAGTCAGGGAACTAATGTCTGGAGCTTATTTTTTTTTTGTATGCATCCTATTTTTATGGCCTTTTATTTTTTATTTCTGTGTGTGTGTGCTAACTTGCATATATTTGAATCTATATGTGTACTACTTTATTATTTAAGCATAATTCACTTGTATGTAAACGGTTGTGGCTTACGGTCATTTATTTATTTATTGAACATTTATCCACTGTTACTTATCTGAGAAGAGGGTAATTGTTATTTACAATTTTGGTTAATGAGCTGTATGGTACATTTCTCATTAGACTGATTTAGCCTACTGCCAGTGAAAGAGATTAATTGGTATAATTTCATACTTGCTTAATTTAAAACATCAGGTAACTGGAATTCCTTGACTATTCCAGGAATGAGGCAGTACTACCGTGCCAGGAGGAAAGCTGTAGGGAATCAGAAAATTCTGCCAGCCTTCCCTGGGAATTGTATGTACATGTGCTTAAACTGTGTTAAAGACAGTTGCCATATATAAAGGGCCCCAAAAGATATTGTAATGAGAAAGGGACCTGAGGTTGATTTGCTAAAGACTCAGCTCTGTAGTATGTTCTATATGCACTCCAGACTGGATGTGGAAGTCAGAAGCCTATACTCACAATAGCAGTATATTTTCTGTTTATACTCTGTGCTGAGTTATATTTTTGTGAAACAATTATTGAAATAGACTAGTGTGCACTTTATTGCTATTACTTCACCCTCAGTTGTATTTCTGCTTTCCATCAGCGTTGTTGAATGTCATTGTAATTTCATGCTATATCCTTTCTGTGTTTATCTGTTGAAAATTTTAAGTTTATCATCTTAACTTATCGCATATATAAAAGCCCATTGAACTCTTGGGGGCTGGCTGCATGGTTTCTGAATGAGCAGCAAGCACAAGCTATGTATATCAAAAGATGACAAATATAATGTTCTATATCAGTCTTATAAATTAGTAGAATATCTGCTTTTTTTGCAGGAGTTAAGTGATTATAGCACTCTTCAAAGAAACCACGTAAATGTTCGACCAAACACCGGAGACATTCTTGAGGGAATTTGCCTGTTTACTCTTCAAAGAAACCAAAAGCCCTGAAGCACTGAAGTGCTTTTGAAAATGAGCAGATTAATAACAGTCATGACAGTTAATGTACTAGGAAGGAGATTCTATTTCTAATAGTACAGTTAATTATCCCAATGTAATTATTTATTCATTCATATAATGATTTTTTCTGTCATTCTTATAACACGATCTTTTGCCTGTATTTATTACTTTATTCATACAAGTCAAAGATTTTGATTTAATATAATTTTGCTAAGCATATAATGTTATTTAGCCACAGTGTTAAAATTAAATGCTAACTGGTGCACAAATGCATTTTGTTTACATTGTGCTGCTTACCATTTAAGTCAGTAATATAGCACTGTTTTACTGTCCATGTTTTTTTCTGTTTTGTTGTTCTGTTGCTCCATCTGTGTTGCATCATCTAAACTGACTTCCTGTTATTATATTACTCTGCCTTTCTCTTAATCCTTTCTGTATTTCTCCATTTGAATACCAGTTTAGATCTTCATTTATCATTGGTACATTTTATGTTTCATTCTTTATTTGCCGCATTTTAGTTTAGAACTTCATCACTAACACATTTTTGTTTAATAGTTTACTTACTGTAATTTAGAACTTCAGTCAGGAGCGATGTAAAGCTTTTCTAGATGATTACGTGAAGCCTTTACTCATCTTCGGATAAGAAGTGTCTTTATACTTTAAACCAACTAGACAAAAAAAAAAAAAAACAAAAATAGTGCTAACTACAAGAGAAGCTTTTAAAGAAAGGCCTATAAATAATAAGGTGTACCACAATAAGATAAGCAGCTTGCCTTAGTAACCAAGATATCTATTTTATCATGTTTGACAGTATATAGCTATAGAAAACATTATTCTTCCTTTTCACAGTACTAAAGAGGATCTCCTGTACTCCGTGAAGTAAGGAGACTTGACTTGACCATCGGACTTTCTCTTTTAATAGGTTCATAGGTAGGTACTAGGCTGTCTGCCCGAAGGCATTTATAAGCCTAGCCGGAATGTGTTGGCTTTTGCCACCCCCTTAGATTAGTTCCCTGTGCCTCTGTCCAGCAGAGCCATTGAAGTGATCCCTGGGGTAAACTTTCTGTTTCCCATCCACTCGTCAAGGTTTCTCTTGAAGAGGGTTAGCGAGGAGTTCTGCCTGATGTAGATTGGAATCTTCTTCCAGAGCATGGTAAATCTTTGGGACAGGAATCTATCCCTCAGGCACGTCCTATTTATTGTTGTGGTGAGGTTTAGATCCCTGGAGCGTGTGGCTCGTAGGGGATATGGTTTTCTTTCGGTAGAGCATGTCCATCAATTCTGGGTTGGACATGGCCTTGTATGTCAGGCAGAGATCACCTCTGAGTAGGCGGTATGCAACTGAGTACAGCTGGAGTTTAGTCTGTCGAGCTGCATAGGCCAGTGATCTTCTTGGTGAGGTACTTCTGTGGTCTTTCCATTTGTTGCAGGTGTCTTGTAAGGTACATCCCCAATGGGGCATTGTATTCTATGATGGGTCTGATGAGTGATGCATAGAGGGGCCCAATGACCTCTTTCGATCTGGATGCAAACCCTTTTGTCATTAGGTGGGCCACATAGAAGGATTTTCTAACCACTTTGGCAATGTGATTATCAAAGGAGAGGTTACTATCTACTTGGGTCCCCAGATCCCTTATTATGTCTTCCATATTTAGGGGGCTACCACCTATGTGGTAATTTGTGGGTACTTTGTTTTTTCCAAAGGGGATGACTATGCACTTTTTGGCATTTAGCTTGAGACCATGGTTTTGACACCAGGTATCTGTCTCAGTGAGACCCTTTTGGAGGATGTCTGTGTCAGCTGGAGAGTCAGTTATAGCCCCTAGTTTGCAGTCATCTGCGAACTTATTCAGCCATAGTCCTTCTGTGCTTGCCTGTACCTCTGAGAAGTATATGTCAAACAGGAGGGGTCCTAGGACTGAGCCCTGGGGAACGCCACTTGTAACCAGTTTAGAGTCAGACCTAGCTCTCACAACTCTTACCGTGTGGGTTCTGTCCATGAGCCAGTTGGGAACCCATCTTGTGACGTTTATGTTCAGGCTGGTGAGCTTGCCTATAATACCTGAGTGGGGAATGGTGTCGAAGGCCTTTGCAAGGTCTAGGTAAGCTGTGTGGACCACCTTTCCCTTGTCTATAGCCTTGGTAACTGTCTCAAAGAAGTCCACCAGGTTTGGGAGGCATAATCTGTAACAAAGTCGAACTTAGTAGGGTCCAGTGTTTGGAGGTTTCCAATGTCTCTGTTAATAAGATTTACGATGATGCGCTCCATAGCTTTGCAGACCAAGCTAGTCAGGCTTATAGGGTGATAGTTCCCGGGGTCCATTGTGGCTCCACCTTTGTGGAGTGGAATAACTGTTGCTGTGCGCCACTCTGTGGGCACATTGCCTGTGGAGAGGCATGAGTTTAAACAGTGTGTTTAGGTGAGGGGTTAGTTCATCTTTGAGCTTGTATAGGATGCAGCCTGGGACACCGTCTGGTCCCATTGATGCTGTGTTTTTGGTTTTGGAGAGGGCTGTTTTAACCTGAGTGTCTGTGATTTCAGGGGCACTACATTCTTCTGGTATAGTTATGGGCCCTTTTGGGGGTTAGAGGGGGGTGAAGTTTGCATTGAACCTGTCTGCCAGGATGTTGGCTATATCGGTTGGTTCAGTGTATTTTGTGCTATTCTGAACTCTGAGCAGATCTGAGAATTGCCACTTAGATTCTTGACATAGCTAAAGAATGCCTTGTGGTTATCTTTGGAGTCCGTGGCAATTTTTTCTTTCAAAGCTAGCCTTGGATGATTTTATGAGGGAACGTAGTTTCTTGCTGATACTGATAAGGGTTGTCTTCCCTTCTTAGGATTTTACTCTCTTCTGTACTATTTTCCTCTTTCTATTGTATAGCTTGTTTATGGCAGGGGTCCACCAGACTGGTTTCATTTTCTTGGAGGAGTGAGTCTCGGTTTTGTTTGGGATAGCACGATCCATGCATTCTTGTAGGTGCCCATAGAGTGCATTAGTAAAGGATTTTGCAGCTTGGACAGCGTTATCCTTTAGCATGGGGGCTTTGAAACTTCCTACCTTGGTCTTAAGTAACAGGAAGATTGCTTTTGAAAAGTTTTTCACGGTGGTTTCTTTGACCGGGGGTGTTTGGTAGGACCTTTATGTTTCCCAGTGTTTCCATATCTGCTTTAGATACAAATCTGCAGTATTCACAAGTTTTGCAGTGACATGTGTGTCCTGTAGTCATAGTTTAGGATGGTCAGTGTACAAAACAGGCATTTTGACTGAGATTCTAGCTTCTAAGTTTAATCAAAGTAATCTCTCTGGAAGGTATACCACATGCTGCGTAGTGTGCTAGTACAAGGTCAACATTTTTACATATATAAAACTTATATGTTACAGCCCTATTTTATCTAGCTATAAAGTGCATTCATATTATAAACATTTTGAGATATGCTTTAGCATTTGACATCCTGAATTAGTCTTAGTCCTATAATAAAGATGTCATACACCCTTTACGTAGGACCATAGGAGTTACTAGGCTAACAGCGCCAGGGGCCTTCCAAGCTTAGCCAAGTTCAGCCTGTGTTCCCAAGGGTGTCTGGTTCAAGCAGACACTAAAATCAGCACCTATTGCCCCTCTCCAAAAGGGACACAGGGTGAATTCCTGGTTACCCATCCAGTCATCCAAGTTCTGCTTAGAGAGGGCCAACAAGGCCCTTTGTTTAACATGAATAGGAAGCTTGTTCCAAAGGTGGGGCATCGTCTGTGAGACAAATCTGTCTGTCCAACAAGTTCTGTTGATGTTACATACCAGGTTAAGGTCCTTTAAACAAGTGACCTGTGTGCCATTTGACTTGCGAATGTGCAGCATTTCCATTAAACCTGGGTCAGAGATATGCAAGGCACAGATTGCCTCTGAGCAGTTTGTATGACATAGAGTAAAGTGCCAATGATTTCATTCTGTCCGCATAAGACAGATCTTGAAGACCCTGATTTTTCTTTGTAAGGAACCTTTGTGGTCTCTCCAGTTGCTGCTGGTGTTTAGAAAGAACATACCAAAGGGAGTGTTGTACTTTTATTATTGGCTTGATGAGGGAAGAGTACAGGGGAGTTGTAGCCCTTTTTCTGGAGAAAATGCTCTTACTTATAAGATGAGTGGTATAAAATGCCATTCTTACCACTGTGGAGACATGATGATTAAAGTTAAGGTTGCTGTTGACCTGTCTGCCCAGATCTCTCATCACTGACTGTGTGCTTAGGGTATTGCTGTTGATGTGGTAGTTTGCAGGAACATTTCCCTTGCCAAAAGGGATGAAGACGCATTTTTTCACATTCAGTTTAAGACCATGACTTTGGCACCAGTCATTAGTCTGTGTTAAGACCTACTTGCAGGATGTTGACATTGCTAGGGGTTCCAATGATCGCTGCCAGTTTGCAGTCATCAGCAAACTTTGTCTCCCACAGTCCTTTAGTTTTAGCCTGTTCTTTGGAGAAGTAGATTCCAAACAGTAGGAGTCCCAGAACCGATCCCTGTGGAACACCATTGGTTACATGTCTGCTGGAGGAGGTGGAGTCCCTTATTTTGACCATATCAGTTCTGTCAGTGAGCCAGTTTGCAACCCACCTGACAGTATGTGGATTGATACCCAGCTGGGTGAGTTTATCAATTATGCCTGAGTGTGTGGAGGTGGGGGTTGTGTCAAAGTCCTTGGCTAAGTCTAGATAGGCCATATGGACAGATTTGCCCTCGCCTAGGGCTTTGGTGACTGTCTCGAAGAAGTCCACCAAGTTTAACAGGCATGATCTCCCCTTATCAAAGCTAAACTGGGTGGGTTGAGGGTTTGGAGATTTCCTTTATCTTTGTTAAAGTCCATGATTATTCATTCCATAGCCTAGCAGATAAGGCTGGTCAGGCTAATGGGTCTGTAGTTCCCAGGATCAGTGAATCCACCCTCTTTGTGCAAAGGGGTGACAGTAGCTGTTTTCCATTCCACTGGAATGAAGTCAGTGCTTAGGCTGTGGTTGAAAAGCATGCCCAGTGGTGATGCTAATTCCTGCTTTAACCAATGTAGAACAAAGCCTGGGATGTTGTCTGGTCCCATAGAAACTGTGTTTTTGGCCTTGGGGATGGCATTTAAGACCTGCTTCTCGGAGATACTAGGTGGGGTCAGGTGTTAGGGACGCTTTGTGGTATATGTGGCAGGGACAGGGGAGTGAAGTTTTCACTGAACCTGTCAGACAGCAAGTTTGATATATATCCACAGGTTCTGTGTATGTAGTACCACTAACTATGAGTTCAGCTCAAATCTGGACCTTACCTTTAAGGTTACGGATTTAACTAAAGAACCCCTTGTGGTTATCCTTAGTTAAGGAAGCTAATTTGTGTTCTTAGTTAGCTTTGGAGGACTTCACTAGGAAGTGAAGTAGGAGAGAGTGTTTCCAGTTTTGAGACCGTTCCTTCCTACTCATAAACGGCAATTTCTTTCTCCTGTTGTATAGCCTGTTAATGCAGTTGTCCACCAGGCAGGTTTGTTTTTCCTTGAATATCTTGCTTTGGTTCTATCAGGTGCAGCAGTCAATACATCAGATAAGATCACTTTTTGTACACATTCAAAATAGTTTTTTTTAACAAATGAAACTTTTCAGTCCTCCTCATGATCAGCTTTCGAGCAAGTCCATGTGTCTTCTCTGGTTTCAGGTGTTGTAGTGCAAGTATTTAACTGGATTGTCTGTCTGATCATCTGATCTTTCCTTTGGAATACTTTTTGTTGCACTGCAACTGTTCTTGCAGTCATGACTTCAGGAGTCTGAATCGGCCTCTACAGTTCTTGACTGTCAAAGTTCTCAGTCTCTTTTGTGTTCTTTTATTAGTACTGGTTGAGATACTTCTGGTTTATTATCTTCCTTGGAATGCAGCATATGTATCTTTTACAAATGTCTGTCATTCTTTTCAGCATGAGGCTATGAACAGAAATGTGTCTGACCCACAGACAACTAATCTGTTCTTTTGTATGATCAAGGTTCTTGTACTGTTCCCACTGGCATCTAATTGCAACACAGCTGTCTTATCCCCATCATGGCATTAAAAGTGTACTGTAACTAGTTTCACAAATATTACAAAAAACTCTTCCTGTTCATAGCTGTAGTCCCAAGCTACAGGATGCTTTTGCAATCTTTACAAGATACTCCACCATTCCTAAGAACGTTTGTAATACATTTTTGTTTTGTTTTTAATTTTGGCCGTTGTTCTAACATTCTTGAATCAATCTTCAGTCTCTTTGATGTTATAATGTAACCTATGTCTGTCAGACTTAATCGCACTTGTTTTAGATTTGCTATTAGTTAGCTTGAAATTAGGTTGTCTTAAGCTATTCAGCAGCTTTATCAGTCTGTTATGTTTTTCTTCTTCAGTCTGACCTTCACACTATAAGATTGTTGATTGTTTGTAACACATTTCAGTGCTTTGAAACACTTTTGTTCCTGATGAAATATCAAACGAAAGTGTAAGGAATCTGCACTTACTACTACCTAATCGCTTATTAAATGTACACTGTTTGGATCATGCTTTGTTTAGTCATATGTGCCTGGTTCCTGGTTTGAATCTGGCACTGAAAAGAGTTTAGTGTCTGGCATAGGTTCATAGGTAAGCATTAGGCTAGCTGACCTTGTGGGCCATTTTAAGCCTAGCCAAATCCCTTTGATGAGACCTAAGCCCTGCACCTCTTATCTGTGAGGTAAATACCTTAGCCATTATGCAGCTCCCCTTGATTGGTGAGATAATTTCCTCAACTGTAAACAATAGGTAATGCCTCCTTTTTTTACTTTACTCAGATCTTGTAGATCAACACAAAACACACTGTCTTGCTTCACAAGGATCTCATCCACCTGTTTTGCTGGCTGCAACTGTTTCTTAATGACACCTGAGTTTTTCATCTATTTTATTTCATTATGTATTCTACTCCCGACAGCTACTGGTACTTTCCTATGAGTAGGCCTTACTGGCATATCCTTAGCTTTGATTTGTATATTATGTTATCTTGATAAATGCCCTAAGTCTTTAAATAAAACATAATATCGTGCAGGATATTATTGCTATGGCTGTTAATATTATTCAGTATGTCCATGTGCACCCCTGCACTGTGAATTTATTATTACCATTCCTGGCATCTTATCAGCTAAATGACCCACCATAGTAGAAGAATTTACTGAAGTACTACTGTTTAAAAAGACTCTTAGACTACTTATTTTTTATATTCACATAATGATGGACTGAACCTAATCCTGGGAGGGGTTTGATGACTCGCAACCATAGGGGCAGAGTACCTTTGAACCTCAGTATTTGAAAAGCATTTTCAGACAAAATACTATTCTCTGCATGTTTGCAGGGTTTTAAATTAAATTCAGCATTTTGCTTATTAATTTTCAGGGTTTCTTGCCAAGAGTTTGTAACCTACAGTCTTTAGACTTCATTGAATCATCTCTTTTCACTTTAACTGTACCAGCATATAACTCATTTTCATGTTTTTTTTTCAACTGCTTGCAAGCTCTCTTGAACACATTTTTTTTTGGTTTCTTTGCAAAATGGTTCTGTATAGATTCTTTCAAAATGTATTAAAATTGCACTTATAGCCACTCCTACTACAGGAGAATCGAGCTCAATTGCATAGCTTTTTTTCACCATAGGAAGTTATTAGGCTAATGGCCCTAAGACCCTTACAAACCTAGCCAAGTTCTATCCTTGTTTTCATGATCAGCACATATTGCCTCTGTCCAAGAAACAGAGAGATGGAACCCCCAGGGTAAATTTACATTTACCTATCCAGTCACCCAGATTGTGCTTGAAGAGGGCCAAAGAGGTGCTTTACATAAATTGGGATTCTGTCCCACAGGTGTGGTAAGCTCTGGGAGACAAACCTGCCCCTCCAGCAGATTCTATTAATGTCACATACCAGGTTAAGGTCTTTAGAGTGAGTAACCTGTCCGCCATTGGATGTATGTATATGCAGCATTTCTAATAAAGCAGAGTCAGAGACTGCCTTATACACGGGGCAGAGATCGCCTCTGAGTAGTCTGCATGAAATGGTGTAAAGTGACAGTAATTTCAGCTGATCCACATAGGATAGATGCTGAATATCTTGAATTCTCCTTGTGAGGAACTTTTGTGGTCTCTCCAGTTGCTGCAGGTGTCTGGAAAGGTACATACCAAAAAGGGTGTTGTACTCAATTATTGGCCTGATGGAAGAGTACAGAGAGTTTATAACTTATTTTATTGTGGAGGCAATTCCCTTTCAAGATGAGCAATATAGAATGCCCTTCTTACCACTGTGGAAAAATGGTGATCAAAGGTAAGGTTGCTGTCAACCTGTGTGTCCATGTCTCTCACCACTGAGTTGCATGCTAAAGGTGTTTCTATTGATGTGATATTTAGCAGGAACATTGCTCTTACTGAAAGGGATGATAATCATGTTTTTTTTTTTTTTGCATTGAGTTAAAGGCCGTGACTTTGGCACCAGTCATTTGTTTGCTTAAGACCCTCTTGTAAGATGTTGACATAGTTTGGGGATTCTGTGACCGCTCCCAGTTTGCAGTCATCAGCCACAGACCGTTAGTTTTTGCTTGTACTTCAGAGCAATAGATTCCAAACAGTAGTAATCCCAGGACTGATCCCTGTGGAGCACCACTGGTTACGAGTGTGCTGTTGGAGATAGAACCCATGCAGTCAAAATAGGCAAATCTATCTGTGAGCCAGTTAGTGACCCACCTAATGATATAAGGGTTGATACCTAGCTGGGTAAGTTTGTCAAGAATGCCTGAGTGGGAACTAGTGTCAAAAGCGTTGGCCAAGTCCATGTAGGCTGTATGCACAGTTTTCCCCTTGTCCAGGGCTCTGGTGACTGTCTCAAAGAAGTCCACCAGGTTTAACAGGCATGATCTCCCTTTGACAAATCCAAACTGAGTAGGTTTAAGTGTTTGGAGATTACCTATATCTTTGTTGATAAGGTCCATGATGATTCGCTGTATGGCCTTGCATATAAGACTAGTCAGGCTAAAGGTCTATAGTTCCTGGGGTCAGTGAAAGCACCATCCATGTGCAAGGGGTTAATGGTGGCCATTTTCCATTCAGCTGGGACGAAGCCAGCGCTTAGACTATGATTGAAAAGAATATCTAGTGGTGTAGTAGCCCATGTAGAACACAGCCTGGGTCTAATAGATGTTGTATTTTTGGCCTTAGAGTGGACATTTACAACTTACAGATACAAGGTGGGTGACAGGTGGAAGGAATGTCATGGGGTATGTGGGTTGGGGACAGGGGTGTGAAGTTTTCACAGAACCTGTTGGCTAACAGGTTTGTTGTGTCCACAGGCTTAGTGTATGTGGTATCATTAACTATCAGTTCAGTGCAAATCTAGGTCTTACCTTTTAGGCTACAGATGTACCTAAAGAATGCTTACTGGTTGTTTTTAGTTGAGGACGCTAATTTGGATTCATAATTTCTTCTACTGGAGGACTTCAGAATAAGTCTTATTTGCTTGTTTAAGCTGAGGAGGGAGAGTTTCCAGTTTAGGACATACTCCCTCTTCCTTTTGGACAACAATTTCTTCCTTTTATTGTAAACCCTGTTAATGGCAGTTGTCCATCAGGCAAGTTTGCCCGTCTTTGAGGAGCTCGTTTTTGTCTTATCAAGTATGGCTGCATCAATGCAGTTGTACAGGTGTTTCTAAAAATGATTAGTGTAGGACACTGCGTAGTTGCCAGTTACATCTGAGGGGTGTATTGCAGTGAAGCTATTTATACCATCCCTTAGGATATAATCTGCTTTGGAGAAGTTTTTTAGTTTAGTTGCTGCTGGGGGATGGGGTGCCGGTGTGACTGTTAACTTTGAACGAGACTGATTTGTGGTCAGATATGACAATGGAAGATCTCACAGTGGGGGTGCTACAGCAATCCCCCCATATTGGTAAGCACTGGTTCCAAGATGTTGGCGGCCCTAGTTGGGGTGTACTCCAGCTGATCCAGGGCATTGGAGTTAATGAACTCATGGAACCTTTGGGCAAGTGAGTTTGAGCATGAGTAATTACCCAGATAATGGCTGGGTAATTAAAAATCACCCAGAACCATGGTGTTCGGATGTATCTTGATGGATTCCAATAGATCCAATTAGGCAAAGTGGGTGGCTTGATTCATGGAGGGGGGTCCTGTAGCTGGCAATGAATTGAATAGGTATCCTACCAACAGTTAGTTGCATCTGAAGTGTCTGCATAGTATCATACTATTTAAGCAATCTGAAGCTGTATTTATCTTTAATGAATATTGATACACCACCTCCTTTAGTTTTCATGCCTTGCATTTGTGGTCTGAACATGTGATATAGCTGGGGTGCTCTCCACTGCCTTGAACCAGGTCAACGTGACTGCACAGATGTCAGTATCTTCCAAGGTGAGAACTGCTTCCAGTGAGTATAGTTTCATGCTTAGACTCCTAGTGTTTAGCAGCATAACCTGAGGTTGTTTGATGAAATTTTTACATTGGGAATTTTGTCCTTGTGACACTGCCTAAAAGGCACTATGGGGGTTGCAAGAGCCTTTGCCAGCAGCTGAAATGTCAGGGGTGACTGATGAAGACCATCTCTGACAAAGCATTGAGATCCAACAATCATGTCATCCCAGGCTGACAGAAACTGGATCCCCTTTAGATGGACTCCAGAAACTAAGCCAATAAGAGTTGTTGTCTCCATTGCTTTTAACAGTGTATTCTCATAATGCTCTCCTTTTCATATCTATTATGTTTGCAATGCATTTTCACTTTAAAACGTGTTGCTCTTTTATTTGGCTCACCTTGTATGTTACACACCTTTGTCATCACCTTGTATGTTACACACATCTTTGTTATCACCTTTTTATAGGTTCATAGGTAGGTACTAGGCTATCGGCCCAAGGGCCTACGTAAGCCTAACCAGCAAGGTTCCATAGCTTACGCCACCCAAGAAAGTTATTTAAGTTAAGTTTTTTAAACTTGTTCATAATTTCTTGTTCTGCAAACTATTTTGTCTCTAATCATGTCCATTAAATGACGAAACAAGTCATGGGCATTCAGAATCGCCAATTAGCTGAAACACCTGATGTTCATAAGGGTCATTTGCATATATCCCATGTGCCTCTGATACAAGAGGTTTGGGAGGTCCCTCAGTGGAAGTTTTAGCTTTGCTGGCATTTTCATTTTGTTTTTTACTGATTGGTTTTTCAGTGACCTTCTCACTTATTGTTTTAAACTATGTTCTTGTAATTTCACTTGGTCTGCTCACATCTACATCTTTTGTGGAGTCAAGCTTGTTTCTGTTAAAAGCCTTCCCCTTGTTCATAATTTCTTGTCCTGCAAACTATTTTGCCTCTAATCATAAATCCTGTAGTTTATCAAGTTCCTAGTCTTTGTCTGCACTTTTAGTTCAATAAAAAAACACGTACATGTGTTTTTTCTAGGCCCAAGCAAATCTTAAACTGTAGTTGTTTTATCTTTCGCTTCAAAATGAGTAAAAGAGTGAAATACCTTCAAGCTTCTCAACTCTGTTAAACTTCACAAATAAGTAACAGAGAGTTTTACCTTTTTATTCTTGAGTCAAGAAACGCTTCAGGATGTGCAAAGTGCTGGTTTATTCCATAATCACCGCTGGAAGACTGCTTACTCAAATTTTTCACATTAGCCTCTCAGAACAAAGAAAACTGCATTATTTTGTACCTTTTCTTATCAATTTCATGCATGCAGAACTCTGATGTTTCATAGATTTTAACAAATCAATGTATTTTTAAATATTTTATGCCCTCGTGATTCTCGCTTAGAGCTTCAAATGAACACTTGACAATATGCCTTTTTAAAACAGACCATTTGGTCTAAAAATCTTATCCTTTGACCTTGTTACATTTGGTGCCAGTAAATACTATCTTACAGACATTCTTGCAGGATTCATCCCCCAGCCTGAGAAGGCCAGAGCTTAGAAAAGTTTCCTGACACACTGTTTTTCTTTCTTTTCTCCATTAACATTCTGAAACCAGACTCTCTAACATAACATCTTTAACATCATGTCATCCTTTAACTCCTTCAGCACCTACTTTGCCTTCAATTATTCGTCAGTACACCATAACTTTCTAATAAAGAGAATGCAGCTGTGCAGTTGTAAGGCACTTGAAATATAAACTTACAACTTATGTGAAATTAGAAGTTATGTACCTACCATAACGTTCCATGTTAGTTGTCTTCTTCTCGCCTTCTTTCTTGCTGGATGGGTTCGGAGCCGAACCTCTGCTCCGACTCGGCCACTCTAAAAGCTCGAGAGCTAGTTCCACCGGCTCGAGGCTCCCCTATATCCCACAATGCTAGGCGGTAACTCCTCAGATCTCGTTTGTAAGCTAGGCCCAGCTAGAAAAATTCCATTATATGCAAAAGGATAAAAAGGTCACAAAACAAACTCCTCTAGGTGTGTCCAGGCTAGGGGGAAGGAGGGAGGGACGCAAGAAAGAAGGCGAGAAGAAGACAACTAACATGGAACGTTATGGTAGGTACATAACTTCTAAATGTTAAGTTGTCTATCTCGCCTTCATTCTTGCTGGATGGGACCGCGTCCCTAGCACCTTGTCCCGGGTGGCCTATCGGAACAGACTCTTGAGTGCAGTGGAACCAAAGTTGGCTCGGTCCCTAGAGGCTAAGTCCAACTTATAATGAGAAATGAAAGTATGGGGAGAAGCCCAAATAGCTGCAGAACAAATCGAATCAATAGGCAGTCTGTCTTGGAAAGCTATAGATGTGGCTAAAGCTCTAGTTGAATGAGCCCTGGGTTTGGTTGGCAACTGTTGATGTCTGATCCCATACACAAAGCAAAGGTGATCAACGAAGTAAGCCATCTAGAAAGAGATACCTTAGAAACTGGAAGGCCCATTCTACCTTCTGCATAGGAAACAAACAGTTGATCAGACTTCCTGAATTGTTTGGTCCTGTTTAAATAGTACCTAAGTTGACGATGAACGTCTAACCAATGTAATTTTTGTTCTGATCGGTTCGAATAGTTAGGAAAGAACACCGGAAGATCAATGGTTTGATTCAGATTTGCCGGTGAAGCTACCTTAGGCAAAAAGGACAAGTTAGTAATAAGGACACCCTATCCTTATGAAACAAGAGATAAGTGGATCGACTACACAGAGCATGGAGTTCAGAGACTCTTCTGGCTGAAGTAATAGCTACCAAAAAGAGTGTTTTCCAAGATAGTAACTTCATTGAGCATGAAGCCGCAGGTTCAAAGGGGGGAAGAATTAAAGACGCTAGAACCAAGTTGAGATCCCATTGAGGAGGAGGATCCCTGATAGGTGGTTTGAGGAGAAAAACTCCCTTTAAAAAGGCTTTGCAGAGTTTGTGAGACATAATGGGGGACTCTGAGACTCCAACATGAAAGTTCGATATTGCTGCCAATTGAACTTTGATGGTAGACGGAGACGAACCTGAGTGGAAAAGTTCGGCTAGAAAGTCTAAAACTGATTGAATGGAAGCAGTGAAAGGATCTATATCCTTTGACTGCACCCAACAGGAAAAATGTTTCCACTTACTGTGATAAATCTTCCGAGTGGAAGATTTATGAGAGGCTATCAAAATATCTCGAACTGAGTGAGATATTAGAGGAAGCATGGCTAGAGTTGGAATTGGAGGAACCACGCTGTGAGGTTCAGAGAAGGGAGGGAGTGGTGCAACTGATGGGTCAAGAGGTCTGGAACTGGGTCCAGATGCCAAGGTTGCTCCAACAGATAACGGTGGAGAAATGGCAACCAAACCTGTCGAGGCCAGTAAGGGGCAATGAGGATCATGGAAGCTTTCTGAGCGATGGCTTCCTGTATTAGTTCAGATATCAGTGGGAAGGGAGGAAAAGCATACAGAAGTCATCGGGGCCAATCGTGGACTAGAGCGTCTCTGCTGGGGTGGCCTGGTTGGGGAAAGAGGGTGAAAAAATCATCACACTTGCTGTTTTGCGGAGTAGCGAAAAGGTCGCAGCAAGGCCGGCCCACTTTCGAAAAACTTTCTCCAACACTGAATTCTTCAGAGACCACTCGTGAGGCATGAGAATAGCTCTGCTCAATTTGTCCGCAATCACATTGGACTTCCCGGGAATGTGCGTTGCTAACAGAAACCGCTGAGAAGAAATCACCCATTGCCACAGTCTGAGTGCCTCTCGACATAGGGGGTAGGATCTGGTTCCTCCTTGTTTGTTGATGTACCGCACTACAGACATATTGTCTGTCTGAATTGCTATAGTTCCTTTGGGAAGAGAGTCTTGTAGGGCTTGCAACGCTAGAAGCACTGCTCTCATCTCTAGAACATTTATGTGCAAGTGGCGTTCGAAAGGTTGCCACGTGCCCTGGACCGTCCTGCCCTGGTAATGCCACCCCCACCCGATCAGGGAGGCGTCCGTTGTCAGAGTAGCAACCGGAGGGGGAGAAACAAAGGGTCTCCCCAGAAAGAGTTGGGGGGATGTGATCCATCAAGAAAGATGATTCCTGCACGATTGTGTTATCGCAATGGAATGGGACATTGGAAGTTGTTGGTATGACCATTGTGTGAAGAGCATCCATTGTAAAATTCTCATGTGAAATCGGGCTAAAGGGAGGAGAGGGATAGCAGCCGCCATTATCCCTAATACCTTTAGGATCAGTCTGACTTTGATCTTGTTGCTCTGCAAGACAAGGGAGACTTGTCTGTGCATGTCTGCTGTTCTCTGGTCTATGAGTGTGGCTGACATGTTGACTGTGTCTAGATTTGCGCCTATGAAGGTAATAATACGACAAGGCGACAAGACAGACTTTTCGTAATTTATTGAAATGCCTAGTGTTTGACATGTGTGAAAAGTGTAGTCTCTGGCAAGAAGCAGAAGATGCTTGGTGGGGGCTCTAAGGAGCCAGTCGTCTAAATACGGAAACACTTGGAATCCTTGTCGTCTCAGATGAGAGGCGACCACTGCCATGCATTTGGTAAACACTCGGGGGGGGGGGGCTGTAGTGAGTCCAAAGGGCAGGGCCCTGAATTGGAAATGATTGGTTCCCAGCTTGAAGCGGAGGAATCTCCTGGAGAGTCGACTCATTCTGATGTGATAGTACGCATCCTGGAGATCTATAGAGCACATCCAGTTGTCCCGCCCCAAAAGGGGTAGAATGGACTGCAGCGTGACCATCCGAAACTTTGTTTTCTTGACAAACTTGTTCAAGTTGCTGAGATCCAAAATAGGTCTCCAGTCCCGTTTTCTTTGGAACCAAAAAGAATTTGGAGTATATTCCGGATCCTTGTTGGTTTGCTGGAACTGGTTGAATGGCTCTTTTTGCAAGCAGCTTTGAAATTTCTAGTGCTGCTTGCTCCCTTTGACTGGGTGGAATGTCTGGAAGGGATTTTTTGGATTGCTTTGGAATGAGAAAGAATGGGATTCTGTAGCCTTCAGAAATGATAGACTGTACCCACTTGTCTTGAGTTAGGGAAAGCCAGGCTTCTGGGTACAGAGATAATCTTCCCCCGACTGCCTCCGAAGGTGGACAGTCGGCCAACCCCTCAGGGATGCTGAAAGGGCTTGTCGGAGAAGGTTTCTCGACTGCCCTGATTCTGCGGTTCCCCTCTGCCTCTAGGACGGCGTCTACCATTATTGTTCCCCCCTCTGCCTCTAGAGGGGAACCGACTCTGTGCGTCAGGCAAATCTCCCTGAGATTGTTTGCAGAACCACATCTTTCCCCCCTTCTGGCCTTTGGGGTAAGGCCTAGAAGGAGTAGAAAAACGGACTCCCACGGCAGAGAGAGTCTTGCCTTCAGTCTCGCACCTAGTCAGGGTTTCCTTCACTTGAGGACCAAAGAGGGATGATCCATCAAACGGGGAATTAGTGAAGGACACCTTGAAAGGGTCCGCAAAATTACATAGCTGCATCCAGGTGTGCCGACGTAAGGCCACACCTGTACCTGCCGCTCTACTCGCTCCATCCGCCGCATAAGAAAGGAGGCACATGGAGGAGTTAACTATTGAGTTGAGGGTCGCCAGCTGAGAGTTCATCCTATCCTGAAAACCCGCAGCTGTTGGATCCTTTAACATTTTGCTCGCTTCCTTGAGCAAATCTCTCTGGAGACGAGTGAAATGACACAGGTAATTCAGCGAGCGCTTAGAAAAGGTCGCTGACGAGAACATCCGCTTCCCGTACCTGTCCATACTCCTAGACTCCTTGTTAGGAGGATGGACAGGCACTGAAGGATCAGCTAGCTCCTTCTTGGTGGCCGCAGCCACCACCATAGCATCCACAGAGATGCCTTTGGTCATGAATTCTTTGTCCTTGGGGCAGTGATAAATTTTGATGGTCTCCTGGGGGTGGGGTCCACAGAGTCAGGAGCCGTCCAGGCCTTCTTTGCCACCACTTGCATAAGGGGGTCAAAGGGAGGGGACACCCAGGAGGTGGAAGGGCGAGAGCCAAATGCCTCAAGATACACTGATTCATCCTGAAGGGTTGAGGGCTGGCCAATTCCCCCTCTGTTTTAAGATCTCGAGGATGTCTGCAAAAGAGACATCTTCAGAGGGGGAACGAGGGGAACCTTCAGAATCCTCTAAATCAGTGTCAGAGGTGACAGACTCAGGGGAGTTGATGTGCTTCCTCTTGCACTGCCTCTTCCTAGGAGGCTCTCCTACCGGGTCAGGAGAAGCCTCGGAAGAGGAGGAGATCCCCACTGGGGATACTTGAGGAGCTGGCTCTCTACGATCCGGGATGAGGGAGTGAGCAGAAATCACCGGAGGCACCATGGAGGGAGGGGCAGATGGAGCCGACTGTGGAGTTGAACCAGGTTCCAACACGCTCCTCATGACCTCGAAAGCACCCCTGTCAGGCAGAGCCAGAGGTCTCCGCTCCGAAAAGCTGGAAACCTCCCCCGGCACCGTCAGTGATGGCTCCGAGGCCGATGTCGGAGCCGAACTCACCAGCGCCGAAGCACTGAGAGGGAGAGCAGGGTCGGACAAGGGTCCGATGCCACTCGCCCCCTCGGAGCCGATGAGGTAAGTCCAGCGCCGAGATTCCTCCAAGGAAGATATCGGAGCAGATGACGGTACCGAAGACAATGGTATCGGTTCCGACGCAGCCACAGTCTCGGGTCCGAGCCGCCCTGGCTCCGAACTCAAGGGAGTCAGAGGAGGAACATTCTGAGTGATGGGATTAGCCATCGACTGTTGAGTCGGGCTTTGAAGCATCTGGGCCAGTGCCTCGGACTTAAGAAGTCGACTCACTACCCTCTGAAGGTCATGATCTGATAGTCTCGACGACCTAGAGGAGTGAGATCTGTGAGTTCAGACATAAATGGTGATGCTGGAGCCGAATGAACGGAGCCGATAGATGGTGACCGGGACCTTTTTCTGGAGGTTGGTTCCGACAATCTGATCGGAGCCGACTCACCGGTGTCTACCTCGGCCGAGGAAATAGTAGAGACATGAGTTCGAGAATCATCGGCTCCAGCCGGAGCCGATGTTCGAACAGCCTTCGAAGCCCCAGAAGACGACTCAGATACCGGAGCTGATGGTCTGGTAGGCTTTGAGGGTTTCCCCGAAGATTGAGTCGGGGGACCCTCAGGCTTCAATAAGCCCCTTAGAATGAGCTTATTTTTACGCTCCTGCAGGACTCTAGGGCTGAAGCCATGGCAAACAGCACATGAGTCCTGCAGGTGCAAAGGTCCCAGGCAGTATACACAAGAAGTGTGACCGTCTGTCAGAGACATCTTCTGACAGCACGAGTCACACTTCTTAAAGCCTGAGACCTTTGATTCTTTAGACATCTCTAAAGAAGAAAAGTGTAATCACACACTCACAAACATACACCGATTACACTTATTGAAATTTAAATTAAATTAAATTAGTAAGTAATTTAGAAAATTAAATCCCTACAAAAACACAGTCACTCCAACTACTAGGAAGGGAGGGACTGGGCCCAAGGGAAGAACTCTAGTGAGTTTTGGAAAAGAAGGGGAAAATTTGGAAAGGAATGGTAGGAAACTACCTAATTTAGAAAATAATGAAGAAAAACTGACTTAAAAGTGGGTCTATCTAAGATTAAACTTAGTCTTAACAACTAACCTGACGAGCTGGTTGAAGAGCACCTCGATCGCTATAGCGGCAAATGAGATCTGAGGAGTTGCCGCCTAGCATTGTGGGATATTAGGGGAGCCTCGAGCTGGTGGAACTAGCTCTCGAGCTTTTAGAGTGGCCGAGTCGGAGCCGAGGTTCGGCTCCGAACCCATCCAGCAAGAATGAAGGCGAGATAGACAACTTAACATCTATATTTTGCATACCCATGCATCTATTTTACCTTTTGATTTTAACATAAACATATTCTAAACATTTTATTTGACTCATTTGTGAAGAAACTGCAAGTTAATATGCATTTTGTGAATAATCATCATGAGACATATTTTCCTTAACAGCTCTTGTAGCCTTATTGGCAGTGGCGGCTGGTGTCTTCAAATTAAAGGGGGGGGCTGCACGAGACAGCTGAATGGGTGGGGCCAGTGGGAAGGGGTGTGACCAACGAGAAAGTGGTGGGGCTATGCTCAAAACCACAACAACTGGAACTTTAATTAAATATGCTGCTCTGTGTGCCAAACCGTCATTACGAGAGTCCAATCAAGACAAAATGAAGTGTAAAAGAAAAAAATATTTCAATGCATTGGCTACATGACAACTTACTTAATATCTAGATGGAAACACAAAGGTTGTGAGGCATGAAAAAATAAATTGCTTTTTAAATACATTACTGGAATGCCAGTCAAAATCAAGAATAAAAAAAAATCAAGCAGCACTCAGCTCAAACCACTTCTCCTTGCACTGCAGTTCTAATTATAATTTATATTCAGCTTTATAAAATTACCCAGTAACATGCTGAAAGTAGCAATCTCTGTGAAACCCCCACTTGTAAAAATGTTTCTTATCCAAAAAAGACCTGCTGCCTGACAACTGTCTACTTGTTTCATGGGGAACACATGATCAAAGTAAAAAATGAACAGCAAACAAGAAACAAGCTAAAGATAAATTGCTTAAAGGATTACTGCACAGGTTATGGACCACACATGATAGACTGGCATTCTGTTTAGTTTACGGGTAAAGCCTGCAAAGATACCTGCAAGTCTCCAACAAATGTAATGAGCTTCTGAAAATACTGTAATCCTGTCCTTTATTACAAATACTGTCATATGCATTTCAATACATATGTTTTATACATTATCTAGTTATGTAAATATTCTCTGCATGGCAACAATGAAAAGGCTTTCAATGTTGGTAATTCTTTAACAGTATGCTTATTAAAGCTTACTTGCATCTTACAATCTCCGACAGGCATACCTGATGGTCATTAAAGCATTGCTACTTTAATACAGAGCAACAGGGCACTGCAACAGCATGCATTTTCTGAATAATAAGAAGCATAAATCAACAGTATAAAAAATATGACCGAAAACCTGAACATTCTGCAAAATCATGGACAGATGAAAAGCCATGGTCGTACTTGTAGTCTACCTTGGATGGGGGAATACTCTGCACACTTACATTGCATAACTGCTCCTTGCCTTGCTTGGACACATCCAGAGCCACTACAATGGGGAGTGGGTTGCAACAAGTAGGTCAAAGTTTGAAATGTCTCTGGCTGACGGTGATGGCTCTGAAACTCATACCTCTCAATCTCAGAGCAAGAAATCTGGACAAAGTCATACATAGAAGTGGGACAAAGGCCCAAAAATAAAGACAATTTTTAAATATTGCTCTTATAAACTTAGAAAGATAATAGAATAGTAGTAAGTCTTGCATTAGTATGAGTTTTTGAAGGGTATGAAATCTGAAACTCAAATGTCTGCCATTATTTTCTAATTTCAATCTTTAACGATTTGCAACTAATTTGCCAGAAAACCACAATTTTATAAAAAACAGACCAAAAATGTTATGCAAAAATATAAAATTGCCACACAATACAGCTGGGAACCTGTCAAAGAAGGGATACCGTTTTAAAATTAGTACTGTTAACTTGAGCAGCTGACAAAATAAGAGCATCTACATGCATTTCTGAAATAAAAGTAATCTATAACTCTGATCATTACAGTTATTTATAATTGTAAAAACTCCACGTTTTCTTCCAAAATTGTCATTTTGCAGAGGGATTATTAGGGGGAGAGCAAAATTTTGAGCCAAAATTGGGGACAGTTGAGAGGTTTGGATATTCCTAATTCTATAAAGCGATTTATTTGCACGTACCTCTCAACCTCTTAATGCAGGAAATCTGGACAAGGCCAAATATTGGGGGAACATACAAACAGTACTAAAAATTGGTCTTTTAAGACAGTTGATAGAATAACAGGTCTTGCTTTAGCATGCATTTTTCTGAAGGTTATGACGTCTGAAACTCAATGTCTGTCATTATTTAGTGACTTCATTCCTAAATGATTTGGCAGAAAACCACACATTTTATGAGGAACAAACCAAAAATAAGAAAGAAAAATCTATTCATTCTGCAAAATTCTGGACAGTTGAGAGGTATAGTTCAGCCGGGGCTGTCTGAGTTTGCTGTCCTTCCCCCCTCACAAAATCATGGTCGAATGGAGCGTCCCCCCTGCAGCCATTCCAATGTCCCATTCCTTGGTTATTTCACCCCATTTGCCATAAACACTGTAATGTGCATATTGCTTTACTTCTGCAATGATATGGATTTCATTTGAAAGTTTTATTTTATATTTTACAGCATAAACCCTAATAGATATCTGCCAAACAAAGCAATGCAGTCTCGCAATGAAAATAGACTTAGCATTAAAACTTCTGCCCTTGAAACTCACATTCATTGAAACAGCATTGAAACCTACATTCAAAGAAAATACATTTTACCAGTGGCAGATAAAGATTAATTTTGGGCTGTGCTGTTTGATACACCTTCCTGACTGTATTAAATTATATTCCTTGTACAATACAGTACAGTTGTTAGAGGGCATTTTAAATTTATTGTTTTGAATGTTTCCAGTAAACAATGAAACAAAATGCATGCACCAGTAATGACAAAACTGCCCAGTTCAGAACATTTCCATCATAAACGTCTACTCAAACTTCTACAGTCCACCAGTATCAGTAAATATGCACAATCTCTGAAGAAGTAAAAGTCATCTAAATAATTCCACATTAAAGAAATCTGTTAACTAATGAAAAGGTTACTGCTAGCAAACAACTTTATATGTCATTGTTTCATCTACAAATAAAGTGTCTGTTGCCCTTGAGGAATAAATTGCCTATGTTGCATTAAAAAAATAAGCTAGTGGTATCGTAATAGGGAATAGATGGCAAACTGATAACATGTTCATAGTTGCTAGGTATCTTTGCCAAAGAGGACTGCAGCATCCATCCCCTTTACAACAGCGTACAGTATCAGCAATGCATCTACCTACTGTGGGAGTAGAACCCGCAACCTTCTGCATCAAAATCAAGTACACTACCTGTTGTGTTATTAACAAAATAAGCAGACTTTGCATAAGCAGCACTAAACTTTTGTTCCCCTGCAGCTCACGGCTCCTTGTAAAATCTACTCAACACTCAGCTGTATCTCTGAACTTTGCAGCACAAGAAATCTGGAAAAAGCCAAAATTTATTTGGGGGGTGCAAAAGCCCAAAAACTAGGGACACATTTTAAACATTGCTTGTATAATATTGGAAAGTTGCTAGAATAAAATACTGTGTTACCACCATACATTTCACTGCCAAGTATTGAACCCAGGACCCTGTGCAAAACAGTTAGAAGAACATACCACTATGCCAGATCATCTATTTTAGGAGCAAAATGAAGACTGAAACTTAATTGGCTACCATTTAGTGAATTCAGTTCTCACCATAGCTGTCAACATCTTAGCACAAAACACCTGAACAAAGCCAATAATGGGGGAATACAGCCTCCAAACATATTCATTGAGTTCAGTTACCATAGCTCTTAACCTTGGCACAAAAAACCTGGACAAAGCCAATAATGGGAGAATACAATTCAAAAAACAGGGACAAATATCCATTGAGGACACCAGAGCAAACCCACACAAACACAGGGAGGACATGCAGACTCCACATAGAAGGCACTCCAGCTAAGAATCAAACCAGACAACCTGTAGCTGTTAGGCAACAATGCTATCACTGCACTACTAGCTGTGTTAAGTAACAAAAATACAGAAACCACAGATTTTATGAGGAACAGAACAGAACAAATATGAGGCAAAAATCTGCAAATGCTTTACAAATGTTGGTGGGTAGAGAATTCAGGTTCAAGCCTTATTCTCTACCCACCACCATGTAGCAACTGGGGCATTTCACACACACACACTACCTAGTGATCCTGTCTCTGTCCTCTGCAGTGATCCTGTACTCTGCAGCAGCCCAGGTAAGTTCTCCATAGTGATCCTGCAGCCCGATCACCTGTCTCTGTCCTCCATAATGGCCCATGCATGCTGTTGGGTCTGATGTGAGTAGGCTGGAGCCTCCTGCTGTTGGGTCCCTGTGAGATGTGAGTAGGCTGGAGCCTCCAGCCTGCTATGGTTGTCACTGCACAGACCTCTGGGCTAGAAGGGTGGAGTTTCCTGCCTTCCCTATCCGGACTGCCTAACAGAGCAGTTGGGAGTTCAGGAATGATGCATGCATGTGTGTGTGGAGTTCTGGTCTGCCTAACATAGCAATCAGAAACTAAGCATGCATGTGTGGAGTCCAGGACTACTGGTGAAATTAATTTTATTTTTTGTGTTCTACAGTGGGGGGAATTTATTTTATTCATTTTACAGGTGGGGGGGAGGGCTGCAGTCCTATAGCACGAGCCGCTCCTGCTTATTGGGGAACAACTTGAATTTCTAGGTCCAAAGTTTCCAGTTTTCTTCTAAGTTACATTATACTAAGAGAATTCCACTTCTGTACTTAAAACACAAACTCTTGAAAGCAAACCCATTTCTTTTCTTTGGCCAAAATGTAATTTCCACTCTGATACCATGTGGCATATGGGTGTTTCCCAAGATGGTCAGTAAACAACGCAAGTACAGAGAATGAGTTTTTAACCCTTATGATTGTTTTTTATAATAATATAATAATAAAGTATAATAGATGAGACTGCCTTTAAGTACTGTCCATCAAAAAAGGCAGTGCACAATAGTATAAAGTAAGTAACTTATCTTAAAAACTTGGTTATAAATCATGTAACATGGTGTGTCAGTTTTTGCTTGTACTGTTTGTGAGCCAAGACTTGCACTCACATGCAATAGTAAAATTTGTTTTTCTCTTTTTGTCTGCCCTATCAAACCTCTCTGCTAATCAGGCTCAGTCCATTTGACCTCCCCTTTGTGGAGGAAGTTTATTCAGTACAGAAAGGAGGCAAGAACTAGCCATGGAAAGCCATCATATGGCAGCCATAAAGGTTGCTTGTGCCCTCGATAGCATTCCAATAATTGAGGATGTGTGTTGTGGCTCTAATCCTATCCCTTGTTAGTGACATGAGCACCAACATCACCACAGGAACTTGCCTGTTCACGTCAGCCACATGTGTATGCTCTCCTTCATATATGCCCACAAGAACTACCATCACTGGCTTGGGTGACCACATCCTACTTGCTCCCTACCCTGGCTCATTACTAAAAGCAAGTTTGTTTTTATCCCAGAGCATCAGGGAGTGAACCAAGAATTACCTCTCTCCCACATCCTCCCTACCATCTCTGTTAGGTATCCAAAACACAGAGATTACTTGGAGTAGTGAAAATTTACTAAGGGTGCCTTCTTTCCATTCTCACCTCCCACTTATGTCAATAATGCTGAACTGTGTTAGTCAGATGCACTTTACAGACATCTAATAAAAGTTTGCAGAATCTTCAAAAATTTGTATTGCTATGGGTTTTATATCCTTGATTTGTATCAGATGCTTTAGAATGTTTAAGGAAAGCTAGAATACAGCATATGTATTCCTCAAAGTATCTTTTTGGTTGCTAAAAGCCCCTTACGTGCTGTAGCCAGTGTTTTCATGATCACAAGTTTTGGAAGGGAAATTGTCCCTGGTTCTGAACCTTATCTTCTAAATGCTAAGACCTTTAGCAAAGTCTTACGAGTGGCCTAAAACTTGACAAATCAATGTCAGTTGTATACACTGTAGTAATACAGTTTAACAAAGCAAAGTCTGTATGATTTGAGGGAAAGCAGAAAACAAATATGCATTTTTATTATAGTAAGACCTCCCCCCCTCCAAAAAAAAAAAAAAAAAAGACTGGGAAAGATTAAATCTCCATGAATTCAAAAAAAAAAAGCTGAAAGAACAAAACAATAACTGAATATTAGGCATAATGAAAGGAGTCTGTCCAAGCAAAACACATGCCATGTCATGCAGTTACTTTGCTATCTTCACTCCATGCTGCCTCAAAATACTGATTCATATATGTCTGAATTATATCTGCTGAGCCTAGTAAACATATCCTCAGGCATAGATGTCATGTCAGCTAGAGTAAAACAGAGTTTTTGTTAATTTATAACATAGATTATAAGTTCAAAATAAAGTCAAACATTTGTGATAAGTGCAATTTCAGCTGTCTAGTATACAGAATATCAGCTGTGCTATCTCATTTCTTTAGAATGAATTAACACAGCTGACAAAACTATCCAATTAATATATGAAGTAAATATAGAGTGCTTATTAACTGTTGCATGTTAATGATGCTACATGTGTGCACTACAAGAAGGCAGAAGCCATGGCTTGGCCATGTGGCATTAAGGGATAAAGCATTGACTACCATGGTGACCAGTGTTCAGTTAGTGCCACAGGCACTGGAGGGGCTGAACAGGGGAGGATGGGACTGAGTCTCTGATACTGGCTTGCTCATAACAGTGTGAGGGAGACAGCTTTGGATTGCTGCCTTGGTGAATTGCCTGTTGTCAGAGCATGGATGAGACCATGCCACAGGGTGGATGTGGACCACTTAGCATACTTACACCCTCAAGCAACAGGCATTATGCAGTCCCCAAAAGACCACTGACAGGAGGGAGTTAGGGACATACAGCAGATAGTCTGTTCCTCTTTGAATGTGACAGCTCTGCTTCATATACACTGAACTAGATATTCCATTATCTCAGGCAGCTGACTGCCATCTGTGTAATACACTATCACACTTTGTAACAACGTGGCTAGAAGTTTAAATAACAGCTTCACAAACTTTTGGAGTGAATGTGCCCCATTACCTGACAAGAATTTGTTTAAGCTCTCTAGATCAGTGTGTGTGTGTATGTACCTTTAAGAAGCTATCTAAGGGCTTGCACAGGTGTATAAATACTGAGCACGTATGAGCCTGACTGCCATTTTGTAATAAACTGTTGAGATGTAAGCATGTATGTATGTAAGGTCTGTCTTTTAATCACTTTGTTTATATTTTATGATGCTGCTATCCATCCTGATGTGTTTCTATGTAATAAAGCCTGCCTGCTTGTCATCTGTGTTAGAGAGGGACAAGCGATATGGTGTCAGAAGAGGCATGTCTAGAAAGGACGTGGGGCCAGAATGGAAGCCAGATTCTTCAATTTAAGTCCGAGGCACCCGGTTGTTGTTGGAGAAATAGAGGAGTGAATCATCCCCACTGCACGTATAATTCCCACAACAGGTCAGAAATTAATTTCAGATGTTAAAACTTGCTCAAACTATTTCTTATTCACAAAATATGAAATGAGGCATACAGAATGCCCGATATTGATAAAAATATTTGAATTGCTGTGGAAAATGCTTGAAATAAAGTCCAAATTGCATAAAACAAATAAAATAAGGAGGAACAACCACATTTTTCGCTAATCACATATTTTTTGTATTAAAGATATCTCAGTTATCAGAAGTGTATGAAGTGTTTGCATGTTTGTACAGTATTACAGTAAAATTATTTCGCAAAATACAACCATTACAGAGCATATTTCGTAAAGTATTTCTAAGAGTTTATTGTGTATTTGAATGTTATAACAGGCTCACAGCAAAGCTTGCTCAAACATAATTACAAGGGCCATATTTTCAGTGTATTTGTGCATACTTTGTGGGCAATGTAGACGGATTTTGAAAACCTAGTGCACTTGTGTTTGACAATAATATTGTAGAGAACTGGAGAGTGTTTGAGCAAGAGTACGACATTTTCATACATTTTTTGATAAAGTGACTATACAAAGGCACTTATTCTACTTAATTTAGCTGGGTCAGAAGCCATTGAAAGGGCATGTTCATTTGTGTATGCACCCTGCTATCTTTGCAGGAAAGGGAGAAAATCTTCATATTGTTGTACCGGCTGAGTCAAGAGAGGACCCCGAATGCTTAAAACATAAAGTTAGAGAAATTTGTAACCCTAAGACAAATGTTACAATGGAAATGCACTTACTTTATACAAGTGATCAAAAGCCTGGTGAAACATTTGCAGCATACGTAACTGATTTGAGAAATAAAGCTAAAATGTGATTTTGGTGATTTAAGGGATGAATTGATAAAAGACTTGTGTGTGGTATTAAAGATAATGGTGTGAGAGAGATTTTGCTTAATGACAGTGATTTAACTTTGAATAAGGCCATTGAGATTTGTCAGATATATGAGCTCACAGAAAAGCACACAAATATGCTTAAAAATGAGAGATGTATGCTTCCAGTTACTTCTAGAGGTCATGTCGATAGTATGCAGCATGTGGTTAAAAGAAGCAGGCCTAACCACATGGCAGCAACTGTAGCCCCTACAGCACTCTCTGGTAATCCCCAGAGCTTTTCAGAAAATTCCAGAGTTTGTGCAGTCTCAGTGAAGCATAAGAGTAAGTCAGCAAACAGGCATTGCCAGCTATCGTAATTGTGGTGGAAATCATGAATTTAAAAGTGAAAAATGTTTAGCAATGCCACAAATGCAATAAATGGAATCATGTAAAAGGTTTTGTAAATCAAAAGGCCCACATTATTTTATTAAAAGGGAACATTTTAAGAAACAAATTGATCAGTTAGAAAGCTGCAATCCTACTCTTTATATTGATGGTGTGTCAGTGCTTAATGAAATAATCAGTGCAGTAGCTATCAGGGCAAAAATGAAGTATTTTGTACTGTTCAGATAAATGGCAAACCTATAGAGCTCAAAGTTGATACAGGTTCCAAGTGCAAGGTTATGTCAGCAGCAACATTTGCTAGTGTGTGTAATGGTGAAAAGATTGATTTGGCATAGTGTTCAAAGCTTGTTGCTTATGGTGGTGAAGAAATTCAGACTGAAGGCTCTGTAGTGCTTTCATGTTACTCTGCTGGGAGATGTTACGACTTGTTGTTTTGTGAGGTCAAGAGGCATGTCCAGTCATTATTAGGGCTCAGAGACAATTTGAAAATGGGACTGCTTTCATTTAACAAGGAAGTCCATCATGTTAGCTTACAAGACCACTACTCTAATTTTGCCTACCCATGCTGATCTTTTCAAAGACAAATTCAGGAAGCTTCCAGGTGTGTACTCTGTTCTGCATAGCTATTGGAACTTTCAGAGCTGGCCTGATAACTGGACTGACATCTGGGTCTAACTTCACAGAGTCAAAGCTGAGTTAGATAAAATGGTGCGACAAGGTGTTATTTGTCCACTTGGTCCATGTACTCCTGCTGAATGGCTATCTTCCATGGTGGTAGCTCATAAGAAAAGCTCAGATGACATCAGAATATGTATTTGATCTATAAGATTTGAACAAAGCACTAAAAAGGCCTCATCATCCAATGTACACAGTCGAAGAAGTCGCAGCTCTGATGCCAAATGCGTTTGTTCCGTCTTAGATGCAAAGAGTTCATTTTGGCAAATTCCGCTTGAAAGAATTCATCATTGCTCACTACTTTCAGTACTCCGTTTGGAAGGTACAGATTTTTTAGAATGCCATTTGGGATAAATTGTGCAATTGAAGTCTTTCAGCATTCAATAGAGCAACTTTTTTCTGGATATCCTTGTGCTGTTTGTTATACTAAACATACTAGTTGGAGGTAATGGTTAAGCTGAGTATGAAAGAAACCTCAGAAAAGTTCAGGAAGGTCAAGTGAATCTTAAGCTCAATACACAGAAATGCAAATTCAGGCTACAAGAGGTTACATATGTTGGTCATTTATGTACTAGTTCAGGCCTAAGATTAAACCCTTCTAAGCAAACAGCCATTCTCGAGATCCCAGCTCCAGGCAATGTTCAAGCCTTGCAATGTTTTCTTGGCATGGTTAACTGTCTAGGTAAGTTCATTCCAGACTTGAGGGAACTTTCAGTACCCCTCTGAGAGCAGACACATAAAGCTGTATCCTGGTCTTGGTTAGAGCAACACCAAACAGCATTTGATGTCCTGAAACAGAGAATTGCCAGTCCATCTCCTCTCTGATACTATGATGTTCACAAGCTAGTTACTCTTTTATGTAATGCTTCGAGATTTGGTGTAGGTGCAGTCATTCTACAAGAGAGTCAGCCTGTTGCCTATGCATGTATGCTCAGACAGAAAAAGAGCTTTTGGCAATTGTTTGCATGTTCAGAGTTCCATGATTATGTTTATGGTTGACCTGTTCAGATTGAAACAGACCAACAACTTCTAGTCACTGTCTTGAGAAAGCTTATGCATTCAGCACCAGCCGGAATGCAACGTATGATGCTGAAATTGCAAGAATACAATTTCACTCTTGTGTACAGGAAAGACCAACTTTATTTTGCAAACTTATTTTCCCTATAGAGATGAGATTTTGTTTGACAAAGGTATCATTATGAAAGGTCCAAAAGTAATTATTCCAAAGTACTTGCAACAAGAGTATATTACTGTATTGCATCGTGGTCACCCAGGAACCGACTCGACCAAAAGAAGGGCGAGAGAACTAGTATTTTGGTTTTCTATGTCACAGGACATTGAAAGTATTTTTATCTTGTTCTGTGTGTAACAGTACTAATCCACATCAACAGAAGGAACCACTTCAGCTAAACCAGATTTCTGAACTACCTTGGTTGACAGTAGCTACCGACATTTTCGAGTAGAATGGTCAACATTATTTGGTATTAGTAAACTCTTACTCATATTGGTTCGAGATTGACCTACTTCCTAACTTAGCATCCAGTCATTATTAAGATGAAGCGTCATTTTGTAGTCCATGGTAGTCCACACAGCTATTTCTGACAATGGCACACAGTTTACAAGCCAACAGTTCAAAAGATTTGCCAAAGAATGCAACTTCACTCGTAATGAGTAGCCCAGAGTATCCACAGTCAAATGGTTTGGCAGAACGTGCAGTTCAGAGTGCAAAACCGTTATAAGAGAAGTTGAAACGAGACAGTAGTGATGTGTTCTTGAATCTCAGAAATATTCATCATAATAAACATCTTGGTTCACCTGTCCAGAGACTTCTGTCGATACAAACCAGAGCCATGTTACTTAATCAGTAGTCAATTGTTGGTTCTGTGTGTTAAGAACAACAGGTCAATGAAAACCTAGCTGTTGAAGAAGCGTTTAACCCAGAAGTCCTACTACAGTAAGACCAGTAAACTGCTCAAGCCATTATGAGAAGGAGAAGTGGTAAGGATGCAGACGTCCAAAGGTTATGATCGGATTGGAGTCGTGAAGAATATTTGCCCAGAGCTGAGATCTTACATTGTGGAATCACAAGGAGCAGAGTTTAGGTGGAACTGGAAACATTTGATGCTGTTGTCTGAGCCTATACCCCAGCACACAGCCTGTGAGAAAGACCATCTCAGATTGAGTTACGTAGTGTTCCAATTCCAGAGAATATTCCCGTTCCTGTAATGAATCCAGAAGTTCCTGATACAAGTGGTTCACCAATGACTGCCCTGTTGCTAAATCCAGTCCAGATTGTTATGTTACCAGATCCGGTTGCACCTCCAGGTCATGTTAATAAATACTCGGCAACATGGACACGAACATTGTGTTTGTTCGTAATGTTTATAGTAATGCATGTTTAACTCCAATGTTATTTTCTACTAAGGGCAATCTTTTAAAAGGGTGAATGTAGATCAATGTGTGTGTGCGTATGTACCTTTAAGAAGCTGTCTAAGGGCTTGCACAAGTGTATAAATACTGAGTATGTGCGAGCCTGACTGTCATTTTGTAGTAAGCTGCTAAGATGTAAGCATGTATGTATGTAAGTAACTGTCTGTTAATCAGTTTGTTTATATTTTATGATGGTGCTATCCATCCTTATGTGTTTCTATGTAATAAAGCATCTAAACAAAATACCTTGCCTGATTGTCATCTGTGTTAGAGAGGGATGAGCTACAAGTTCCAAATAAAGGACTTGTGTAGAGTGAAATCTTTATCCTTTTTATTTTCTTTCCTGTAGTTGCTGTTTGGTCTATTAAAACAGCACATGCTCTTGGATTTCTTTGTTATACAGTCACGTATTCATTAACCCATTAGAGATTTGATTTTTTTTCTTTGTCTTTTCCTGTACAATGACCGTAACTTGTCTTGTGAGCAGAAATTGAATTTCTAAAAGTTTTATCATTATTATCTTCTTATTTCTCTGTGTGGAGCAGGCATAATTAGTTTATAGGCTTTCACTTGAGCATAATCTCAGTTTACAGGCATCAATAAAATGCCTGTCTTCAATAGTAATACAGTTTGATAAAACAAAATTGTCATTTTTCCCTTACTTGGACAGTGGCTAAGGTCAGGAAAAGTCATAAGCAGTTTCTTACTTTGTATTGGCAAGCTACAATAGTGTCCTCTGAAAGATTTTTCCCATGAAATAATAATTTAACTTCATTTTCATTTTGTTTTCTTCATTTAGACTTGCAAGCCAATAAGCAAAATTCTTTTTTTCATTGTATTGAGTAACATTAGCAGTATAAGTGACAGTTTATACACACAGGCATTTTAGGTAAACGATTTTATAGCATGTTTAAACAATGTATGAAACTGAGCATTTTCACCAAAGAGAAATAAATAAGTTGCAGTGAAATGGAAAATTACTTATTTTTGACATGTAACTAAATTACATCTGGGAATCTTGAACTGGCATCTGTTTTGTAGACATGTTATTCATAAATAAATGTTGTCATATAACATTAAAGCTAATTCACTTATAAGATTAAACTGTATTTTATTCAAATAAAATGCACGGAATGAAATAACTGATATGGGAGGCCAGAGGTGGCTCTTTTGTGATTTATAATAAAATGCAGTGGTGCATATCATAAAGTACATAATATGAAATGGAAAACAGCACAGAATGCATTAGTAAGCTTTACCCAGAATCAATGAAGTCAGGCAATGATGTAGAAGCTAAAGTACATCTCATTCTGTTAATTAAGAGAGTTTATTAACTGCTTATTTGATGTTTATTAGTATTACTAGTATGGGTCAGCTAATCCTCCTGGTCCCATTTTCGACTACAAGCTGAGTGCATAGAAGATATATAATTTTATATATATATATATATATATATATATATATATATATATATATATATTGCATTAAGAACACAGGTTGAATCCTCATAGTATTTTCTGTGTACATGTTCATGGGGTGCAGACCGCAGTGGTGCAGCAGTTAGCATTGTCGCCTCACAGAAAGAGGTTCTCCCATTCGATTCTCGGCTGGACTGCCTTCTCTGTGGAGTCTACATGTCCCTCCCGCGGTCGAGTGACGCTAAAGACATGCAGGTAGGTGTGAGTGTGAATGGGCGTGCCTTCTTTGAAAGCTGGGCATCGAGCTAGCAACTCAGCACCATAAAAATCTACTGCCAATCATGAGCGGACCTGAGTTCCGCTGTGGCGACCCCTAACCAGGAATAGCTGAAACACTTTTAGCACTACTGCTTTAGTGACAAAATAAAGTACTTGCTACAATGAGGTATTAATGTATTGAACTGGCACTGCATTAATTGTGATGGTATAAATTATACAAACTGTATAAATTATACAAACCTTACAGTTCTTGATGTAATTTTAGCCAGTTAATGAGTTCAGTAAGAGGGATTGTTTATTTTGACAATGCGGTGCCTGAAGTCAAGCCTTGGTGACTGTAGAAGTAGATTGCATTGAACTTTTTCAAATATTAGGTATATGACAGTGAAATTACTGATGTAAATAATGTTACCGTAAGTGTGCTGGTAGCTGTATATGTGTAAATCTTACATTTTCTGTTTTGGTTTGGAATATTTTTAATTGCATTTAGTAGACTGTGTATCTGTCATCATTTGTTCACTTTTACAATAGGACATAAGTAGAAGTGTTGTTTAAGTTGATTTGTATTCATGCACTGCTATCCTGTGTTTGCCATTCCCTGGGATTCAGTAATGTCTACAGTAAGTGTACACTGTTGTGAATGCACTGACAACACAGACGTAACACACACCTTCTTCCTCCTAATTTTAGTTTTCTTACTGATATTCTTGCAGCTTTAAATTTTGACAGGGATTCAAAAAGGTTACCACAAAGGGTAGACTACATGTACACTTCATGTAATCTTTTGGAGTGACTAGAAAGCACAAAAAATGTGATAAGGATGTTCTTGAACACAAATCGTGTACACTAAGTGTATGCTTTATTGAATCTGGCCCATTATTTTTATCTAGAATTACTAGTACATGGCAAGACTCTAAAATTAATCACAGAGGATGAAGATGGCATTTACAGCACTTGCATGAAGCTCTCACTAGTCTGGGACATCAGTTTGAAAACATATAAACGATAGCTTAAGTTTATATAGCTTAAAAATGAAAAAAAAACCCACATTCATCAGAAATACACAAAAATACTGCTCTAAACTGCTCCTGTTTTTTTTTTTTGGTGTGGGTGATACAGTCTCCGATGCTTTCCACATAACACCCAATAACTTTAACCTTAAATGTAAACCCTAATCATTGTATTAACAAAGCCATGACCATAGCCCTTACCCATACTCAAATTGTATAAATGGTATTGCTGTAACATTTGCACATATCAAAATCTTATTTAGTGAATCTTTCACATGAACAAAATTAAAAGAGCAGGGCTCAACCAAACTACCCATTAAAAAGTAGAAAGCTGACAGATTGCAGTAAATACCAGGCTATTTATTCACAGCAAAGGTGATAAAAAAAAAAAGTCTTTCGACTTTTCCTGGTTAGGGGTCGCCACAGCGGAACTCCTGTCCGCTAATGATTGGCAGTGGATTTTTATGGTGCCGAGTTGCCAGCCCAACACCCAACATTCAAAGGCGGCACGTCCATTCACACACGCACCTACCAGCATATCTTTAACGTCACTCGACCACGGGGAGAAAATCTGTAAAATCGTAGGAACATAAAAATAATACAGTGCAAGCTATCATTGGGACCATAAGACGCCTAGCCACATACAGCTCTAAGTAGACAAACTTAAAAGATCTTACCTCACTTGTCAAGTACTTGATACTGCTTACCTCTTGAATCAAGCAGCGCCTTGCATGACAAGCCTAGTGTAAATCTGTCTCTATCCATTCAGTCATCAAGACTAACTTTAAACGTAGCCAAAGCAGTACTTTGTTTGGCAAGTAGTGGCAACTTATTTCATAGGTTGGGAATACACTCCATTAGGACCCTATCCTGCCAGTAATTATAGTGCAGGTGTTTGTAGAGGCACTGGTTTTGCAAAGAAATGGGATGTCAGTATTGTCAGACAGGATCGGGTCTTTCATGTCTCTCCCTCACTCATGCTACCATATTACATCAAACTCCATCCAAATTTTGAGAAAATATTTATTTTTAATAGATTTCTGGTGAGATATACTACCACCATTGCCGCAGTGTTGCCTTCATCCATTAATGAACGGGTTGCTGAACAAGTTTACTTAACTACTGAGAAGACTGTGCACATAAGAAATTAAAATAAAATTTAACATTTTAAGTTAATTTTCACACTGGTAAATATGCAAGGTTATATATAGCAAAGTTTGCAATAACAGGTTAGAAATTACGTCAGTGAGTTTTTTTTACAGTTCTCAAAAAAGCCAGTTGCAGAACAAAGCTTAGTTCATAAAACCAACACTGGATGCAGTATAAAACAAACCAACACCGATACTGAACAAGTGTTTAATAAAACAGAGCTTTCCGCAGTGTATAAAATACTAACCATATTTATATTATCAAAAATCACACAGCCATTAATTATTCAATTAAACAATCAGTCCTAGTTAAGAACAATAGTTTTGAAAGCATAGGTCACTATTTCAAACACATTTGTTTATATCTTAATACAGGTTTTAGAGAAACAGTATGATTTAAACCCGGTGGTACATCTGCATAAAGGTGTATTATCCATTGATATTCCTTTATCTCAAGCTTATTATTTAAATCCCCCCTCGCATACCATTATATATTCTATCACCCTAAAGGATAATTTATGTGCATTTCCATATATATTAATATGCTTAGCAAGGGAATTAGTATCAGTCTTTCTCCTTATTTCTGAGTGGTGCTCAGTTATTATTTCCTTCAGTTTTCTGGTTGATTTTCCAACATAAAATGCCTGACATCTATTACAAGTAGTCAGGTATATTATATTCATTGTAACACGTTGCTGAACCAGAGAATATATAGTTCTTCCTAGTTGTTGGATGTTGAAAAATATTATTTTTATTAATAACATCACAACAGCTTCAGTTGCAAAAGGGAAGAGTACCTGATTTAACTGTTGTTACCCCACCATTCTTGACACACGTCTTTATAATAAGAAGTTATGTACCTACCATAATGTTCCATGTTAGTTGTCTTCTCGCCTTCTTTCTTGCTGGTTGGGTTCGGAGCTGATCCTCGGCTCCGACTCAGCCATCTTCAAAAGCTCGAGAGCTGCTTACTGGCTCGAGGATCCCTCCTATATCCCATGATGCCTGGCGCTAGATACCCAGATCTCGTTTGGTAACCTAACTACAGACATAATAATAATAATCATGATAATACAGTAACTGTAGCAGGATACAGGAAACTACTGGAGAGACTGACAGTCAGAAGTAACAGCCAGAGAAGACTCAGCCAGTGATAAAGAAGCCTAAGGAATTCTCCTCAGTCTACTAGGATAGGGGGATGGAGGGTGGGACGCAAGAAAGAAGGCGAGAAGAAGACAACTAACATGGAATGTTATGGTAGGTACATAACTTCTTAATGTTAAGTTCTCTATCTCGCTTTCATTCTTGCTGGTTGGGACAGCGTCCCTAGCACCTCAATCCTGGGTGGCTCATCGGAACAGACTCTTCAGAACAGTGGAACCAAAATCAGCTCTGCTTCTGGAAGCCACATCCAGCTTATAATGTGAAATGAAGGTATGTGGATTAGCCCGGGTAGCTGCCGCACAAATAGTTTCCATTGGCAATCTAGCCTGAAAAGCCACAGAAGTAGCTAAAGCTCTGGTGGAGTGACCTTTGGGTTTAGCAGGAAGGTCTTTATTTCTCAACTGATATATAAAGGTAATAGCAGAAGACAACCACCTAGATAAGGTGACTTTTGACACCAGTATGCCTGGTTTTCCTTCAGCGTAAGACGGGAACAACTGGTCTGATTTTCTAAATTGCTTGGTTCTATGCAAGTAAAAGCGTAATTGTCTATGAACGTCCAACTGATGTAATTTGTATTCTGCCTTGTTGGAATAATTTGGAAAGAACACGGGCAGTTCAATGGACTGATTCAAATTACAATCAGAAGTAACCTTTGGGAGAAAGGAAGGAATAGTCCGAAGAGAAACTCTATCATTGTGAAAAACTAGGTAAGGAGGACAAACACAAAGCCTGAAGTTCAGAAACTCTTCTGGCCAATGTAACTGCAACCAAAAGAAGGGTTTTCCAAGAAAGAAACTTCAAGGAACAAGAAGCTGCCGGTTCAAAGGGGGGCAGTATCAGGGAAGCTAAAATCAAATTCAGATCCCACGGAGGCGGGGGATCTCTTACTGGGGGCCTGAGTAGAGTGGTCCCCTTCAGAAAGGCTTTACAAAGCTTATGGGACATGATGCTTGAATCAGATAGGCCGGTATGAAAGTTTGAAATTGCAGCTAGCTGAACTCTAATTGTGGCAGAAGAGGATCCAGTTCAAAAAGTTCTGCTAGAAAATCTAAAATATGGTGCACAGGGGCTGAAAAGGGATCTACATTCCTGTTCTCTGCCCATAAGGAAAAACATTTCCACTTACTAGCATAAGTCTTTCTAGTGGTCGGCTTATGCGAGGATAAGATGATTTCATGCACTGAATGGGAGATGTTGGGAAGCCTGGCTAAAGTCTGAAGTGGAGAAACCAAGCAGTGAGCTGGAGAGATTGAAGAGATTGGTGCAGCCCACCCGATTGATGGATCAGGAGATCTGGAATTGGGTCCAGGGTCCAGGGCTGCTCCAGAAGGTGATGATGCAGGAAGAACAACCAAATTTGTCGAGGCCAGTAAGGGGCAATGAGGATCATCTTGCATCTCAGTGTGGTAGCTTTCTGAATTAGTTTGGGAATCAGGGGGAATGGAGGGAATGCATAAAGAAGTCCCTGGGGCCAATCGTGAAGTAGAGCGTCTCTGGAGAGGTGTCCGGGAAGAGATAGGAGAGAGAAAAAAGTGTTGCACTTGCTGTTGAAGGTGGTGTCAAAAAGGTCGCAGCAAGGCTGACCCCATTTGCGGTAAGATTCTGTCCGCCGCAGTCTGATTGAGAGCACTCGTGAGGCATGAGAATTGCTCTGCTCAGCCTGTCTGCTGTAACGTTGGACTTCCCAGGGATGTGTGCTGCTAACCGTTGGGAAGAGATCGCCCACTGCCAAAGTCTGAGTGCTTCTCGACACAAGGGGTATGACTTGGTTCCGCCCTGCTTGTTGATGTATCATACCACTGACATATTGTCTGTTTGAATTGCAATAGTCCCAGTGGGAAGAGCGTTCTGAAGAGCTTGCAATGCTAAAAGCACAGCTCTCATCTCCAAGACATTGATATGCAGATGGTACTAGTGAGGCTGCCAGGTGCCTTGGACTTTCTGCCCTGATAATGCCCCCCACCCGATCAGGGAGGCGTCCGCGGTCACCGTAGCTACTGGAGGAGGAAGAACGAATGGTCTGCCCTGGTGTAATGATGGGGAAACCATCCACCAAACAAGTTAGTTTTTGCATGATTGTGTGATCATTATCCTGTGAGACATCGGGAGTTGCTGGAAAGACCATTGTGTGAACAGCATCCACTGAAGAATCCTCATATGAAAGCATGCGAGGGGGACTAGTATTATAGCTGCTGCCATGAAACCCAATGTTTTTTGGACAAATCTGGCGTGAATCTTTTTGCATCCTAATAAGGCCTGCACATGTTGAATGGCTAACTCTGTCTACTGGTAGAGGCGCTGACATGTCCTTTATGTTTAAGTTTGCGCCTATAAAGGTGGTAGATTGACAAGGCAACAATGCAGACTTTTCAAAATTTATTGTGATGCCTAGAGTGGAGCACGTTTGGATGGTGTAGTCTCTGGCTAGCAGCAGGTGATGCCTGCTGGTTGCAGTAAGGAGCCAGTCATCTAAATATTGGAAACACCTGGAATCCTTGCCGTCTCAAGTGAGCGGTGACTACTGCCAAACATTTGGTGAACACCCTGGGGGCTGTGGTGAGACCAAAGGGCAGCGCTCTGAACTGATAATGACTGGCTCCCAGCTGGAAGTGGAGGAATCTTTGCCAGGCTTCTGGGTACAGCGATAATCTTCCCCCGACTGCCTCTGAAGGTTGACAGCCGGGCAGCACTTCAGGGATGCTGGAAGGGCTTGTCAGAGAAGGATTCTCTTTGGCCCTGATTTTGCGGACCCCCCCCTGCCCCTAGGGTGGTGTCTGTTGTTGTTCCCTCCTCTGCCCCTGGAGGGGAACTCTCCATGTGTGTCAGGCACAGCTCCCTGGGATTTCTGGAACCACATCTTCCCACTCTTCTGACCCTTGGGATACGGTCTTGAAGGAGTGGAAAAACGGACTGCAACGGCAGAGAGAGTTTTGCCTTCCTGCTCACACCATCAAAGGGGGTGTTGGTGAAAGATGCCTTAAAGGGTTCCACAAAGTTGCATAACCACATCTCCTCAAAGCCACACCTGTGCCTGCGGCCCTACTCGCTCCATCAGCTGCATAAGAGATGAGCCGCATGGAGGAGTTTACTACAGAATTTAGAGTCGCCAGCTGGGAGGCAATCTTAGCCTGAGCCCCCGCAGCTGATGGATCTTGAACGGTATCTCCTAACTCTTTAAGGAGATCCCTTTGAAGGTGGGTAAAATGGCATAAATAGTTCAGAGACCTCATGGAAAAGGTTGCTGAGGAAAACATCCGCTTCCCATATCTGTCCATTGTCCTAGATTCCTTATTAGGGGGATGGACAGACAAAGAAGTTTCAGCCAACTCCTTTTTAATGGCCGCTGCTACCACCACGGCATCAACAGGAACACCCTTGGTCAGAAATTGCATGTCCTGAGGGGTGATGATGAATTTTGTGGGCCTACGGGGAGCTGGTTCCGTTGTCTAGAGCTCACCATGCCTTTCAAGCCACCACCGACATCAGTGGATCGAAAGGCGGAGAAACCCAGGAGGTGGAGGGTCGGGAACCAAACGCATCCAGGAATACCGACTCATCCTCGGAAGGGTTAAGGGTAGTCCAGTTCCCCCTCTGCCTAAGGATTTCAAGGATGTCTGAGAAGGAGACGTCCTCAGAGGTGGATCTTGGTACCCTTCCGACTCCTCCAAATCAGTATCTGAAGTGACAGACTCAGGGGAGTCAACATGCTTCCTCTTGCATTTTCTCTTTTGAGGGAGCTCCTCTGAATGAACAGTGGATGCCTCGGAAGAGGAAGATACACCCAATAGGGTGCCCTGGAGTGCTTGTTCCCCACGCTTGTGGTCTGGAGGAGGGGCAGAGGCAGGAGCAGGCACTATGGGGGGAGGAGCCGATGAGGCCAACCGTGAGGCTGACTCAGATGCCAGCACACTCCTCATGACCTCGAAGGTGCCCCTTCCCGATGCCATAGAAGGCTCCGGCTCCGAAGAGACCGGAATCCTTCCTGGCACCGAGAGGGACTGCTCTGAAGCCGATGTAGGAGCCAAAGCTCCGAGAGGAAGAACGGGGTCAGACAAGGGTCCGATGCTACTCGCCCCCTCGGAGCCAACGAGGGAGTCCCGGCGCCCAGATCCCTCCAAGGACGGCACCATGGAAGAGATCAGAGCCGATGACGGCACCAAAAGGGGAGGTATCGGTGCAGACAGACCCACGGTTCCAGACACAGCATGCTCCGGCTCCGAACTCAAGGGATGAGTCGAAGGAGGAACTATTGGAGAAACAGGTAGAGCCGAACCCTGGTGAGGGGGGCTGGATAGCATTTTTGCCAGGGCCTACGACTTTAAAAGCCTGCTCACCACTCTCTCCAAATCATGGTCAGATAGTCTAGATGACAGAGAAGAGTGGGATTGATGACTCCGCTCAGATTGCAATAAGGGTGACCCTGGAGCCGAGTGTATCGACTCCAATGATGGTGACCTGGAGCATTTTCGACTCCCTGACGGTTCCGACGGAAGAGTCTGAGCCGACTGAGAGATAGGTACTTCGGCTCAATTCGGAGCCGAAGTTGACATAGAGGTATCGGTGCAGACAGACCCACGGAACCGAAGTTGAAGCAGAAGCCATACCCGGTGACGGCTCCGAGCTTGGGAGCCAATGGCTTCGATGGCCTAGAAGGTTTCACTGACTGAGTCTTGGCTGGTGATCCTTCAGGTTTAAGCAAACCCCTCAGGACTCTTGGACTAAAGGCATGACACACCGAGCAAGAGTCCTGCAGGTGTAGGGAGCCCAAGCAGTAGACACAAGAAGTGTGACCATCTGTTAGAGACATTTTCTGACAGCATGAGTCACACTTCTTGAATCCCGACACTTTTGTGTCTTTTAGACATTCCTGTAACGGAAAATCAAATACAAATAACAAGTAGAGTGGAGAGTAGGTAACTGAAAAAAAATACACACAATTCACACAAGTTACCACACCCTAACAGCACACACACACACACTATAATAATATAAGACCTACAAGCTACCACAATTTACTAAAAAGAAAACTTTTGTCTACCTTAAAAATAAAACAATGATAAGCTTCTAACTAAAACGGCTTACTTTGTAAGGTAAACGGGGGGTGGGGGAGGGAAAGGAAAAGCTCTCTAAGGAGAAAACAAGTTTAGAAGGGGGGATAAACACTAACAAACTGCTATAGAATCTACTCTGAGCTATAACAATAAAAGTATACCTAACAAGTACAAAAAAGTCCTAAATATAAGAACAAAGTGAAAATTACGACCTGAGCCAGTAAACGCAGCCTCGTAGCAGAAGCGGCAAACGAGATCTGGGTATCTAGTGCCAGGCATCATGGGATATAGGAGGGGGCCTCGAGCCAGTAAGCAGCTCTCGAGCTTTTGAAGATGGCCAAGTCGGAGCCGAGGATCAACTCTGAACCCAACCAGCTAGAATGAAGGTGAGATAGAAAACTTAACATCTTAAGTTTTAAGTTCTGACAATTTCTATGAGAAACTAGGTTTCATGCCTGCATAACTTAGGTAGAGATGTTAGTATACACCAGTTGTTGTTAATAATCCTTCTTACCTCAGAAGTAGCTCTATTATATGTTGTAACAAACCGAAGTTTACCTATATCTAATTTTTTATTAATAATTACAGAAGCTTCCTATGTGCTCATAGAGAAATAGGGTTTTGTATAGTCTTCCCTGCAGCCTAGGACATACTCAGTTTCCATATCCAGGGACTCATTATTATAGCCCCTCTCTATAATTTCATCCTTCAACATCTGCATTTGTTTCTTACATTCTTCTATAGAGGTATTAAGTCTACTAATCCTGACGAACTGGGCTTTGGTGACACTCTTACACATGTGGGGCACGCATACTGCTTCGATGAAGAAATTTATTCCTATGTGTGTTTTTTTTATAAACAGTAGATCTGAAGTAGGAAGACTTCATTCGTCTGCAACCTGTGGGTATCGGATCCGACCTCGGATCCGAGCCGGCAATTCAAAAGCTTAGGCTCCGAGCTCCTAGCTCCTCCCTCTTACCCATAACCCCTTGCCAAGCCCTGACTGACCCCAGATTTCGTTTGCCGCTTTCAAGTTGCGACGGATTCTTGAGCTCCTGGCGTTTTTTGGTGACAGATAAGTTTGTCTGACAGAAAAAGTTTAAAAATTCTCTATTTTGCTACTTTATATTATTAGTGTTGATTGTGTTAGGCTTTCCTCTCTCTTTTTATTTAATTTTTCACGGGTTTTTGTAGTTTGTGTGTGTGTGTTTTTAGGCCTTCAGGGTTTATAATGTCTGAAGCCCATAAGGCTGTTTTCTCTAAATGTACGAGTGTGGCCATAAGCTGTCCCCAGCGGATGGCCACACTGTGCAAGAATCTTGGGGGTTGAACACCTGTCATCTGGTTGTACCATTTGTGCAGGGTTCAACCCCCGGGCTTTGAGGGAGCGGAGGTCGAAGCTGGTGCTGGCGGGACTTCTACCTCCAGATACCGCTTCGGCTTCTGCCCCTTCTACTCAGCAACCTGTTGCTGTGGGCTCTCCCCCTCCGGCTGGGACTCAACCTCCCTCTAAGTTGCCGGAGGAGAAAGAGTCCTCTAGGGAGAGAGAGAAGAAGGAGAGGCACAGGGAGAGGCACCACAAACGGAGAGCCGAAACTTCCAGTTCGGCTCCTCCATCTAAGCGGGCCTCCCCTGTGCCTTCTAGCTTTCCTCCTCCTCGGCTCCACTCCCCTCGGTTCTCTCCTGGGCCCGAGGAGGAGGAGGCTAGCCCTTCTACGAGGTCTCCGAGGCGGCTCTCTAGGTCCACTTCGGTGGCCTCCACCAGGTCAACTTTTTCCATGAGTGAAGCTGATATGGACCGGATGATGAGGAAATTCATCCAGGCCCAAATGCAAATGGAGTGCTCCTAGCCCCCAATCCGGGAGGGGCTTCGACCCCTTTTTTCACCCCTTTGGCTCCTTCTCCGACCCATACCACGGGTTCGGAGCTGTCGGTGCCGGGCAGAGTTGGATCCGGGGGTGGGTCGGATCCGATAGGTCGGCGCACCTCGGATCCGTCCCATCCCTTGAGTGCTTCGGGTACTTCGGACCCGACCTCTCGGAGCCGAGGACCGAGCCTCGGATCCGAGGGAGCTTGTGTGTCTTCGGCTCCGTCCAGGTCGGAGCACACCGGTCTCTCGGATCCGACGGTTTCGGCTCCGACTACGATCCGTGCGTCGGATCCGAGTGAGGGTCGGCTCTCGGGGTTTAGAGAAGCTGGCTCCCCCTCGGCCTTCGACGTAGTGGAAAGGGCACTGTTGAGGACGTCCGGACCCCCGGTCCCTGCCACGGCTCCATCCCGCACTCCCTTGCAGTTGGGCCAGGCCCCCACCAGCCGGTCCCAGGGACAGCCCGCCTCGATGTCCCAAGTAGTTCCCTTGGAACATCCAACTGCGGAAGAGTACTCCTCGGACAGCCCCCCCGATGAAGTACCTCGGAAGAGCAAGTGCAAAAGGAGGCACATGGACTCCCCCGAGTCCGTTAGCGAAGATACAGATTTGGATGAAGGGGAAGGCGCCCCAAGGTCCCCCGCTGAAGACGTCTCATTTGGAGGCATTATGGAGATGTTAAGGATCAGGGGGGGGTGGTCTGCCCCAAGGCTTCCTCAGACGAGTCTGTGTTCTTGGAGGCATTCGAGGCGGGCCCATCTACCTCTTGGGTGTCCTCCTGCTGACCCTCTGGTGGATCTTATATCCATCAGAGCGTGGAAGGATCCGGACACCGTTGAGCCTGTACCCAAGCGTCCTGACCGCATCCTTTCCCCTCCGCGGACCGCACTCACTGGAGCAAGGGCCCCCCAGTAGATGCCATGATGATGGCTGCAGCCACGAAGAGGGAATTGGCCCAGGAGAGTCCCTCTGTGCATCCTCCGGGCAAGGAGTCCCGCTCGATGGATCGCATTGGGAAGCGAGTTTTCAGTTCAGCAACCTTCTCTTTGAGAGCTGAACTACATGGCACATTTCATTAGGATGTAGCGGGATCTGATTAAAGAATACGCTGCATCTCCCCAGAGTCCATGTCGGGTGAAGATAAGCAGGTATACTCCACCCGAATGGCCACTCTTAGAGCGGTATCTAACACATCTATGCGGCTACTTTCTCATGCTACCGAGGGAGCCGCTAGAGCCAGCGGAGCAGGCCTAGTCATGAGGAGGCAGGCCTGGCTCCGCCATTGTGATTTCGCAGAGCCCTTCAAGGCGACTTTCGCGAATGCTCCCTTTGATGGTTCTGACTTGTTTGGCAAGACTGTTCGCGAAACACTGGTCCAGAGCGAAAAGGACGGGAAGATGCTGTCTGAGTCCGCTTCTCAGCTCCCCAGAGGTCCTTCTCGAAGAACCAAAAGGGACAGAAGAAGATGTGGTTCCGGAAATCGCAGCAGTCCCAACCTGCTCCGGATAACCAGCCCTCCCGTGGCAGAGGAGGACAGGGTGGTCACCGTCCTAGAGGCAGGGGGGCTCCTAGAAACTTTGGGTCCAGAGAACCTTTCTCTGAGAGACCCACGCAGCAGCCCTGAAGGGTTGCCCGGCTGTCCGTCTCTGGAGGCAGTCGGGGGGCGTTTCTCAAGGCACCTAACTTCTTGGGAGTCCATTACATCAGACCGTTGGGTGCTTCGCATGATATCCAGAGGTTATGCAATCCCATTGTACAAAGTTCCCAGATCTCGCAGCCTCCCAGATGTTCCACCCGACCAAAGGGAGGCGGCAGCTGTCGAAATCGAACAGCTGCTAGGAAAAAGAGCTATCCAGCGTCCCCAGATCAAACCGGATTAGGGTTTTACTCCAGGTTCTTTTGGTGCCAAAGAAAACGGGGACCTAAGACCAATCTTAGACCTTTCCCAGCTGAACCTGTCAGTAACCAAGCAAAAGTTCCGGATGGTCACCCTCCAATCTATACTCCCCCTCTTGAGGGAGAACGACTGGATGTGCTCCATCGACCTCAAGGACGCGTACTACCACATTCGCATGGACAGACGATCCAGGAGGTTTCTTCGCTTCCGGCTGGGAGCCAGTCATTATCAGTTCAGGGTCCTCCCCTTTGGTCTCACCTCAGCCCCAGGGTGTTCACCAAGGTTCTAGCGGTGGTAGCGGCCCACCTGAGGCTCCAGGGATTACAGGTCTTTCCGTACCTGGACGACTGGCTCCTGACGGCATCATCAAGGCATCTTCTGTGCTCAGCCAGGGACTACTTTCTTCAACTAGCCCCAAGGCTGGGCATCACGATCAACTGGGAGAAATCTTTACTGCACCCCACACAAGCTATAGATTTCATAGGAGGAAGACTAAACACCAGATCAATGCGAGCCTTCCTCACTCCAGACAGAATTGCCAACCTGAAGTGTCATGTAGCAGCGGTCCTGCAACCATCTCCAACTGCAGCTTCGGTCCTGAGGGCCCTAGGTTCTATGGCGGCAGCTATTCCGCTTCTCATTCATGCTACGCATGCGGGTTCTTCAATGGACCCTTCAGGTTCAGTGGTCCCTCTTTGTTCCTCTCTCAACGCTCCGATTGCGGTCAGCAAGGCGTGCAGGGACTCCCTTCTTTGGTGGCTTCTCTCCGGAGCCCCTGGCAGGAGACCTTTTTGTGCTGCATTTCCCCGAGCCACAGTGACCACGGACGCTTCTTGCCTCGGGTGGGGGGGCATTCTGCGGGAAAGATTGTCCAAGGCACGTGGAATCCCACAGAGACGTCATTGCATATAAATGTCCTGGAAATGAGGGCGGTGCTCCTAGCGTTGCAAGCACTTCACCACGTTCTTCCTTCAGGGACTATTGCGATTCAGACAGACAACATGTCGGTAGTCTGGTATATCAACAAACAGGGAGGAACCAGGTCTTACCCCCTTTGTCGAGAGGCCATGAGAGTCTGGGAATGGGCAATTTCCACCAAACGCTTTCTGGTAGCAACGCACATTCCGGGAAAGTCCAACATCCTTGCGGACAAGCTCAGTCGCACCATTCTTTCTCCTCATGAGTGGTCTCTCAATCCTCAGGTAGCGAAGAAGATTTTTGCCGTTTTGGGGCAACCCTGTTGCGATCTTTTTGCCTCTCCCTCAAACGCCAAATGCGACAATTTCTTCGCTCTGCTTCCCCCACCAGGGGAATTCCCGAGAGATGCTCTGGTGCATGCTTGGCCTCCCGGTCTCCTTTATGCCTACCCTCCACTTCCTCTGATGCAGAGGCTTCTGCAGAAAGCCAACAGTTTGGGGAGCAGAATGATTCTCATTGCCCCGTTCTGGCCTCGTCAACCCTGGTTCCCCTTCGTATGGTCTCACAAAATCAATTCACCCTGGATTCTGGATCCAATTCCGGATCTCATCTCCCACCCTCTGGGAATTTCGCTTCCCAATCTGCGCACCCTGAAGTTGACAGCTTGGCTGCTCCAGTTCCATCCTTGATTAGGACTCCCGGTATCTCATCACCGGTCAAGGCCATCTTAGTGGCAGCTCATAAACCTTCCACCAGGCAGGTTTATCGGAGTAAATGGAAGAGATTCTCTATTTGGGCGGTACAGAGAACTTTGGATCCTTTCTCGGCACCTATGTCAGCGGTGCTGGATTTTTTTAACAGACCTCTTTCATCAAGGGGCAAGTTCTTCCACGATTAAGGTACAATTGGCAGCTATCTCGCATTATCACATTGGTCATGAGACAGCCCCCTCATGACGAAATTATGCAAAACCTTTCTCAAAGGGATTTTTGTTGAGGCCTCCAGTCAAGGAGGTTGTACCACCTTGGGACTTGTCTTTAGTTCTGCAAGCCCTTACTGCTCCTCCCTTGAGCCTGCAGCTTCTACAGATCTAAAGTACCTTTCCTGGAAGACTGCCTTCTTGGTAGCTATCACTTCAGCCAGAAGAGTGTCTGAGCTTCAGGCTCTATCGTCAAGCCTTACCTTTCTTTCTTCCCTGATAGGGTGTGCCTCAGGACCAATCCATCTTTTCTTCCGAAGGTCTCTTCTGAATCTAATATTAACCAATCAATCAATTTACCTGTGTTTTTTCCCAAGTACTCAAACAAAGGAGAATACAAATTGCATTCCTTGGATGTTCATAGACAATTACGTTTTATATTCACAGAACAGCTGGTCACAGGAAATCAGATCAGCTGTTCGTTTCCTTTGCTAAATTTGCTCTGGGTAAAGCAGTATCTAAAGTCACACTATCTAAGTGGATTGCTAATTGTATTCTGCAGGCATATGACACTTCAGGTAGACCTGCTCCTCAGAGGGTTATGGCTCATTCTACTAGGGCAGTTTCCACGTCAGCCGCCTTTAAGTCCCGTGTATCATTGGATGATATCTCTGTGCGGCAGCTACTTGGGCCTCGCCTCATACTTTTATTTCTCATTATAAGGTGGATGTTGTTTCTAGAGGAAGAGCATCCTTTGGCTCAGCGGTGCTCCGAAACATCCTTCCATGACGGCCGCCCAAGATTCAGGTAGCTGGGGACTCTGTCCCACAGGTTGCAGACGAATGAAGTCTTCCTACTTCAGATTTAGAAGTTATGTACTCACCATAACGTTCCATCTGAGTAGGTGACTTCATTCGGATGCAACCATTCCCCCCTCCATCCCCCTGACCTTTATAGAGCGAGTATTTATGCTGTTTTTCGTGTACTGTAGTCAGTATTTTGAGGCAAACTCAATCTGAGGTCAGTCAGGGCTTGGCAAGGGGTTATGGGTAAGAGGGAGGAGCTAGGAGCTCGGAGCCTAAGCTTTTGAATTGCCGGCTCGGATCCGAGGTCGGATCCGATACCCACAGGTTGCATCCGAATGAAGTCACCTACTCAGATGGAACGTTATGGTGAGTACATAACTTCTAATTTGAATTTCAGTCCCATCGAATGAAATTCTCACATCTAGAAAATTAATACTAATCTCTGAACATGTCATAGAAGAATGTAAACAATCAGTACTGTTATTCAAATAGTTTAAGAATACATCCAGTTCATTTCTACTACCATGCCAAGCAAAAAACAGATCGTCCACATATCTCTTAAAATAACTAATATTTTGAGAATATTGCTGTGGGCCATGATATACAAATTCGGTTTCCCACTTATCCAGTACTAGATTGGCATATGTATTAGCAATGGAAGCATCCATTGCTATGCCAGATATTTGATGGCAAATTCTTTCATTGAAAACAAAATTAGAAGTTATGTACCTACCATAACATTCCATGTTAGTTGTCTTCTTGTCGTCTTCTTTCTTGCTGGATGGGTTTGGAGCCAATCCTCGGCTCCGACTCGGCTACTCTAAAAGCTCGAGAGCTAGTTTCACCGGCTCGAGGCTCCCCTATATCCCACAATGCTAGGCGGTAACGCCTCAGATCTCATTTGAAAGCTAAGGCCAGCAATAAAATTCCATAAGGAACAAAGAAGAAAACTCTTCTAGGTCTGTCCTGGCTAGGGGGAAGGAGGGTGGGACGCAAGAAAGAAGGCGAGAAGAAGACAACTAACATGGAACGTTATGGTAGGTACATAACTTCTAAATGTTAAGTTGTCAATCTCGCCTTCATTCTTGCTGGATGGGACCGCATCCCTAGCACCTTGTCCCGGGTGGCCTATCGGAACAGACTCTTGAGTACAGTGGAACCAAAGTTGGCTCAGTCATTAGAGGCCAAGTCCAACTTATAATGAGAAATGAAGGTATGGGGAGAAGCCCAAGTAGCTGCCGAACAAATCGAATCAATAGGTAGCCTGTCTTGGAAAGCTACATAAGTGGCTAAAGCTCTAGTTGAATGAGCCCTGGGTTTGGATGGCAGTCGTTGATGTCTTGTCTCATACACTAGGGTAATCAATGAAGTAAGCCATCTAGAGAGAGAAACTTTAGAGACTGGAAGGCCCATTCTACCTTCTGCATAAGAAACAAACAGTTGGTCAGATTTCCTGAATTGTTTGGTCCTGTCTAAATAGTACCTAAGTTGGCGATGAACATCTAAACAGTGTAACTTTTGTTCTGACCTATTAGAATAATTAGGGAAGAAAACAGGAAGCTCAATGGTTTGATTCAAATTTGCCAGTGAAGCTACCTTGGGCAAAAAGGACGGGTTAGTACGTAAGGACACCCTATCCTTATGAAACACAAGGGGGGCTGTAGTGAGACCAAAGGGCAGGGCTCTGAATTGAAAATGACTGGTTCCCAGCCTGAAGCGGAGAAACCTCCTGGAGCGTCGATTCATCTTGATGTGATAGTACGCATCCTGGAGATCTATAGAGCACATCCAGCTGTCCCGTTCCAAAAGAGGAAGAATGGACTGCAGTGTGACCATCCGGAACTTTGTTTTCTTGATAAACTTTTTCAAGTTGCTGAGATCCAAGATGGGTCTCCAGTCCCCTGTTTTTTTTGGAACCAGAAAGAATTTGGAGTAGGTTCCGGATCCTACTTGGTCTGCTGGCACTTGTTGAATAGCTCTTTTTGCGAGCAGCTTTGAAATTTCTAATGCTGCTAGCTCCCTTTGACTGGGTAGAACATCTGGAAGGGATTTTTTTGGACAGCTTTGGAATGAAAAGGAAAGGGATTCTGTAGCCTTCGGAAATGATAGACTGTACCCACTTGTCTTGAGTTAGGGATAGTCAGGCTTTTGGGTACAGTGACAACCTTCCCCCGACTGCCTCCGAAGGTGGACAGTCGGGCAACACCTCAGGGATGCTGAAAAGGATTCTCGAATGCCCTGATTCTGCGGGCCCCCTCTGCCTCTGGGACGGCGTCTACCATTGTTGTTCCCCCCTCTGCCTCTAGAGGGGAATCGACTCTGTGCTTCAGGCAAGTCTCCTTGAGATTGTTTACAGAACCACATCTTTCCCCCCTTCTGACCTTTGGGGTAAGGTCTAGAAGGAGTAGAAAAACGGACTCCGACGGCAGAAAGAGTTTTGCCATCAGTCTCGCACCTAGTCAGGGTTTCCTTCACTTGAGGACCAAAGAGGGATGATCCATCAAAGGGGGAATTAGTGAAGGACGCCTTAAAGGGGTCCGCAAAATTACAAAGCCGCATCCAGGCGTGCCTACGCAAGGCTACACCTGTACCTGCCGCTCTACTTGCTCCATCAGCCGCATATGAAAGGAGGCGCATGGAGGAGTTGGGTATAGAATTAAGGGTAGCCAGCTGAGAGTTCATCCTGTCCTGAAAACCCGCAGCTGTTGGGTCCTTCAACATCTCACTCGCTTCCTTGAGTAAGTCCCTCTGAAGTTGAGTAAAATGACACAGGTAATTCAGCTATCTCATAGTAAAGGTCGCTGACGAGAACATCCGCTTCCCATACCTGTCCATCGACCTAGACTCCTTGTTAGGAGGATGAACAGGCACCGAAGGATCAGCTAACTCCTTCTTGGTAGCTGCAGCCACCACCATAGCATCAACAGAGATGCCTTTGGTCAGAAACTCTTTATCCTTGGCGGCCATGATGAACTTAGATGGTCTCCTGGGGGTGGGTTCCACTGAGTCAGGAGCCGCCCAAGCCTTCTTTGCCACCACTTGCATAAGGGGTCAAGGAGGGACACCCAGGAGGTGGAAGGGCGAGCCAAACGCCTCAAGGTACACTGATTCATCCTCTGAAGGGTTGAGGGCTGGCCAATTCCCCCTCTGTTTTAAGATTTCAAGGATGTCTGCAAAGGAGACATCTTCAGAGCGGGAATGAGGGGAACCTTCAGAATCCTCTAAATCAGTGTCAGAGGTGACAGACTCAGGGGAGTCAATGTGCTTCCTCTTACACTGCCTCTTCCTAGGGGGCTCTCCTACAGGGTCAGGAGAGGCCTCGGAAGAGGAGGAGATCCCCATAGGGGAAACTTGAGGAGCTGGCTCTCTACGGTCGGGGACAAGAGAGTGAGTAGAAATCACCGGAGGCACCATGGAGGGAAGGGCAGAAGGAGCCGACTGTGGATTAGAACCTGGTTTTAACATGCTCCACATGATCTCAAAGGCACCCCTGTCAGGCAGAGCCGGAGGTCTCCGTTCCGAAAAACTGAAAACCTCCCCCCGGCACAGACAGTGATGGCTCCGAGGCCGATGTCGGAGCCAAACTCACCAGCGCCGAAGCACCGAGAGGGAGAGCGAGGTCGGACAAGTGTCCGATGCCACTCGCCCCCTCGGAGCCGACGAGGGAAGTCCGGCGCCGAGATTCTTCAAGGAAGACATCGGAGCCGACGATGGAACCGAAGACAAAGGTATCGGTTCCGACGCTACCACAGTCTCGGGTCCGAACCGCCCCGGCTCCGAACTCAAGAGAGTCAGAGGAGGAATATTTTGAGTGCTGGGGAAAGTCTTCGACTCTTGAGTCGGACTTTGAAGCATCTGGGCTAGTGCCTCGGACTTAAGAAGTCGACTCACTACTCTCTGAAGGTCGTGGTCCGATAACCTGGAAGACCTAGAAGAGTGAGATCTATGGCTCCGTTCAGACAGCAAAGGTGATGCTGGAGCCGAATGAACGGAGCCGATAGATGGAGAACGGGACCTCTTCTTAGTTGTCGGCTCCGACAACTTGATCGGAGCCAACTCAATTATGTCTTCCTTGGCTCCGGCCGGAGCAGAGGACACCGTAGGTACATGAATTCGAGATTCATCGGCTCCGGCCGGAGCCGATGTTCGAATGGACTTAGAGCCCCCAGAAGTCGGCTCAGAGGCTGGAGCCGAAGGTCTGGAGGACTTAGAGGGTCTCCCCGATGACTGAGTCGAGGGACCCTCAGGCTTTAATAAGCCTCTTAGAATTAATTTATTTTTTCGCTCCTGCAGGACTCTAGGGCTGAAGCCATGGCAAACAGCACATGAGTCCTGCAGGTGCAAAGGTCCCAGGCAGTAAACACAAGAAGTGTGACCGTCTGTCAGAGACATCTTCTGACAGCATGAGTCACACTTCTTGAAGCCTGAGACCTTTGATTCTTTGGACATGTCCAAAGAGAAGTAAAAGTGTAATCCCAAACACACACACACACACACCGATTACACTTCTGAAAAAAAAACTTTAAATTTTAACTTATAAAGTTTTTAAACAAAAAATTCCCTACAAAAACACAGACACTCCAACTACCAAGGGAGGGAGGGAGTGGGCCTAAAGCCCGAGGGAAAGGTTCGATAATTTAGGATAGGAAACTAGTGAAAAATTAACTAAACGGGGATTAAAAATATTTAACTATTTAAAAGTTATAAAAAGAGCTAACTTAAAGGGGGGTCTGACTGACTAAAACTGTCAAAAGATTCAACTAACCTGAGCCGGTTGAAAAAAGCACCTCGATCGCGTAGCGGCAAACGAGATCTGAGGAGTTACCGCCTAGCATTGTGGGATATAGGGGAGCCTCGAGCCGGTGAAACTAGCTCTCGAGCTTTTAGAGTGGCCGAGTCGGAGCCAAGGATCGGCTCCGAACCCATCCAGCAAGAATGAAGGTGAGATTGACAACTTAACATTGGTTATTATCTAGTACTAACTGAAGTAATTCACATATAGTTTCACTAAATCTACCAGAATATTGCCCTTTTTTTACTAGAAGTCCCCTTATGGCATATATGCAATAACTATTAGGTATAACAGCAAAAAGTGACTGAATATCAAGAGTCTCTATCAAGAAATTATTTGTAATACCAAGGGATTTGTAAGTCATAAACCAACTTGAAAAACTTTTCAAAAAATCAGCAGTAGCCTATATATAATTTTTTTACATATAGTAGTTGTTTAGACAATACATTCTGTAAATATACTGAAATGGGCTCTGTAGCCCAACCCCTCCCAGGTACAATTGGTCTCTTGAAGGGGAGGGGGTTCCAAACTTTTGTGGCCCTTCGGTAGCCCATATAAAATAGGTAGTTTTGATAGCATAAATATGGTTAGTATGTGTTAGTATTTTATACACTGGTGATGGGTTCATTTGACCTGAAAGCTCTGTTTAATTAAACACTTGTTCAGTATTAGCATTGCTTGGTTTGTTTTATACTGCATCCAGTTTTTTTACACTGTCATAAATCTGTATTGGCCAATATCTGTAAAGCAGCCACGTTTTAAGTTAAGAGCATTTAATTACTCATTTATTATTTGTTAACCTTGTAATTGGACTGCTCTGTAGACCATTTTTAACTATGTCCTCACCAAAAGAACAAGAGTTAATAAAGTTTACAGTTTAGTATAGTGAAGCTACCAACATTTTGTTTCCATACAAATGTACGGAACAGGCAGACTCCAGACAGACCATGATGAGGTCAGGATTGAACACTGGTTGTAAGGCTTGGTGGCAGAGTTCTTACAGCAGAACTACCCGAGTAGTAAGTTAAGGCAATCTATGTTCAAGCTGAGGTATTTGAGTTTCCTTAGCAGTTGCTGTTCTGATTTATAGGCAAGGTAATAGTGAGATTTTCCAAGCTCCAGCTAGCTATGTTATTAACTTGTACTGCAAGCTTGGGAATAATAAGGATGGTTCTAGTATTAAACCTAAGTATTTAGATAAAAATATACTTAGGTATAGTATATGCCACTTTTCTGGCACTTTGACAAGCATTTAATCCTAAAACAGCTGAGTACTGACTGTTTTGACTGTAGGCAGTTCTTACTGTAGGTCAGGACACCTTGTAGCTCTCTCTCAATTTATTTATTTGCCTACTATTAGTATACTAGATACGTGGGCTGGTCTACTGATCCATAGTCATTTTTGTGGGGTATAAGGAAACTACCCTGAGAAAACTCGTTAAACACAGGGAGAACATGCAAACTCCACACTAACCATTACTGTATTCTTTAACAGAAAGTTAAAGTTCAGCGCATTACTTGGAACAGTATAGCTTGGAAAATTTCAATATCCATTTGCCTACAAGCCAAAAAAAGAAGTTATGTACCTACCATAACGTTTCATGTTAGTTGTCTTCATCTCGCCTTCTTTCTTGCTTGTTGGGATTGGAGCCGACCTTCGGCTCCGACTCGGCCATCTTCTATAGCTCGAGAGCTGTTTACTGGCTCGAGGCTACCCCTTATCCCATGATGCCTAGCGCTAGCTACCCAGATCTCGTTTGTAATAGTTAACCCCAAACATATCAATAATAATCTGACCAAACTAACAGGTTGGGCATATCTGTTATACTCTTTAAATCAGTAGAGGAAGCAAACCAGAAAATACTCAGCTGGTGAAACCTAAATTCCTCTCAGTCCAATAGTACAGGGGGATGGAGAGGGGGATGCAAGAAAGAAGGCGAGATGAAGACAACTAACATGGAACATTATGGTAGGTACATAACTTCTTTATGTTAAGTTGTCTATCTCGCCTTCGTTTCTTGCTTGTTGGGACAGCGTCCCTAGCACCTATGATCCTGGGTGGCTCATTGGAACAGACTCTTCAGAACTGTGGAACCAAAGTTAGCTGTATTCCTGGAGGCCATGTCTAACTTGTAATGAGAAATAAAGGTATGAGGATTTGCCCATGTGGCTGCGGCACAAATAGAGTCCATGGGTAACCTAGACTGGAAGGCTACCAAAGTAGCTAAAGCCCTAGTAGAATGTCCTTTCGGTTTGGCAGCCAATTCTTTGTTTCTTAGTTGATAAAGGAAGGTGATATTGTGAGAAAACCACCTAGACAGGGTCAGTTTGGAAACTGGGAGACCTTATTTTCCCCCTAGCATAGGTAAGGAACAGTTGGTCCGACTTCCTTATATCCTTAGTTCTGTGCAGGTAAAAATGCAGTTGTCTATGCACATCCAAAAGGTGTAACTTGTATTCTGCCTTGTTGGTGTAGTTAGGGAAGAACACTGGAAGATCTATGGATTGGTTTAGATTATTTTCTGAGCACACTTTAGGAAGGAAGGATGGATTAGTTCTCGGTGCTACCCTATCCTTGTGAAAAACTAAGTATGGAGAATGAATGCTTAGTGCTTGAAGTTCCGATACACATTTGGCTGAGGTAATAGCTACCAGAAAAAGAGTTTTCCAAGATAGAAACTTAAGGGAGCATGAAGCCGCAGGTTCAAAAAGGGGCATAATCAAGGAGGTTAATACCAAATTAAGGTCCCAAGGAGGAAGGGGGGGTCTCTCACTGGGGGCCTAAGGAGAGTAGTCCCTCTAAGAAAGGCTTTACACAGCTTATGAGACATGATATTTAGATTAGCAAAGCCAACATGATAGTTAGAAATGGCTGCTAGTTGAACCCTGATTGTGGCAGAAGCAGACCCAGAGTGAAAAAGCTCAGTTAGGAATTCTAAGATCTCGTGAACTGGGGCAGAAAAGAGATCTATGTTCCTAGCCTCTGCACAATAAGAGAAATGTTTCCATTTACTAGCATACGTTTTCCTAGTAGCTGATTTGTGAAAGGATACAATAATATCACGCACAGCTGGGGAAATGCTGGGAAGCCTGGCTAGGGTTGGAATTGGATCAACCAAGCTGTGAGCTGGAGGGTCTGGAGGGATCGATGCAGCTCTCCTGATTGAATCAGCAGGTCTGGAATAGGATCCAGGATCCGGGTTGCTCAAGGAGATAACGGTGCAGGAACGGCAACCAAATCTGTCGAGGCCAGTAAGGAGCAATGAGGATCATTTTGCAACCCAACAATATCTGTTTCTGTATGAGTTTGGGTATAAGAGGAAAAGGTGGGAAGGCATAAAGAAGTCCCTGAGGCCAATCGTGGACTAGAGCATCTCTGGGAGGATGACCGGGAAGCGGTAGAAGGGAGAAATAGTTGCTGCATTTGGTGTTGAAGGGGATTGCAAACAGATCGCAGCAAGGCTGTCCCCATTTGCGGAAGATGAGATCCGCAACTGCCTGATTCAGAGACCACCCGTGAGGCATGAGAATAGTTCTGCTGAGCCTGTCCGCTATGACGCTGGATTTCCCAGGGATGTGCGTTGCAATCAGAAATCGTTGAGAAGAAATCGCCCACTGCCAGAGTCTGAGTGCTTCTCGACATAGGGGATAGGACTTGGTTCCGCCCTGCTTGTTGATGTACCATGCTACTGACATGTTGTCTGTCTGAATTGCAATTGTCCCAGGAGGGAGTGAGCCCTGAAGTGCTTGCAACGCTAGAAGCATGGCTCTCATCTCCAAGACATTTATGTGCAGATGGTACTTGTGAGGCTGCCATGTGCCTTGGACTGTCCTGCCCTGATAATGCCCCCCCACCCCATCAGTGAGGCGTCCATGGTCACTGTGGCAACCGGAGGGGGTTGGATGAATGGTCTGCCCAGAGACACTAGCGGGGAGACCATCCACCAGGAAAGGTGTCTTTTGCAAGTTTCTGTAATTATAATCATGTGGGACATGGGGAGTTGTTGAAAGGACCACTGTGTGAATAGAAGCCACTGCAGGATTCTCATGTGAAAGCGGGCTAGAGGTGTCAGAATAATTGCTGCTGCCATAGAACCCAGAGTTTGAAGGACCAACTGGGCTTGTACCTTTTTGCATTGCATGAGGATATGAACTTGCTGCCGAATTGTGGCCACCCTGTCCGGCGGTAGTGTTGCGGACATACGTCTTGTATCTAGATCTGCTCTTATATAGGTAATAGACTGACAGGACAACAAGGCAGATTTTTCGAAGTTTATGGTAATGCTTAACTGGGCACAGATTGTGATTGTATAGTCCCTGGCTTGAAGAAGTTGATGCCTGGTAGTAGCAGTAAGGAGCCAGTTGTCCAGATAAGGAAAACCTGGAATCCTTGATGTCTCAGGTGAGCCGTGACCACTGCCATACATTTGGTGAGCACCCTGTGGGCTGTGGTGAGACCAAAGGGCAGAGCTCTGAACTGATAATGACTGGCTCCCAGCCGGAAGCGAAGGAATCTCCTGGAGCGCCTGTCCATCTTGATGTGGTAGTACACATCTTGGAGATCTATTGAGCACATCCAATTGTCTTGACCCAAAAAGGGTAGAATGGACTGAAGCGTGACCATCTGAAACTTCGTTCTTTGAACAGACTTGTTTAGTCTGCTGAGATCCAAAATTGGTCTCCAGTCCCCTGTCTTTTCTGGTACCAAAAAGAACCTTGATTAAGTTCCGGATCCGAGTTGGTCTGTCGGGACTTCCTGGATGACTCTTTTTTTCTAGCAGTCTTGAAATTTCTATGACTGCTTGGGCCCTCAAATTGGGTGGAACATCTGGGGGAGATTTGTTTGACGATAGGGGAGATTGGAAGAAGGGGATTACGTAGCCTCCGGATATGATTGAGTGTACCCATTTGTCTCATGTAATGTCTTGCCAGGCTTTTGGGTACAGTGAAAGTCTTCCCCTGACTGCCTCCAGAGGCAGGCAGTCGGGCAACCCTTCAGGGGTGCTGGAAGGGCTTGTCAGAGAACTATTCTTTGCTGCCCTGGTTCTGCGGACCCCCTCTGCCTCGAGGGTGGCGTCTGTTGTTGTTATTCCCTCCTCTGCCCCTGGAGGAAAAGTCACTACGTCTATCAGGGCGAGGCTCCCTGGGATTTCCAAAACCACATTTTTCCACTCTTCTGACCTTTGGGATATGGTCTAGAAAGAGTGGAAAAACGGACTCCCACGGCAGAGAAAGTCTTGCCTTCCTGTTCACACCTAGTGAGATTGTCCTTCACCTGTGGTCCAAAGAGAAATGAACCGTCAAAGGGGGTGTTGGTGAATGATGCTCTAAAGGGTTCCGCAAAATTACATGACCGCATCCATGCGTGTCTCCGAAGGGCCACGCCTGTGCCTGCGGCTCTACTTGCACCATTGGCTGCATATGAAATGAGCCTCATGGAGGAGTTAACCACTGAATTAAGGGTCGCCAGCTGAGAAACTACTTTAGCTTGAACTCCTTCAGCTGATGGATCATGGAGGGTATCTTCAAGCTCTTTTAAGAGATCCCTCTGAAGCCTGGTGAAATGGGATAGGTAATTCAGTGACCTCATGGAGAAGGTCGCTGAAGCAAACATTCGCTTCCCATATCTGTCCATAGTCCTAGACTCCTTGTTAGGAGGATGGACAGAGGAAGACGTCTCCGCTAATTCCTTTTTAGTGGCCGCTGCTACCATGGCCTCCACAGGAACACCCTGTGTAAGGAACTGTTTGTCAGGGGGTGCAATAATAAATTTGCCTCGGGGTTGGTTCCACTGTATCCGGTGCTGACGAAGCCCTTCGAGCCACCACAGACATTAGTGGATCGAAGGGGGGAGACTCCCAGGAAGTGGAAGGGCGGGAACCAAACGCATCCAGGAATACAGATTCGTCCTCAGTACGGGCTAGGGCAGTCCAGTTTCCCCTCTGCCTAAGCATTTCTAGGATGTCCAAAAAGGAAACATCTTCAGAGGGGGATCTTGGGGACCCTTCCGATTCATCCAAATCCATATCTGAAGTGACAGACTCAGGGGAGTCAATGTGCTTCCTCTTGAACTTCCTCTTCCGAGGAGCCTCCTCTGAATGATCAGGGGAGGCCTCGGAAGAGGAGGAAACACCCAGTGGGGTGCTCTGGAGTGTTGGTTCCCCATGCTTGGGGTCTGGAGGAGGGACAGAGGTTGATGCAGGTACTACAGGGAACGGAGTCAGTGGGGTTGAACGTGGTGCTGACTCATGGGCCAGTACACTCCTCATGACATCGAAGGCATCCCTGCCATGATGCAAAGAAGGATCCGGCTCCGAGGAAACCGGAATCCTCCTCCGCACTGAGGGGGACAGCTCCGAGGCCGATGTAGGAGATGAGCTCACCTGCGCCGAAGCTCCGAGAGGGAGAACGGGGTCGGACAAGGGTCTGATGCCACTTGCCCCCTCGGAGCCGACAATGGAGTCTCGGCGCCCAGATCCCTCGATGGAAGGTAGCATCGAGGGGATCAGAGATGATGACGGAACCGAAGGGGAAATATTTATCGGTGCCGATGGTTCCATGATTCGAACCCCAACAATCTCTGGCTCCGAGGAGTCTGAGGAGGAACATCGATGGAAGCGGACAGAGCCGACACCTGTTGAGGAGGGCTGGATAACATTTTGGCTAGTGCCTGCGATTTCAACAACCTACTGACCACTCTCTCCACGTCGTGGTCTGAGAGTCTAGAAGACCAAGAGGAGTGGGAGGATTTATGACTGCGGTCACTTTGCAATAGGGGAGACCGAGGGGCCGAATGTATCGACTCTAAAGACGGAGACCTCAGTCTCTTGTGGGTCAGAGATGGCTCCAATAATGCTGGTGGAGCCAGCTGGGAAGCAGCCTCCTCGGTTCCAGCCAGAACCGAGGTAGTTGGTAATATCTGGACCAATGACGGCTCCGAGCTGGGAGCCGACGATTTGGTCAGTTTGGAAGATTTCACTGGCTGAGCTTTGGCTGGTGAATCCTGGGGCTTAAGGAGACCCCTTAATATCAACTTATTTTTGCGCTCCTGCAGAACCCTTGGGCTGAATGCGTGGCATACAGAACAAGAGTCCTGCAGGTGCACTGCGCCTAAGCAATAGACGCAAGAAGTGTGCCCATCTGTCAGAGACATTTTCTGACAGCATGAATCACACTTCTTGAATCCAGATACTTTGGATTCTTTAGACATATCTATGCTACACAGAAAAAAACTTTGGCCAAAGGCCCAAACAACAAAAAACTATAGTCAAAAGATCCCTGTTTTTTTTTTTTTTGTTTGTTTTTTTTAATAGGAAGCCTCTAACTTAAACAGCTACCTATAAATTAAAAGAGAGACTAAACTAAAAGAAAATGCTACAATAAGAAGGGGAAAGGGTGGGAGGGGAAGAACTCTCTAACTTAAACGAGTTCTTAAGGAAAATTCAGTTACACTAAAAACTACAACAAGCTAGTTAACAATAAGGTTGAAAGACTAAACTATCAAAATATATCCCCTAAATAGCTAGAAAAAAGTATTTAACTAACTTACTACAGCCTGAGCCAGTATTAACGAACCTCGCAGCTGAAGCGGCAAACGAGATCTGGGTAGCTAGCGCTAGGCATCATGGGATAAGGGGTAGCCTCGAGCCAGTAAACAGCTCTCGAGCTATAGAAGATGGCCGAGTCTGAGCCGAAGGTCTGCTCCGATCCCAACCAGCAAGAAAGAAAGCGAGATAGACAACTTAACATCAGTAATTGCTAAGGTAACTCAACTACCTCAGTCTCCTGGTGCTCTGATAGGTACTTGACAGGCAATAATGTAATGCTGTGAACTTTAACCATAATCTTTTGGAAAATTGGGAGTGAGGTCTTATTACTAAGTCATCTACATAAAGGTGGTTGTTTAGATGTGTTTTAATAGCAAAAAGAATAGAGCCGATTGAGTCTTACGGTGCTGTAAAAGTTTTGACAATGTAATAAGTTACTGCTATGAACTTTAACGTTCTGTTTTTGTCATGGTAACTTTTGATCCTAGCAAGATGATTACAGCTAGCTGAAGCATAAAAATGTAAGTACTTCAATAAGGCATTTATGGTTTGCAGTAACAAAAGTCAGTAAAAGTATATCCTTTCTGAAGCCATTTAGCAAACAGAATGCAGTTGAAGTTCCTTTCACATTTCATAAACCATAATGTTATGTTGTCCTATCTTGCCTTCATTCTTATAATGATGGGTTTGGAGCCGATCCTTGGCTCCGACTCGGCCAAATACACAGCTGAAAGACTCAAACTTGCTTGTGGCAAGTAGGTATCCCATAATGCAGTGGTGTAACTCCCCAGATCTCATTTGCTGCTTTACGAGGTTGGATGCGCTCTTCTTGGCCGTGGCTAAGTTGTGAAAAATTTTCTACTTATTATCTTATTAGAACCTTTAATTTCTTTCTGTATTACAGTAGATGTTTTTTTTTTCTTGCATTGTAGTTACAGAGTTAGCTTTCAAAGTAGTAATATCTAAATTGTTATAGCTATTATTCCCTTTGGTGTTGCCTTTGGCCGTCATTTTGTAGGCCTTACTGTATCCCTTGTAGTGGTTGTTGTTGTGTCTTGTTGTATAGCTTAATAGTAGCTCATTTAAGTTAGAGAGCTCTTCGGCCGTTTTAGTTAGAGGGCTTGTAGTTAGTGTGTTGTTTTTATGGGAAATAGGGCCATTTTAGCTAGAGGCTGTATTTTCTTCCCTTGTTATCTGTCTCCTCAGTGTTTCCTGTAGTTACTAGTTTTGGTAAGTAGATTTTCTTGTTGTTATATTGTGGTCTTTATCATGTCCAAAGACCCAAAGGAGAGGGAACATAAGCCTTCAGGCTTCAAAAAATGCCAGAATTGTTCACAAAAAATGTCTATCACTGACAGTCATGTCATATGTGTGTATTGCCGTGGAACTATTCATTTACAAGAGGATTGTACATTCTGTCATTCCTTTAGTGCCAGGGTTTTACAAGAAAGGAGAAACCAATTGATCCTTAAGGGGATCTTAAAGCCAACTTTTGAGGAAGCTACCACAGTTCTTCCTCTTCTTCTAAAAAGGACAAACCTCAAAAGAGACAATCACCTGCTACATTGGCTTAGTCGGAGCTGTCAGTCAAGTTACCAAAAATTTCTAAGGCTACTACCTCCTCGGTTCCAAAGTCCTCGAAGCCATTGGAGGTTATAGTGATTGACAAGCCAGGTTCTTCATCTCCAAATTCTTTGGACCCGCAAGATACCTCTTCTTGGAGCCAGTCCATGGGTATTTCACCTGTTTCCCCGACACTGAGATCTACCATTTTGCACAGGTCTCGTTCTCCATCCCTATCCTCCAGGTCCACCAGGAGCTTATCTGATGATGACGTGGAGCGGGTGGTGCGCAGACTCTTGAAGTCACCCCAGCTAACCAAATTATTTTTGGCTCCGACCCATTTGGTCCCGGAGCCTATTGTACCAATCGTACCCACTGTTCCTCCTCCTCCGAGTCAAGCTGGACCTTTGGAGGTGGAGTGCTTGGTACCACTTACTGTGGATCAGTCGATTCCAAGACCCGCTTCAGTGTTCATGGAGCCGACTTTTGCTCTGACACTCGCTGCGCCATCCGGAGAGTCTGGGAGCTCCGAGGGGGATTCTCGGCATTGATAGTCTTCAGTGCCAAGCATACCTGTTGGAGCATTAGCCCAGCTCCTACATTGGCCTGGGGTCTGATCTCACTGGTTCCGGTGGCTTCCTCTGTCTCCTTGGAGCCTAGGGAGTCTTCAGAGCTGGTGAGATCTGCCTTTGAGCTGATGAGGAGTTTGCTGTCTGCCCCTACAGCTCCACATAAGGATACCATTAATCATCTCCCTAAGGCACTAGCTACTGCCTCGGCACCACCCATTCCACAGGACAGCAGAGATCCAGAGTCTCAGGATACCTCATTGCGTGAACCCCTCTCATCCGAGGCCTCCCCAGAATACCCTTCTGAGGAGCCGCCTTGGAAGAGAACTTGCAAGAGGAAGCACGTAGACTCTCCAGATGAGTCTGTCACTTCAGACACTGACCTCAAGGAGTCGGAAGGGTCCCCACGGTCATCCTCTGATAATATCTCATTTGCAGATATCCTAGAGATCCTGAAGCAGAGAGGCAGCTGGCAGGCCACCACCCCTTCTGATGAGGAGTCAGTGTACCTGAAGGCTTTTGGATCCCAACCTTCAGCCTCCTGGGTGTCTCTGCCTTTCGATGAGCTAATGGACCTGGTCAGTCGAAAGGCGTGGGAGTCACCTGACACAATGGAACCAGTCCCTCGGAGGCCAAACAAATTCTTATCAGCTCCTTTGGGAAAGGATTTCTTCACTAAGGGGGTACCTGTAGATGCTATGGTGTTGGCAGCAGCCACAAAGAAGGAACTTTCAGAGACATTTTCATCTGTTCATCCACTGAATAAAGACTCTCTAACGATGGACAGATACGAGAAGCATGTCTTTTCGCCAGCGACCTTTACTCTTTGATCGCTGAACTACCTCACTCATTTCACAAGGCTACAGAGAGATCTCCTGAAAGAACTAGGAGATACTCTACAAGGTACATTGACTGCGGGGGTGAATGAGAAGGTCTTCTCCCAGCTATCCACCTTAAATTCCATTGTCAACTCCTCCATGAGGCTGATATCCTATGCAGCTGATGGAGCAAGCAGGGCAGCGGGTTTTGCAGAGCCCTTTGTCTACTTTTACTAATGCCCCTTTTGATGGTTCCTCACTGTTTGAACCCAAAGTAAAAGACACTGTCACCCGATGTGAGCAGGAAAGAAAAACTCTCTCTGCCATTGGAGTAAGTTTCTCTGTACCTTCAAGACCATATCCTAAAGGTCAGAAGAGTGGAAAAATGTGGTTCAAAAGATCCCAGAGTGTTTTCCAGGATGCATGGGGTGATTCTTTCCCCAGGGGCAGAGGGGGGAGGTAACAACAGTAGACGCCACCCCTAGAGGCAGAGGTGGCCCGCAGAACCAAGGTGACCATGATTTCTTTTGCAGACGCCCTTATCAGTGCTCCTGAAAGGAGGCCCGACTGCTCTACTCTGGAGGCAGTCGGGGGACGTTTATCTATATATCCAGAAGCCTGGCAAACTATCACAAGAGACAAGTGGGTACTAAGAATAATATCCAGAGGATATTCCATTCCCTTTTCCGATCCTGTTCCATGGACCAGAACAATACCAGATGTTCCACCCAATCTAAGGGAGCAAGCAACTATAGAGATTCAAAAGTTGCTGCACAAAAGAGTCATCCAAGAAGTCCCCACAGACCAAATAGGATTCGGAACTTACTCAAGATTCTTTTGTTGCCAAAAAGAACAGGGGACTGGAGACCCATATTAGACCTAAGCAAATTAAACGAATCTATCAAGAAGTCAAAGTTCCGAATGGTGACACTGCATTCTATACTTCCCTTTTTAGGGAAAGGCACCATTTCCTTTTCTTTGTGATATTTTACTCTTCCCCAGACATTTATCTATGTACCTACTTATTGTGCCATTTCTTGTACCATCTCCCTGTCTTCTGATAATCCTTTCATCACTCTCTGACTAATATCCTCTACTCTCCCTTTCTAGGGAAAGACTATTGGATGTGCTTGATAGACCTTCAAGATGCTTCCTACCACATAAAAATGAACAGGGCATCAAGAAGGTAATTACACTTCCGGCTGAGAGCCCGTCATTATCGGTTTCGAGCTCTGCCCTTTGGTCTCACTACAGCCCCCGGAGTGTTCACCAAATGCATGGCAGTAGTCACAGCTCACCTGAAGCATCTAGGATTCCCTATCTAGACGACTAGCTCCTATCTGCCACCACCAAGCATCTACTCCAACAAGCCAAGGATCTAACTTTGGACGTTTGCGCACAGTTGGGTATTACAGTCAACTTTCAAAAATCTGCCTTGTTGCCTTGTCAACATATTAGATTTATAGGTGCAGATCTAGACACCACTTTTATGGTAGCACATCTTCCAACAGTATTTCAGCACTCAGACAGCAGATACTTTATCTTCTTCCCAAAACCAAGGTGAAAGTAAAGATAGTTCTAAGATTATTAGGGACAATGGCTTCCACAATAACATTGGTTCCTGTTGCCAGAATGCACATGAGGATAATTCAATGGCTGTTGTTCTCCCAATGGCCACTTCAGGAGCTTCCTATGTCTCACCCGATCAGGATAACGGAATCATGCATAAACAACTTAAGATGGTGGATGCATTCCAGCCATGTGACCATAGGGAGACCCTTTGTTCCACAACAACTCGTAGCCACGGTGACCACGGACGCTTCCCAGATGGGGGGGCATTATCTGGGGAGAACCGTTCAAGGTATATGGCAAGAACACAAGGCTCACTTCCATTTAAATGTCTTAAAGTAGAGAACAGTGCTTATTGCATTGCAAGCACTTCATGACTCTCTCCATCTAGGGACAATTGCTATACAGTCAGAAAATATGTCGATGGTTTGGTACATAAGAGTTTGGCAATGGGCAGTTTCTTCCCAGCATTTTCTAATAGCAACGCACATTCCGGGGAAGTCCAATGTGATAGCAGACAAGCTGAGCAGGGCAATTGGGGTCTGCCTTGCTGAGATCTTTTTGCCACTCCCATGAATGCCAAGTGCAGCAACTACTTTACTCTAATCCCCCTATGGGGGAGACACCCACTTGCTCACGATTGTCCCTCGGGACTTCTGTATGCCTTTCCTCCGTTTCCTGTTATACCCAGAGTCATTCAGAAAGCGCAGTCCTTGTGAAGCAGGATTATTCTCATTGCTCCTTACTGGCCTTGTCAAGTTTGGTTCCCCTTCCTTTGGCCTCATCTTGAGGAGAAGCCTTGGAATCTGGACTTAGTTCCAGACCTGCTGACACATATGCCAGGTGCACTTCATCCTTCTCTCCACACCCTCAAATTGACAACTTGGCTGCTCCACTTCCTAATCTAGTCAGGCTTCAGAATTTCACTCCAGCAATTAAACATATCTTGATGTCCTCTCATAAAGCTACCACCAGAGAACTGTATTCTAGCAAATGGAAAAGGTTTTCCCTCTGGGCTCAAAACAGGAACATTGACCCCTTTTCTGTGCCCATTCACTCTATTTTGGAATTTTTGGCAGAACTCTTTCAACAGGGTTCAGCTGCAGCAACCACCAGAGTACAACTCGCTGCAATCGCAAATTTTCACATTGGTGATCCTACCTCAAACTTAATGTCACACAGGTTGTGTAGAGCCTTCTTGAAAGGTGCCTCCTTATTAAGACCTCTTTTTAAGGAACCCCTTTCTCCTTGGGATTTAAATTTTGTTCCGTCTCACCTGACGTTACCACCTTTTGAACCCTCCTCATCTTCAGACCTCAAGTTCCTTTCCTAGAAGACCATTTTTCTGGTGGCTATAACATCTGCTAGAAGATTATCAGAATTACAAGCCCTATCTATCAAACTGCCATATTTGATATTTCATAAGGACAGGGTATCCTTGCGAACTAATCCATCCTTTTTACCTAAAGTCTCTTCTTCAACTAACATAAATCAATCTATGGAGTGTCCAGTGTTCTTTCCTAATTACAGCAACAAGGTAGAATACAAATTACATCAACAGGACATGCACAGACAACTCAGATTCTATTTGCATAGGACAAAAGATTTTAGAAAATCTGACCAGTTCGTATCCTTTTCAGATGCAAAAAAGGGTAGCTCAGTTTCAAAAACTACTCTTTCCAATTGGCTCTCAAACTGCATTACATTCATCTATACCTCAAATAACAGAGATTTACCATTTAAGGTTAAGGCTCATTCCACTAGAGCACTGGCTACGTCTTCTGCCTTTCAGGCCAGAATTCCTATGTATAATTGTGCTGCAGCTACCTGGGCCACTCCTCATACATTTAACATGCATTTGTAGCCAGCTGGTATCTAGCACAAAGTCTATTGATGATCTGATGAGATGGTTAGAATGTTATAGATTTTAATTCTGGTTATGGTTTTAAGTAGAAAGCGGGTATGCTTGGTCTTTTAAATTGGCATTGTATGGCACTTATGTTTGGTGTAATTCATGGCAGTGGGTGGACATCTGTCAAATTCTTTTTTTTTAAACACCTTAATTGAACTATCACTTGTGACATAGGCAAATTTACATTTATATAAAAGTAATCAAACTGTATTAGCAAGTTCACATTTACAAATATTGTACTTCACATATATTGTCATATGTCATATTAACCTAAGCAACATTGCATAAAATGTTCAATTCCTGCCTTTTTTTTAAAACAAGAAGCATCTTTATTACGCCACCACTTACAACACAGGCAATCATACATTTATATAACTGAAAACAAACCACACAGACACAATCCTAGTTGCAAGCGTTGTACATCAGAAACCATACTGACACACTTCTAGTTGCAAATATCATGCATCACTTATAATCTACCCAATAATTTTCTGTTAAACATTACATAGCTCACTTAAGTCCCGCCTTCTTTTAAACCTCATTCCCCCCGTATGTATTGTTCCAACAAGCCCCATTTTTTTCCTATGTAGTTTGCTGCTACACTTTTCTAAAGATCTCAGTTCCGGTTGTTTTACCTCGTTTGCTATATTTACTACTTCTGGTAAAGTTGGTTTAGATTTTGATTTCCATTTTCTAGTAATTGCTTTTTTGGGCAGCCGCCATAATTAGACACAGCAAGGCCTTACCATGTCTAGGCAATTCCAAATCATAGCTCAGAAAAAAATCATTTCCTTTGTCACAGCAATCTGCCCACCCAGTTTCTCTGGGGATCCCGCAGTGAATGCTTAAAGTTCCCCAACTCACCACACTCCCAGAAAATATGTTCCCAGTTACCTCTTTCTTCCCCGTCACGCCTCCAACATTTGCCATTTACCTGAGGAAAAATTCTCTGGAGTCTACTTTGGGTATAAAAATATCTATGTAAATATTTCCAAGCAAAAATCCTAAATATTTTAGATTTTGTTGATATTTGGGAGACATACATGTATCTTCACACTGTTTCTTTCTGAACTGCTTATTCAATCTCTATTCCCAATCCTTTCTAACCTCCTGTGATTGATTGTTATAGTTATCATGCAATATTTTATATGCCCTACTAATTATTCCTGTTTTAATGGCAGCTTCTGTTTTAGGTTCTATTAAAATCTCTACAACTGCTGGCCTTTCTTTTAGGAGCCCCTCTATTTCTTTCTCTTTGCCTATACTCTGATATCAATCCTTGATAGGGAAGGCAGTCTCTAACCTACAGTCCAAATACATTTTTGGTGTCTTCCCATTCTGTCATCTTTCCCTCTCTCGTTTGCTCCTAGTACCTTGGCTCCTTTGCCAGGTTTCTTCAATAAATTCCAGCCCCATCTTGCCTATTGTTTTTATCTCTAATTGCAGTCATCCCTATGAAAAGAATCTCCTTTCTCCATTCCCACGTTGGCTTAGATCTTAAGATACTTTTTGCTACATTATAGATGTAAATATGATTATGTTGTTCTCCTTAAAGGCCTGCATCTAAAATCCCAGTTTCTTCTTGTTTCCTGAGCCCCCCACATTTTATCGTCATCTGTTTCCATTTCAAATTATAGTTTTCTGCTTTTGCTATGTGTGAAGGCTACCAGTCCAGCTAGCTAGAATTTTGTAAATAATTCTTCATCATTGTAAATATTAATATGATCCATAGGTTTGTCTACAAATGTAAGAAAATTATACGTTGTGTACGGAGCTTCAAGAATGTAACCACAGTGCATCCCACTGGAAAAGAGTAGAAATGTATATAAACTACATGCCTATGCAAATGTATGTGTTGATGGTAAAGGCTGGAATATACAGAGTTAGCTTGCAAACTCTAAGAAAATAAGTAAGAGAGTTTTACAATATGCTGAAGTTCTCAGCTACGAGACAGGATGTCTAGTGCTAGGAGTTTCTTTCTCTTGTCTTGAGACAGAAATAATTACTAGGTTTCACATGTAAACTGTTTTTGTATTGCTCTTTCTTCCTAGCAGCTGTACATCTTAGAGATAAGTATTTTTTCACAGACCTATGTTAAATTTTAAGTTCCTGTTGACCTGGAAGCTAAGGCAGAGGTGACAAGAATGATTCTTATCTCCCCAGACTCTACTACCAAACTGCTTGGTGTTACTATTGATAATAATCTTAACTATGATTGTCATATCAATAACACTATAAAAGCAGTAAATAAAAAGATAGGTTCACTGTACAGAATAAAACCCTTCCTTACTCCAGAAGCACGGACCACCTTAGCTCAATCACATCTTATCTCCACCCTACTGTATGCTTCCTCTATTTACACCAATCTCTCTAAAGGTAACCTGAAAAAACTAACTACATCCTATCATAATATAGCCCGTTTTGCCACAGCATCCCAGTACAGAACTCACCACTGTAATAACTTAAAACAATTACAATGGTTAGAACTACCTAACAAGCTTATCTATCAACAACTCTTAATTACACATAACATTCTTTATCAACCAACAAAAACACCAGCTCTCAGTAACCTCCTTACTCCCTACAAAAACTTGAAACAGTTGCGATCTGCAGAAAAGATACAAGTCACCACAACTAGAATTACAAATTCAGCAGGTAACTGTCTATTTTCAAACTCCATAGGGAAAATATGGAATAACCTCCCTCACACATTACCTCACTAGACTCCTTTCAACTTTTCAAAACAACTTCTATTACATCTTAACAACTTCTGGCTCTGCTCCTGTACCAATCCAGACTAAATGACTTCTTCGCTCTTCAGCCATACCTCCCTACGTAAAAATCACTATCTTTCCCTGCTATTTCAAATGACTAAATTACTGTACTGTTCTAAAAAAAAAAAAAAATATATGAATATATAGCTTAGGCTATTTGTTTTTTACCTGGTTTTTTTTCGCTGTATTTTCTACTACACTAAAATGTATGCATTGTTGCTTAAATGTTTAACCTTGTTTTAATTGTGGAGCTTTTCTCCCCGGGCCTCCACTGAAAATGGAAATTATCCAGCTGGACTAGCCCGGTCAACAAATGTAAAATAAAAATAAATAAAATAAAATAAATGTAATCTGAGATGACCCAGCAGAAATGTTAGATATTAATTTAATAACTTTCTCAGAGAGAAAGTCAATGCATTTTGTATCTTGTCTTGGACCTGTAAACATCCATTCTGCACTTGCATTTGCTTGTATCTGTAAGACTTAGATCATAGTATTTCTCTTAGCGATAGACAGAAATATAGCAGGATTAATCTACTAGTTTTCTGTATTTATGTGAGACTGTCCTGCAATGTCATTTTAAAGTATTTCCTGTGATTCTGAACTCAGTTGTCGGTGTATTGGGTTAGTGAGTATTGTCTTGTTCTGTTATTATTTATTATTAAATATATTTAAACCTTTTAATTGTGTCTGGTTTTGTTTAGAGATACTTAAGCTCTTAGAGTACTTGCATGTATTTGATAACACTGTACAGGCCACTCTTAAATAGCCTTAATGTCTTGGACACACTTACCATTTGGATAATAGTAACATTACACAGAATTGGTCACCCTTTGTAAGGGCCTTATAGTTGCTGATAAGGGTGGTTCGTGGCAGCTGGTACTGCCTTATAGTCTGGGCAGAAGGGGGCATAGCTAGTGAACCTGTGCCAGCCATTAGCAGGAGTGTCTGTTTATTTTTTATATAAATTAAATCTCAAAGGGTGTGTGTGTCAGCTACTTGGGCAGGGACACGAAGCACTGGTTGGACAGAGAGGGTGCTGGAGGTTTTGGCTTGACCACTTGGCTGAGATCTGAACCCTATAGCTGTGCCAGTGGGGAGTTTTGCTGGGGATCTGGAGAGAGAGAGGGAGAAACCTGCCCCAGACTGACTGTGACCTTTGTGTGCTCGTAAGGGAAATTGTACCTTACTGTGTGTGTACTAGTCATCCTCCCAATGTGCAGGTCCGCCACTGGTGTTAATAGTGAGGATTGAGGCTACTTGATTACTGGGCTAGTGTAGGGGCATCACATTATATATAGGAGCCTTAACTGTCTCGCTCTGAAATAATCCTTCAAATCAGGTAATCCCAATTCACCCTGTTCTACTGGAAGAATCATCTTATCTCACTTGACTCTTGCCATCTTCCCCTCCCAGATAAAGGCCTTCAGTTCTTTATTAATTCCAATCCACAGCTTCTACTCTGGTTGATAAAAATATGCCTGACGTATGTATAAGACTAATGAGACTAAAAACATTTCAGCTACTTGTACCTTACTATCCATATCCATGTAACAAAGCTTCCATTTTCTCATTTTTTGTATTATATTTTTAGTCTCTTCCTACATATCCTTAGCTGTCACACCAGAATCATTTTTAATCCATACTCCTAAATACTTAATTTTATCATGTCCCCATAAATGTGGATATTGCTGAACCAATTCATATGTGGATACATAACTTACCACTATTGCCTTTGTTTTAGCTTCATTAATTTTGTATCCCAAAAAGATTTGAAACTGTCTCAGAATGTTCCACAACACTGTAATATCTTTTTCTGGTTTTCTCAGGTATAAAACAGTATCTGCAAATAGAGCCAACTTTTCTCGACTACCATACCAATTATATCCTTGAATTTCTGACTCCCTTATTTTCTTTGCCAATGGTTCTAAATATAATGCAGATAACAAAAGCGCAAGAAGACACTCCTGCCTGGTTCCCCTTCTTAAGCACAAATTATCAGAGAAGATCCCACCCATTCACCTCCGATCCCTCATATAGCCTCCTAATCTACCTTATGATTTTTGTTCAGGAAATGCATATGCTTCCATTGCCCTGCTTCATAAAGTCCCAGTTTACTCTGCAGATGCTTTCTCTGCATCAAGACCCACCACCAACAGCAATGGTATTTTCTTACATTCGTTTTCCCTCTGGATCATCACTGTTCTGTTAATGTTGTCAAATATTTGCCTCCCCTCCTCAAAATCAAATTGATCCATATCTATCAATTTTGGTATTACTTTTGCTGTTCTTTTAGCCATTATAGACATTAACACTTTATAATCATTGCTTAGAATTGAAATGGGCCTGTATGAAGCAAGGTCTGTCAGGTCTTTACCTTCTTTGGTTATTAAAGCTACCACTGCATTCTTTCATGATGTTGATCCTCCTCTTAAAATACTGTTAAACAAAACTTTCCAGGTTTTTATCAGTTGTTCTCTCCTAGCTTCCAAACACCCATAGGAATACCTTCTATTCCTGGGAACTCATCTCCTCCTATCCTAACCATTAGTAACTGAGCCTCATCTGCCTCTAACCTTGGCATATGTAAATCTTCCATAAACATTTCCATTTGTATCTTTTCTTGGTTTCCATATTTCTCTTAAGTAATATTTCTTAATGAAAACTGATTATCTCCCAGAATTTATCTCCATTATAGCAGTTTTAGGTGGCATATAAATACATGCCAGTGTAATCCTCCTCCCTTGCCAGTAGCCCCTTAGCACTACAAATCTGCCATTATTATATTATCTTCTTGTATCACTATTGGAACTCCTCTTGCAGTTGATATAAGCACTCCTATTTTACTTTCCCAGATATTCCACTGAATAACCTTCCTGAATACATTTCTTTGTCAAATTCACATGTTCAGTTCTTTCCAGTGTGTCTCTTGTGACATATAGCTATTTGCACTCTACATTTTTTAATATAGTTTACCACTCTTTCTTTTTTGTATTTCTCTGTGAGACTGTTGATATTTAAAGACACTGCAGAAAGCATCACTATATTAAAAAGTCATTCCCACCTTTTATGTATCACCATCCAATAACCGTATTATGGTACAGTACCAAATGGCCAATCATATTAAGATAACACCTCAAAACCACTAACCCTCATTCTAGACAAGGCAGTGAACTATTTCAATTCCACCTTTTTAGATGTATTGAATCAGATGGCCCCCCTACAGACAACTGGAATAAAAACCAACCCAGCCCCATGGCTTTCTAAAAACACAAGAACCCTTCTCAAACTTGGGGATAAAGCTTGGGATACCTAGTATCACAATACGATCAATCACAACAGAGCTACTTAATAAAGCAAAAAAAACAAACAAAAAAAAACCAGATAAGGCAAGATAAGAAAAATTACTACACAGATCTACAAGTAAAACTTGCCGCTACCCCCCCAAAATTCTGGGCAGCTGTCAACCAAGTATTACAACCAGGCAAACCCACTACCCCTCCCCCAGATGTCATAGGAGACTATATAGAGATAGCTACCCAATTTAACAACTACTTTACTTCCTCCATAACTAGCAACAGCCAAACCTGCACTCCCCTACAACCAATCAACAACCCAAACTCATACCCCCATTCATTCTCAAAACAGTCCTAACAACACAGTATACAAGCACCTCACTAAACTAAAACCCACCACCTTGGCAATTGACAAACTCCGGACAGAGTACATCAAAATTCCCGCTAGTGCTATAGCTTACCCCATCTCAATATTCATCAACTGGTCTATCAACAAGTATACAATTCCAGCCCTTTGGAAAACCTGCTACATAATACCCTTGCACTAAGGTGGTCCCCCAACCAAATTTAGCAACCACCACCCCATAGCAATCTTATCCCCCCTATCAAAAATCCTAGAAAAATGTGTCCATTGTCAGCTGTTAAAACATTTACTTACAAATAATCTCCTCACCAACATGGCTTTAGCCCATCCCATAGCACCACCACAGCACTCATATCCTTCACCAACACTGTCAATCAATATAAGAACCTAGAGAACCTAGGAAACCTAGTGTCTGCCACCTTCCTCGATCTGTCCAAAGTGTTTGACACAGTATCCCACAGCAAACTACTTGGTATCCTAGCTGAACTCAACCTAAACAACTCCTCCTTCCTCTGGTTTCAAAACTACCTATCCAACCACCACCAAGCAGTTGTGGCATAATTCCATCTCCCCCCATTCTCTCAGTAACAGTAGGTGTACCACAGGGATACATTCAGGGACCCCTACTCTTTAATATCTTTACAAACACCCCTGCACTCCACCACCCAGCAAGCTACAATAGTCCAATGTGCAGATGATAATATTCTGATGTGCTCTACCCCCACACTCAAAACACTCCAGACTACAATCCAAGAGGCCTTCTCCAATATCAAAAACTGGTTAAAAACATCATAACTAATACTTAACTCCAAAAAGACTGAACTTATGCTTTTCCATCCTTCCAAAACTATTTATTCTACTGCTCTTTTCTCTGTCAATTCTGCCAATAACACCCAAATCCCCCCAATAACACTAGCTAAACTTCTAGGTGTAATACTTGACCAAAACCTAAAGTTTAACAAACATATAGCACAAACCATATCCAAAGTCCATAAAAAACTTGGAACCCTATACTGCTGCCAAAACTATCTAACCAAAGAAGCCAAAATTACTGTATTCAGAATCCAGCTGCTCTCTACATTGCTCTATGCATCCCATGTATTAACAAACCTTAACAAGACAGACCTACACAAATTGTCCATGTGCTATAATAAAATAGCTAGATTCGCATGCAACTGTAATTTCCACTCTTATCACTGTCACTCACTAAATCAACTTGGTTGATTAAAACTCTCCAACTTATTAAACTATAACTGACTCATCATGGCTTATTACTTGCTGTACCACCCAAACAAGATTCCTGATCTCTCAGGCTTATTCAACTTTCACAATTCTGCTCGCCAACTAAGATGCACAAAGGCCTTCTTGAAGTTGCTAAATGTAGACACAGTGCTGGAGAATCCCTCTACTCCTACACTGTTGCTAAAATCTGGAATTCTTTTCCACCAGATATCAGACTGCTAAACAGCAGTCCCATCTTTAAAACCCAATCAAAAGCCCACCTCACTCTGATATGGCAATGTACCTGTACTGACCATGGCTAGCTGTACTATCACCATTCAGATGGCAATGCTCAAAAGTCAAAAACGCAAAAAAAAAAAAAACTACCAGAATGAACTGTATTATTAAATGAATGTATATAACCGTATATAGTATTGCTGTGCTTTGTTACTGTACACTCTATATAATGTACACTTCTGTAACTTCTCATAATACTCTGTCATGATATACTAGTGTTTGCTCTTTTGATTGTTCTCTGTGGTCTCGAGTGGTATTTCCCCTTCTCAGGAAAGTCAGGATAGTTTTTGGATAGCGATGTTTGCAAGTGACCTCCCTGTTTTATTTCTTCTTAAAACATTAGTGTGTGTGTGTGTGTGTGTGTGTGTGTGTGTGTGTGTGTGTGTGTGTGTGTGTGTGTGTGTGTGTGTGTGAGTTTTCTTGCTCTTTCCTTTCCTGTAAAAAAAATGTTAAAAGTTTAAAGTTAGTTTGTTGTAGTTAAATGTATATTTAAAGATAATTTACAGTTAGTTACATTTAATGTTAACATTAATCTTGGTTCCAACTAACATTTCTAGTCTAAGGATAGTTATCTTTCGTTAAGTGTCCATTGGTTTTGGGCAAGCTTTGGTGGTTGTCATGCCTGACAAACCTTCTCTAGGCTTTAAGGATTGCACTTCTTGTGAGCATGAAATCCCCAATCAGGATGCCCACAAGGAGTGGGTGTATTGCTTAGGTGCAGACCATTTGAAGTTTGGGGCATTTAGTCTGTGCTGCTTTTAATCCTCAGGCTCTTGCAGACAGACATAACGAGTTGATACTGAGGGGTCTTCTTCCATCATTGGCTCCTGAGGCTCAGACCCCTTCCTCGGAAAAAATAAGTTTCTTTCTGTCTTCCCAGGAGATCCTGTAAAGCCCAAAGTCAGTCCAGAAAAACTTTGGATCCAACCCCCTTTGATCAGAAGAAAATGTCTACCTCGTCGGATTCACCAGCATCCAGGGGAAGTTACATCTCTGTTGACTCCTCCACTGTCCCACGCAGAGTGTTGGATCTGGACAGGATGATGAGGAGATTTCTCAAGGGCCAGATCCAGATGGGAGTAGTCTCGGCTCCATCCCCTGTTGGATCCATGAGCAACCTAGGCCATACCATCAGGACTTCTCCTCCAATCCAACCTTTGATTTTGGAATTGCAGGGTTCCAGACTTCTGTGTGTGTCAGGTACAGTGCAGGGGAAGTTCCCTTCATTGACATTGATGTTACCCTTGATCAGCCCTGTTCCTATTCCCTTGGAGAAGATCAAATCTCGGAGCCAAGGTGTCAGGGATGGGTCCAGGAGACTGGAATCGGCTCCATCTTTGTTGGAGCCATCTGTTCCCTTAGGCACCTCTGCCCTTGACAGCTCCGGTCCGATCCCTTCTGGAGGCTGCAGATCTGGTGCGAGTCCTAGCTGTTTTCCTCCTGTGACTTTGGGTTTGGGAGAGACGTAGAGGACCTCTCCCAGTCTGTTGGGTTTTCTTCTGAGTTGGAGATCTGTCACCACATGTACTGCAGTTTACCTCTGTACCCCATTGGGTCGGGGCCTTGAGCCTTGATGAGTCAACCTGTCTCGAGCAGCCTCCAAGCTCTCCCGCTCCAGGAGGGATCCCCTTCTTCCAACACTTCCCCAGAGTATCCCACTGTAGACGTCTCCTGGAAGAAGATGTGCAAAAGGAGGCACGTTGACTCCCCTATAGAGTCATTAACCGAGGACACTGACTTCAATGAAGGGGGTCCCCCAATCCCCACCTGAGGACATCTCCTTTGGAGATATTCTAGAAATTTTGAAGCAAAAAGGTGCGTGGTCTGCCCAACCTCCTCCTCCTGAGGTGTCAGTGCTCTTGGATGCATTTGTGGTGGGCCGACCTATGACCTGGGTGCCCACCCCCATTGGATAAACCTCATTGATTTGGTTTCCTGCCTGGCATGGAAGGAACCAAACAACACCAAGCCCATTCCCAAGCACCCTGATAGGTTCTTGGTTCCCCCTGCATATAGAAAGCATTGGAGCAAATATCCCATGGTTGATGTCATTGTGGTGGTAGCACCCACTAAGAAAGAACTGGCAGAATAGACTGCCAATGCCCATCTGCCTAACAAGTAGTCTAGAACATTGGACAGATTGGAAAGTGCATTTATGCCTCAGCCACCCTTGTGCTGAGGTAATTAAATTCCCTAACTCACTTTACCCGGCTGCAGAGAGATCTGATAAATGAGCTTTCAGCCTCTCTCTCTGTGTCCCTGCCTGTGGAGAAATTTAAAGTTTCTCCCAAGCTGACCACTCTATCTTCCATTGCCAACTCCTTAATGAGGTTAATCATCCATACAATGGAAGGTACCTCACTAGCTGCTGGTTCAGGACTTTCCCTAAGGAGGCATACCTAGATGAGGCTATGTGATTTCACCGAGCCCTTTAAGGTGTCCTTTGTGAATACTCCCAATGATGGCTCTTCACTATTTGTGCCATTGGTTAGAGATGCTCTCACCTGTAGTGAAAAGGATGGGAAGATCCTTTTTGCTGTAGGAATCACATTTTCTATGTCTCAGAGGTCCTTTTCTAGAAATCAACGAGGAGGCAAGAAAATGTGTTTTTTGTAAATCCCAAGGGCTTTCCAGGACTCGCACGGGGAATCCTCTTCTAGAGGCAGAAGAGGCAGGTTTAATAGTAGGGGCCACCCTAGAGGCAGAGGGGGCCTACAATTCCATGGGTTTAGAAAGTATTTTCCAACAAGCCCTGTCAGTGCTCCCGAAGCACTGCCTGACTGTCCATCTCTGAAGGCAGTTGGGGGTCAAGTCTCCTCAGAAGTCTGGACTCATTTGACTCAAAGCCCCTGGGTGGTAAGCATAATATCCAAAGGCTACTAAATTCCCTTTTCCCTTCCCCCTCCAAACTTCAACAAGAACCTCCCCGATGTGCCACCCAGTCAGAGGGAGCAGGCAGCAAAGGAAATGCAACAACTGCTGCAAAAGAGAGTCATCCAAGAGGTCCCAGCTGAACAAAGAGGATTCAGAACCTACTCCTGCTTCTTTTTGGTGTCGTAAAAGACAAGGGGACCTAAGACCCATTCTGAATCTAAGCAAGTTAAATGGTTATGGAAGGAAGTCGAGGTTCCAAATAGGTACGATTCAGTCCATTTTTCCATTGTTGCACAAGGACAGTTGGATGTGCTCAGCAGATCTCAAGGATGCATACTATCACATCAAAATAGATGGGCACTTCAGGAGATACCCATACTTTCGGCTGGGAGCCAATCATTTCCAGTTCAGGGCACTGCCCTTTGGACTCACAACAGCCTCTCAGGTGTTCAACAAATGCATGGCAGTGGTAGAGGCTTACATGAGACTCAAGGGATTCTGGGTGTTTCCATACTTGGATAATTGTTTCTCTGCTGCCCCTGTGAGGCTTCAGCTTATCCAAGCCAGGGATTACTTAATCCATTTGTCAAACTCCCAGGGTATCACTATAAACTTAAACTAGTACAATCTGGCTCCTGTGCAGAACCGGGAATTCATAGGAACTGAACACAATAGATCTAATAGCTTTCCTCCCCCTGCACCACATGATAATATTGAGGAATCAAATCTGGGGGTTATCTACCAGTCCCCCCCCCCGCAAGGCTAATTTTACAAGTCCTAGGATCCATGTAGGCAGCAATTCTGTTAGTTCCTATAGCAAGATTCTTCATGCAGATTCTTCAGTGGACATTGGCAGTACAATGGTCCATTTTCTTTCAGCCCCTATCCAGTCCCATTAACTTGACTCCAGTTTGCAGATGGCACATCAGGTGGTGGCTTCAGTCAGACAATATCCTTCTAGGCAGGCAGTTTTTTAACCCCCCTTCTAATAGCCACAGTGAACATAGATGCCTCCCTGGGGGGGTGGGGGGGCATTACAAAGGGAAGATGGTCCCCCATTGAAAACAGGTTGTATATCAATGCCCTGGAGATGACAGCAGTTCTCCTGAAGTTGCAAGCCTTTCAGAATGCTCTCCCCTTGGGAACTATTGCAGTTCACACTAACAAACATGTCTGTTGTCTGGTACATCAATAACCAAGAGGGGACCCATTCATAACCATTGTGCAGGGAGGCCATGAGGATGTGGGAATGGGCAGTATCTTCGGACTGCCTTCTGGTTGTAGCACACATCCCAGAGAAAACCAGTGACTTGGTGGACAGACGCAGCAATCAATCCTGGTTCCGCACAAGTGGTTCCTCAGTCAGTTAGTGATGAGCATGATCTTCAATCACTGGGGACAGCCTTGCTGCAGCCTTTTTGCCTCTCCCCTCAACAACAAATGCAGCAAGGTCTTCACTCTGATTCCTCCTGTGGGGGAGTCCCCAGGGGATGCATTGATCCATGATGGCGCCCGGGTCTCCTGTATGCTTATCCTCCTCTCCTGCTAATCCTGAAGTTTCTTCAGAAGGCAGGTAGGCTGAAAAGCTCAGTCATCCTCATTGCCTCCCTTCTGTCCTCATCAGGTTTGGTTCCCCTTCCTTTGGTCTCATCTGAAATATCCGCCATGGATTTGGAGCCAAGACAGGACCTCGTCTCTCATCCATCAGGGATGCAGCACCCGAACCTTGCCACCCTCAGGCTGACTGCTTGATTTATCTACTTCCAATCGTAGCAAGACAGTCCAGACTTGCTTCTCTGGTCAATAAAATTCTTGTAAACTCGCAATAGGCTTCTACTAAGAAATTCTACACCAGTAAATGGAAAAGGTTCACCATTTGGGCTACAAATAGGAATATTGATCCTTTCCATCATATACTCTAGACAATCCCAGGTTGAACAACTAGACAGTACACACAATGAGGAGGCTGTTAAATGAGATGATGCATATAACCCCCAGTTCCTGGTATATTCTTAAAAATATACTGAGGACACTTACTAGAGAACATGTTTCTAGGGAGCATGTTATTCAGTTGCAAGAAAATTCTCACCTGGCACATATGGCCAATGTAACAGAACTTAGAGCTCTCCAAATCCAGTCAAAACAGTTAACAGAAAACCATAGGGATTACACAGGGATACTTCAGAGCTTAATTGCAAAAACAATTGGGTCAAAAATACTATTTTATAGGCAGACCCTGAGGACTATTTATTTTGCACACATCCCAAAAACAGTGAAATACTTGACAATAAAATTAAGGCAACAAGGAGCAAGGGCAATTACTAAAATTTGGGACCATGAAGTGCGGATCTGGCAACAGTCCCCCCAGGGGATTCTCCCAAGTATTTAGATGTTACTACCAGGGTTTGTATACACCTCAACAAACTGTCAGCTCTATGGAACAGCAACAAGCACAATATTTTGCCTCAGTTAACCTGTTAAGTGGCATAATTCCATCTCCCCCCATTCTCTCAGTAACAGTAGGTGTACCACAGGGATACATTCAGGGACCCCTACTATTTAATATCTTTACAAACACCCCTGCACTCCACCACCTAGCAAGCTACAATAGTCCAATATGCAGATGATAATATTGAAAGATGTACAAAAAATATAACTTAACTTGGGAAATTACTAAGGAAGAACTAGTAAAGATTGTGAACTCTCAAGCAACAGGACAATTCTGTGGGCTAGATGGCATTCCATTTGAGCTATGGAAACAATCAGGAAATGATTTAATAAGAGTTTGGCACACACTAATGAGCCAGGTGCTAGGAGGAGCACCTTCATCTGAATTCTGAAAAAAATAAGTTGTGTAGTCACCATAACGTTCCATCTGAGTGGGTAACTTCATTTGTCAACAACCTGTGGGTATCGGATCCGAGCTGGCAGGTTTATTCAACTAAGATCCAAGCTCCAAGCTCCTCCCCCTTACCCATAACCCCCTGCCATTCCTCTCTGTCCTCAGACTGAGTTTGCTATAGTATCATATAATATTACAAAACAAAGGATCAGCTAAACATCCTAACCTGATGTCATCTGGAAAAGGAAGCACAAAGATCCTAAAAGGACGAATAAGAAGTTATGTACTCACCATAACATTCCATCTGAGTAGGTATCTTCATTTGTCTGCAACCTGTGGGATACGGATCCGATCTCGGATCCGAGCCGGCAACTTCTAACATAGCATAGATCCGAGCTCCTAGCTCCTCCCCCTTACCCATAATCCCCTGCCTGCCCTGACTAACCTCAGATCAAGTTTGCCCCATAGCACAACAGATAACAGGTGTCCCAATGGGAACATATGCTAATAACATAAGAGCGATCCAATCGGTCAGGGGGAAGGAGGGGGGGATGGTTGCAGACAAATGAAGATACATACTCAGATGGAACGTTATGGTGAGTACATAACTTCTTAATCTGAAGTAGGAACTTCATTTGTCAGCAACCTGTGGGACAGAGTCCCCAGCTACCTAAGTCTTGGGTGGCCTTCATGGAAGGATATTCTGGAGCACCGCAGAGCCAAAGGACGCTCTACCTCGGGAAACAACATCTATTTTATAATGGCTGATAAAGGTGTGAGATGAAGCCCAAGTGGCTGCAGAACAAATGTCATCTAGTGGAACCCTAGCTTGAAAGGCCGCAGAAGTGGCAACGGCCCTAGTAGAATGAGCACGGACTCCTTGAGGTGCAGGCCTTCCCGAACTCTGATATGCTAACAGAATACAGCTCGAGATCCATCTAGAGAGAGAAACCTTAGAAACTGATTTTCCGAAATTACTTTTGGCAAAGGAGATAAACAACTGATCGGATTGCCTATGACCAGCAGTTCTGTGGATATAAAAACGTAACTGTCTGTGTACGTCAAAGGAATGAAGCTTGTACTCTCCTTTGTTATGAAAGTTGGGGAAAAACACTGGGAGATTGATTGATGTTCACTTCTGAAGATACCTTAGGTAGAAAGGACGGATTGATTCTGAGGTAAACCCTATTTGGGTGAAAAACCAAATATGGTGGTTTGACACAAAGGGCTTGCAATTCCGATACCCTTTTGGCTGAAGTTATGGCTACCAAAAAGGCTGTCTTCCAAGAGAGAAATTTGAGATCAACCGTGGCAGCCAGTTCAAATGGGGGACCAGTCAAGGCCTGCAAGACTAAGGATAAATCCCATGGAGGTACCACCTCTTTAACTGGAGGCCTAAGGAGGAATGTACCCTTAAGGTAGGTCTTACACAGTTTGGAAGTGATAATAGGACCAGACTCTTGCCCCACATGGTAGTATGAGATTGCTGCCAGCTGTACCTTGACTGTGGAAGAACTAGCCCCCTGGTGAAAGAGAGAGGTTAGAAAATCTAGAATCGATGATATCGGGGCTGTAAAAGGGCCTAAACGACGGTGTTTTGCCCAAATGGTGAAGCGTTTCCACTTACTCCGATAAACCTTCCTGGTGGAAAGCTTGTGAGCTGCTACAAGAATGGCTTTGACCGGTGATGAGATCCCGGGAGTCCTTATGAGGAGTGGAACTGGAGCAACCAAGCCGTCAGCTTGAGGTTGACCAGGTTCGGAGTCGGAAGACCGAGAGGATGAGAGATGAGATCTGGAATGGGATCCAGAATCCATGGTGGATACACTAGGTGAGACCATAGGTAAGGGAACCACGTCTGACGAGGCCAGAATGGGGCAATGAGGATCATTCTGCTCCCCAGCTGCCTGGCTTTCTGTAACAATTTCAACATCAGGGGAAGAGGAGGGTAAGCAGAAAGCAGACCGGGAGGCCAAGCATGAACTAGAGAGTCTCTCGGGGACTTCCCCAGAGGGGGGATCAGAGCGAAGTAATCGTTGCATTTCGTGTTTGAAGGAGAGGCAAAAAGATCGCAACAAGGTCGCCCCCATCGGGCAAATACTTGCTCTGCCACTCGGTGGTTGAGAGACCACTCGTATGGAGTCAGGATAGTACGACTGAGCCTGTCCGCTAAAATGTTGGACCGTCCCGGAATGTGCGTTGCTATGAGAAAGCGGTTGGTGGAAATCGCCCATTCCAACACTCTCATGGCCTCGCGGCAAAGGGGGTAAGACCTGGTTCCCCCCTGTTTGTTGATGTACCAGACTACCGACATGTTGTCTGTCTGTACCGCAATTGTCCGTACTGGAAGAGAGTTGTGTAGTGCTTGCAACGTCAAAAGCACCACTCTCATCTGTAGGACATTGATATGCAAAGTGGTCTCTACGTCGTTCCAAGTGCCTTGGACTGTTCTGCCTGAAAAATGCCCCCCCCCACCCCAGGCGAGAAGCGTCCGTGGTCACTGTGTCGACTGGTGGAGGTAGTGAGAAGGGACGGCCCGTGTGGAGGTTGGGAGAATGGAGCCACCACAGGAGTGATTTTCTGCAAACCTTGCTTAAGGAAACTGGGTGAGACAGAGGGTTGCAAGACAGGGACCATTGTACCTGGAGGGTCCACTGTAGAACCCTCATGTTCAACCAGGCCAATGGCAGCAGAGGGATTGCAGCCGCCATAGATCCTAGGGCCCTCAGAATCAATTCCACCGAAGGAGTTTGCAGTTGGAGAATGGCCTGCACATGTAACATCAGGTTCCGAAGTCGATCTGGAGTCAAGAAGGCAAGCATCTGTCTGGAATCCAGTCTTGCCCCTATAAAATCTAGCATCTGTGTAGGGATGAGAGAGGATTTGGTCATGTTGATGGTTAATCCTAATAGTGGAGCCAGACCGAGAAAATAGTCCCTGCCTGAGCAAAGCAGATGCCTTGTTGGGGCTGTGAGGAGCCAGTCGTCCAGGTATGGAAAGACCTGAATTCCCTGGAGTCTCAGGTGGGCCGCTACTATCGCTAGGACCTTGGTGAACACCCTGGGGGCTGAGGTGAGACCAAAGGGGAGGACCCTGAATTGAAAGTGACTGGCTCCCAGCCGGAAGCGGAGGAACCTCCTGGAATGCCTGTCCACTAGAACGTGATAGTACACATCCTTGAGGTCTGTAGAGCACATCCAGTCGTCCTCCCGCAATAAGGGGAGGACGGATTGCAACGTGACCATTCGGAACTTTTGTTTGGGTACCGCCAGGTTTAGAAAAGAGAGGTCGAGGATGGACCTCAAGTCCCCCGTCTTTTTTGGCACCAGAAAGAACCTGGAGTAAAACCCTGATCCGACTTGATCTGGGGGGACGGGCTGGATGGCTCTTTTTTGTAGAAGCTGCTGAATTTCTGCAGTGGCCGCCTTCTTTTGACTGGGTGGGACATCAAAAAAGGCTTCTGATTCTGGGGTTGGCTATGAAGGGAATTAGGTAACCTCTGCATATAATGCGAAGCACCCAGCGATCTGTTGTTATGGACTCCCATTTTGCCAGGTGCTTCGAAAAACGCCCCCCAACTGCCTCCAGAGTAGAGCAGTCGGGAAACCCCTCAGGGGTTCTGCGTGGGCCTCTCAGAGAAAGGTTCTCTGGACCCAAAATTCCTAGGACCCCCTCTGCCTCTGGGGCGGCGTCCCCCCTGTCCTCCTCTGCCACGAGAGGACTGGTTGTCCTGAGCAGACTGAGATTGATGCAATTTTCGGAACCACATCTTCTTCTGACCCTTTTGGTTCTTGGAAAAGGACCTCTGGGGAGCAGAGAAGCAGACTCCGACGGCAGACAAGGTCTTCCCATCTTTCTCGCTCTGGACAAGAATGTCGCGAATGGTTTTGCCGAACAGTGCAGAACCATCAAAAGGGGCATTTGCGAATGACGCCTTAAAGGGTTCCGAGAAGTCACAGTGACGGAGCCAGGCCTGTCTCCTCATGACAAGCCCGACTCCGCCTGCTCTAGCGGCTCCCTCTGTAGCATGAGAAAATAGCCGCATAGAGGTATTAGAGAGAGAGCGGAGGGTGGCCATTCGGGAAGAGTACAAATCCTTGTCTCCCTCCGACATGGACCCCAGGGGGGGAAGCAGCGTACTCCTTAATTAGGTCCTGCTGCATCCTAATAACGGGTGCCATATAGTCCAAGGCCCTCATAGAGAAGGTCGCTGAACTGAAGGCCCGCTTCCCAAGACGGTCCATCGCGCGAGACTCATTGCTCGGAGGATGAACCGTGGGGCTCTCCTGAGCCAACTCTTTCTTAGTGGCTGCAGCCACCAACATGGCATCCACAGGGGGTCCTCTGCTCCAATGTGATCTCTCTGCAGGGGGGCTCAAAATTTTGTCTGGGTGCTTGGGGATCGGCTCTACAGTGTCCGGTTCCTTCCAAGCCCTAGAGGATACGAGATCCACCAGGGGGTTGGGTGGAGGGGACACCCAAGAGGTAGATGGTCCTGCCTCGAACGCCTCAAGGAATACGGACTCATCAGAGGAAGCCTTGGGGGCAGACCACCCACCTCTGATTTTGAGCATTTCCATGATGTCTCCAAAGGAGACATCCTCAGGGGCTGATCTCGGGGAGCCTTCCCCTTCATCCAAGTCTGTATCTTCTGTGAGACTCTCAGGGGAGTCTATGTGCCTCCTTTAGCACTTTGCCTTGTGGGGAATCTCCTCGGGGGGGCTGTCCGAGGAGTCCTCACAGGCTGTAATCTGTTCCACTGGAACTCCTAAAGACGCTGAGGCAGGCTGCCCAGAGGGCCAGGTGAGGGAAGCCAGGACCAGATAAGAAGGAGTGCAGGAGGGAGCCGAAGCCAGGACCAGAGGCCTGGAAGCACTCAACAGTGCCCTCTCCACTGCAGCAAAAGCCGAGGGGGAGCCGCTCTCAGACTGATCCGAGATCCGACTCACACTCGGATCAGAAGCGGGGATCGGACCCGGCGCCGAGAACGTCAGATCCGAAGGACCAATGTGCTCCGACCGGGACGGAGCCGAAAGCACACCGAATCCCTCGGATCCGAAGCTCGGCCCACGGTCAGATCCGACAGACTCGAGGGAATAGTTGGAGCCGACGTGCCCAGCACGGTCGGCTCCGACCTACCCCCGGATCCAACGTGGCTCAGCTCCGAGCGCTCCGAGCCCGGAATGCGGGTCGGAGAAGGAGCTATAGGAGCGAAAAAGGGGGTCGAGCTCCCCCCCAGAGGGGGGGGGAGGCAAGAGCACTCCCATCTGCATCTGGGCCTGGATGAATCTCCTCATCATCCGGTCCATATCCACATCAGACATGCTAAAAGTGGACCTCGTCGAGGCCACCAAGGCAGACCTGGAGTGTCGCCTCGATGACCTCGATGGGGACCAGATCACCTCCTCCTCGGGTCCCGGGGAGAAACAAGGGGATCGGATCCGAGGAGGAGGAGATCGAGAAGACTTGGACAGGGAAGCCGTCTTGGTGGGCGGGGCCGATGAAGAGTCCTCGGCCCGCCGCTTAAGCTGCTTCTCCCACCGCTTCTCTTTCCTGGCCTCCCTATCCTCCGGAGCCGAAGCGGGAGGTTGAGTCCCGGTCAGAGGAAGGGAGGCAGGGGTGACCGCTACCGGGGGGGTAGCGGGCACCGAAGCACCGGAGGCCGAAGCAGAGTCTGGGGGTAGAAGGCCCGCCAGAACTAGCTTCGACCTTCGATCCTTGAGTGCCCTGGGTTTGAATGCCGCACAAATCACGCAACCCGAAGAGAGGTGTTCAACCCCAAGGCACCTAACACACCGAATGTGGCCATCAGCCGGTGAAAGCTTGTGACCACACTCGGTGCATTTCGAAAAAATTGCCTTAGGGGCCTCCGACATACTGTAGGAAAGCACACTCACTAGGCCCCTAATTCAGTCACACACACACGCTACGACCAGCAGGGGAGGGAGAATTATTCTAAAATTAAAACAAATAGGTTTATCCTTTCTCCCTTTATAGATCTAACATATCACAGACACAACCAGTCACTCAGAAGAAAAAATACAAAAAACTTTTTTCCTCACAAAACGCCAAGAGCTCTGAACCTAGCTGTTGCTTGAAGAGCGGCAAACTAGATCTGAGGTCAGTCAGGGCAGGCAGGGGATTATGGGTAAGGGGAGGAGCTAGGAGCTCGGATCTATGCTATGTTAGAAGTTGCCAGCTCGGATCCGAGATCAGATCCGTATCCCACAGGTTGCTGGCAAATGAAGTTCCTACTTCAGATCTACAGGTTAGGGTGACAGAGGGGGGGTTGGTTGCTGACAAATGAAGTTACCTACTCAGATGGAACGTTATGGTGAGTACATAACTTCTTTATCTGAAGTAGTTAACTTCATTTGTTCATCAACCTGTGGGACAGAGTCCCCAGCTACCAAAAACTTGGGAGGTCCTCATGGAAGAATATTCCAGAGCATGCAGAGCCAAAGGACGCCGCCCTCCCTCTGGAAATTATATCCAACTTGTAATGAGTTATAAAAGTATGGGATGAAGCCCAAGTGGCTGCTGAACAAATGTCATCCAAGGACACTGGACCAAGAAGCAGCAGAAGTAGAAATCGATCGAGTAGAATGGGCGTGAACTCAGACAGGTTCAGGTCGGCCAGAACTCTTATATGCGAGAAGTATACATTGGGAAATCCATCTGGACAATGTAGCTTTTGACACAGGTTTACCCAAAAAGGGTTTAGCAAAGGATACAAGGAGTTGCTCAGATTTCCTATGTTCAGCAGTCCTGTGTAAGTAGAACCTCAATTGTCTGTGCACGTCCAAAGAATGTAATTTGTATTCACCTTTATTATGATAATTTGGTAAAAAGCCCGGTAAATTGATAGATTAATTAATGTTGGACTCAGAGGCAACTTTAGGCAAAAAGGAGGGATTGGTCCTGAGGGAAACTCTGTCTTTATGAAAGACCAGATATGGAGGTTTGGCACAAAGGGTTGAAGCTCCGAAACCCTTCTAGCCGAAGTGATAGCAATGAGAAAGACCGTTTTCCAAGATAAATATTTTAGATCCACCGAAGCTGCAGGTTCAAAGGGAGGGCCAGTAAGAGCCTGGAGAAAAAGGGTCAATTCCCACGGAGGGACGGCATCCTTAACAGGAGGCCTTAACAAGAAAGTACCTTTTAAGAAAGTCTTGCAGGTCTTAGAAGAAGCTAAAGGACTGAGATCACTACCCACATGAAAGTGGGAAATCGCTGCTAATTGGACTTTGACCGTAGAGGAGCTGGCACCTTGGTCAGATAAATATTACAAAAAATCTAATACAGCTGGTATCGGGGCTGTAAAGGGATCCAAATTTCTATGTTCCGCCCAGATCGAAAAACATTTCCATTTGCTCTTATAAACCTTCCTAGTAGAAGGTTTATGAGCGGCTACTAAAATAGCCTTAACAGAAGAGGAGATGCCAGGAGTCCTAGCTATTATTGGAACTGGATCAACCAAGCTGTGAGCTTGAGATTGTCCAGGTTTGGGGTTGTCAACCCTAGGGGGTGAGATATCAGATCTGGAGTGGGCTCCAAAATCCATGGAGGATTCACTAGATGAGACCATAGGCAAGGGAACCACATTTGATGATGCCAGAATGGGGCTATGAGGATCACTCTGCTCCCCAACTGACGAGCTTTCTGAAAAAATTTTACCATCAGAGGAAGAGGCAGATAAGCATAAAGTAGACCGGATGGCCAAACATGCACTAGAGCATCTCTGGGGGATTCCCCTGGTAGGGGAAGTAGAGCGAAGTACTCGCTGCACTTTGCGTTCGAAGGCGACGCGAAGATATTACAGCAAGGTTGACCCCACTTGAGGAAGATTTGCTTTGCTACTCTCGGGTTCAGAGACCACTCGTATGGTGAGAGGATGGTTCGACTCAGCCTGTCTGCCAAAATGTTCGACCGACCAGGGATGTGCGCTGCTATGAGAAAGCGGTTGGTGGCGATCGCCCATTCCAAAACTCTCATGGCCTCTCGACAAAGCAGATAGGTTCTGGTTCCCCCCTGTTTGTTTATATACCAGATTACTGACATGTTGTCTGTTTGAATTGCAGTTGTCCCTAAGGGAAGAAGGGCCTAGAGTGCTTGCAACGCTAAAAGCACCGCCCTCATCTCTAGGACATTGATGTGCAACAAGATCTCCGAGTGGGTCCACGTGCCTTGGATGGTTCTGCATGGGCAGAACCATCCACGTGCCTTGGATGGTTCTGCCCATGCAGTGCCCCCCTACCCAAGGCGAGAAGCATCCATGGTCACCGTGGCTTGGGGTGGGGACATTGAGAAGGGGCGCCCTTCCCGGAGATCCGAGGACTGGATCCACCAGAGTAGGGATTTCCTGCAATCCTTGCTGAGGAGGATAGATGCACTTAGTGGATGTTGCAGGTTGGACCATTGAACCTGCAAGGTCTATTGTAGGACCCTCATGCTTAGACGAGCTAGAGGTGACAGATTGATGGGCCGCAGCCATGGAACCTAGCGCCCTCAGGACCAATTCTGCTGGAGGAGCCAAGGATTGTACGAGGGCTAGCACATGGAGTGTCAAAGTTCGAAGCCTGTCCGGAGTTAGGAAGACCCTCAACAGGTTTGTGTCTAACCTGGCCCCTATAAAATCCAAGATTTGAGTTGGTTGAGGGGAGGATTTCTTGAGATTGATTGAGAGTCCCAGATGAGAGGCCAAGTGAAGGAAGTAATTCCTGGCTGAACTTAGTAGATGCCTGGTGGGGGAGGTCAGGAGCCAGTCGCCTAGGTACGGAAAGACCTGTATTCCCTGAAGCCTCAGGTGGGCCGCTACAACTGCTATAACTTTGGTGAACACCCTGGGGGCTGTGGTGAGACCAAAGGGGAGGACCCTGAACTGATAGTGGCTGGCTCCCAGCCGGAAGCGGAGAAACCTTCTGGATCATTTATCCATCAAAATGTGGTAGTATGCATCCTTGAGGTCTGTAGAGCACATCCAGTCGTTCTCCAGGAGTGGGAGAATGGATTGAATGATGACCATCCGGAACTTTTCTTTGGCAACCAACAGGTTTAGAGTGGACAGGTCGAGGATTGGTCTTAAGTCCCCCGTCTTTTTTGGCACCAGAAAGAACCTGGAGTAAAAGCCTGATCCGGATTGATCTTGGGGGACGGGCTGGATTGCTCTTTTTTCTAGCAGCTGCTTTATTTCTGTGGCTGCTGCCTCCCTTTGATTGGGTGAGACATCGGGGAGACTCCGGGGTCTGAGAGGGAGATTCAGAAAGGGGATAGTGTAACCTCTGGATATGATTCAAAGCACCCAGTGATCCATTGTAATGGACTCCCAAACTGCTAGGTGCCTTGAGAAATGCCCCCCAACTGCCTCCAGAGTGGAGCAGTTGGGTAACCCCTCAGGGCTGCTGTGCGGGCCAGTCCTAAAAGGGTTCTCTCGACCCGAAATTCTTCGGTCCCCCTCTGCCTCTGGGCTGGCGTCCACCCTGTCCTCCTCTGCCTCTGAAGGACGAGAGGTCTGGAGCAAAACGGGACTGTTGAGATTTCCGGAACCACATCTTCTTTTGTCCCCTTTGGTTCCTGGAGAAGGACCTCTGGGGAGCCGCTGGGGATAGCTTATGGCCACACTCAGTGCATTTGGAAAAAATTGCTTTCGGGGCCTCAGACATGGTAACAAAAGATAGGCCCAACACGCACACACACCTTCACACACACGGGGGGCAGGGGGGAAGACTAAACTAACTAAAAGATAGAAAAAAATGACTAACAAGTTTAGCAATTTAAGAGAAAAGGAGAAACAACACTCACTCGTCTATTGATTAAACTAAAAACTAGGTCAAAAAGTAAATTTTGATATAAACTCACGAAGCCCTACTCTTGGAAACTCGTTCCAGATGCTTGAATAAGCTGCGGCAAATGAGATCTGAGGACATAGAGGGGGATGGCAGGGGGTTATGGGTAAGGGGGAGGAGCTTGGAGCTCGGATCTTAGCTGAATAAAGCTGCCGGCTCGGATCCGATTCGGATCCGATACCCACAGGTTGATGAACAAATGAAGTTAACTACTTCAGATTAAGCAGTTATTGTAACAATATCTCAGGAAGGGAAAAATCCTTAATTTCCAGAATCGTATAGAACAATTTCAGTCTTCAACCACTGTTATAAATTCTTTATGGTGGTTGTGGCTCAAAGACTGGCCAAAATAATACCAAGTATTATATTTGGTGGATGTCAAAGATGGCTGCACATTGAGTAATAGCTTAGTTATGGCTCTCCCAGTCTGAAAACAAAAACTTAGCAAAGAAGGCCAGTGGGCCTAGATTTCTGGGTAAATTTCAGTAACTGGCTGGTAATTGCACTGGCTGGATGCAAGGAAAAAAGAAATATAAAGGACATGGGGGAAAATCAGCTACAAAAGGTGAGAAAGAAACAGACTGGGAGGAGTACTGCAGGTGTTCAGCAAGAATCAGTAAAATTTCCAGGCATGACTTTTAATAACCTAAAGGAAAGTATAAAGCAGCTGCACACAGAACTGGTTAAAATAAATGAAACATTGATGGAGTATATCAACACAAACAATAAAAAGCTGGAAAAAATGAAAGTAGCTTTAAACAAATATTCAGATAAGGTGACAGAACTGCAAAACTCAGAGGTTGAAATGAGGAAAAGGCTGAATATGAGAGTGCACAAGAAGAGATATTTCAAAAAAGTAGAGTTGGAGGATAAAGCACGTAAAGAAAACCTGAGATTTTTATGCTGTAACGCCTACCACCCAACACTACAACCTGTGAGAGATGCACTTATATAGCCAAACTGGAAGCAAGGCTCTCTTCATCAAAGACTGGCCTAGACAGTCAAGAGGAGAAGGTAAACACTTGCACCGCACCACACTCATCACATAGTCCCTCAAAACCTACACCACCAAAACACACACACAGAAACACAACACACACACCTACATTCACGGAGGCTCTCAGTACAAATCTGCCCAAACAACAGAGACCTCCAAAGCAGATATGCAAGCAACCTCCACCCCCCCCAACACAACCCAAATGACACATAGCCCACATACTGAGTGTGCCACTCAACTACAGCCCATAAGGCATAACGTACCCAACACTCTAGTCATAGGTGACTCTATAGTCAGGCACACTGATGTTCCACTCACCAGGCTAAACAAGGAAAAAGTTACTGTCAGCTGCCTGCCAGGTGCCAGGATCCGCCACATAACACACGCACTCAGGTCACTCCACAAGTACAAATATGACTCGGTGTGAATGACCTGAGACGTACCTCCCTGGACTACATGAAGAGAGACATGGAGGAGCTCTCCGATCTTGTAGCCCAGGCGGTATGACCCTAGCCCTGAGTAGCATCCTGCCATCACCCAGAATGACACCACAGTACAAGGACAAAATGATTGACTTTAACAATTGGCTAAGCTTCTGGTGTCATTCTAAGGGAATCCAGTGTCTGTCTGCCTGGGATGACATGATCGACAGAGCACGCTGCTTTGCCAGAGATGGCCTGCACCTGTCGCCCTTGGGATTCCGGATACTGGCAAAGGCTCTTGCCATCCCTATAGTGCCTGTTTTAGGCAAGGTTCAAATGACAAATTCACCACCATAACAGGTACAAGCAAGCAAAATCTCAGGGTAATGCTACTCAATGCTAGACGTCTAAACCTCAAAATGCACTCACTTGAGGCACTCCTTAAAATGGAGAACATTGACATCTGTGCAGTGACAGAGACCTGGTTCAAAGCTCCAGAGAGCACCCCTGCATTACCAGGCTGTAATTCATACCACATCTTTCAGCCACCAAACCCGGACCGAAACACTAAAGGTGGAGGCATGTCCATATTCATTAAGGATATCCGCACCTCCATGCTAGTTGCTCAGCATAATGCATCCGAGATTATCCAAGTTCAACTAACTCTGGGCAAAACCGTAGTCCAAATTGTAGCTTGCTACAGACCCCCCACCATGCCTCAGGATTCTCACTCCTTTTTTTTTGATACACTGGAAAATATTAAGGTACAACTCAACACTCTAATAATGGGCGATTTCAACTACCCTACCATTAATTGGGAAAACTACTCATGTACCATATCTTTTGCTCAACGTTTTCTGGAAATCATCAATTCCAACGCCTTGGATCAACTTATCCACACCCCCACCAGAGGCAGCAATATCCTAGACCTGGTCATCACCAACATGGGTGACCGGAGATCCACACCAGAGGTGAGCTCCTTGTTGGTCAGATCCGACCACAAGCTAATCACCCTAGACATCCACATCCCACTCCCACCCCCCATTAGGAAAACAACCGTGAAAAATTTCTCCAAAGCCAACTTAAGACAGAAGTGGCAAACTTCACGACACCCATGCAGATGGACAATAGAGGTACGACTGCTGAATCCTACACAAATGCACTTTATAAGCACTTACATGAGTGCATGGATCGTGCTATCCCTAACAGAATCAAGATGCTATCCTCCAAAAAAAGGAAGCCAATCGGGTGGTCTTTTGCCATAAACAAACTCTACAACAGAAGAAAGAAACTGTTGCAAAAAAGAGTAAAATCCCATGATTGGAGGAACTTCCTGGTCAGCCTCAGTAAGAAGCTGAGATCCCTCATAAAATCCTCTAATGCTAGTTATGAAAAAAAAATTGCCACTGATTCTAAAGACAACCACAAAGCATTCTTATAGCTATGTCAAAAATCTCAATGGCAACACTCAGATCTGCTCTGAGTTACAGCACAATGACACTAAATATACAGAACCAAGTGATAGTGCCAATATCCTGGCAGATAGGTTCAGTGCTAACTTTACCCCTGTCTCACCCCCTAAAGGGCCCATCTTTATACTGGAAGAATGCAAAGTTCCTGTAATCATGGCTGCACAGGTAAAAACCTCACTCTCCAAAGCCAAGAATACAGCATCCATGGGACCTGATAACATCCCAGGCTGCCTTCTACATGAACTAGAGAATGAACTGGCACCCCACCTAAGTACCATGTTCAGTCATAGCCTCACCTCAGGCTTTGTGCCCATTGAATGGCGCACAGTGACAGTTATCCCACTCCACAAACGGGGAGGCCACAACAGACCCCGGGAACTACTGCCCCATTAGCCTGACGAGCCTCGTCTGCAAGGCCATGGAACGTATCATCATGGAACTCATAAACAAAGACATTGGAGATCTCCAAACTCTGAACCCACGCAGTTTGGGTTTGTAAAAGGCAGATCATTTCTCCTAAACGTGATAGACTTCTTTGAAGTAGTCATCAAAGCCATAGATGAGGGTAAGGTGGTTCACACAGCCTATCTAGATCTTGCCAAGGCGTTCAACACCATCCCCCACTCTGGAATTATAGACAAACTCACTAAACTTAGGTATAAATCCCTATGTCACAAGATGGGTTGCCAACTGGCTTACTGACAGAACCCACACCGTGAAAGTAGCAGACTCCAAATCAGATTTCAGACCAGTGACAAGTGGAGTACCACAGGGTTCAGTCCTAGGTCCTCTCCTGTTAGCCTGTACTTCAGAGAAGTAGATACCAAACACAGAAGGTCTTTGGCTAACTAAATTTGCAGATGACTGCAAACTAGGAGCCATAATCAAAACTCCTAACGATGTGGACATCCTACAAAAGGACCTTACTGAGACAGATGCCTGGTGTCAAAGACATGGTCTCAAGCTCCATGCCAAAAAGTGTATTGTCATCCCCTTTGGTAAAAAGTCTGTACCCATGAACTACCACATAGGCGGTAGTCTACTTAACACTGAAAGTTTGATAAGAGACCTTGAGACACAGGTGGACAGTAGTCTCTCCTTGGATAATCACATCGCCACAGTGGTCAGGAAATCCTTCTACGTGGCACACTCATCACAAAAGGTTTCTCAACCAGAAAAAAAAGAGGTCATTGTTCCCCTCTACTCATCACTCATTAGACCCATTATAGAATACAACGCCCCTTTTGGTATGTACCTCACAAGACATCTACAACAACTGGAAAGGCCGCAAAAATACCTCACAAAGAGGATTACTGGCCTCAAACAGATGCCTTACGAAGACCGTCTCAAAAAACTCCAGCTTTACTCTGTCACATATCATCTACTCAGAGGTGATCTCTGCCTAACAGACAAAGCTATGTCAAATCCAGAGCTGTTGGACATGCTCCACTTAAAGAAACCCCAATCCCTTCGAGCTACACGCTCTAGGGACCTAAACCTTGTCACCACAATAAACAGAACATGCTGGAGGGATGGATTCCTGACCCAGAGACTTCCCATACTCTGGAACAAACTACCTGTCTATGTCAAACAGAGCTCCTCATTAACACTCTTCAAGAAAAGTCTTGATGATTGGATGGGTAATAGGAAATTCACCCCGGGGATCACTTCTGTGGTAGTTCTTGACAGGGGCACAGGAAAATAATTTTCTTGGGTGACGAAAACCAGGGTACCTTTTTGGATAGGCTTGTATAGGCCCTAGGGCCAATAGCCTAGTACCTACCTATGTACCAGACATGTTGGAAGGAACAGACTGTATTAATTTTATGAAAGCACAAATAAGCAACTAGACTGATAATCCACAACAGGAACTGTTAATTGGAAGGACACATCGTGTGTATGCTCTAAATCTGGTTACTAGAAACCAACCTAGACAGTTAGTAGTAAAGATGCAGTCTTATCTGCAAAAGGAGATGATTCTGACAAAACTGTGGCAGAAGAATAAAGTGGTAAAAGTGGGAAACAATAGAATGTTTGTTGAGAATGATTTCTTAGTCTACACCAGGCAGAAGAGGGGTAAATGTATTCCATTATTTAGGGAATGTTGAAAAACAGGTGTGAGATTCAAACTGCTGTAACAAGCCCTTTTCAAAGTGTTTTTCCCCTGCAGGGACAAAATCATTTTTTGATGAAGTACATGCAAAGGAGGACATACAAGATTTTCTCCAACACTGGGTGAGCTGTGAATCAGAAGGAGTTTCTGCTTCATGTTCTCCTGGTGATAAGGACTACAGAGAAGAGACTGACCCCATGACATCTTTTCCACCCTTTCAGTTGCCAGAGAGAAGGAAGAAAACAAGAATCAACTAGAAGAATTGGGAATATGTTGGAAATGAAACAGAAACAGGATTTGGGAGATAGAGGTGAAGATGAAGAGGGTTAGGCTTTTACTGTAGTACCTGGCAAGCCATTCTGCATAGATGTGGGCATTGTCTTAGTGACTGGCAGGTGAAAGGGCATGTCGTCATATGGGAAACATGCATCCATGCAGATGCTACATGAATATTTATTATGTAATCGTACTTTACCCTTTTCCTCAATGTAATGCGATTTTGGAGTTGGTATATTTAATTAGCAGGGCTTTGGCGGGAAAAATAGCACTATAATGAAAATATTTTTCCTTCACTTTTGCAGCGGGGCAAGCCCCCCCTTCACCCCCACACCCCCCACTAATTAAATATGCCAACTCCAAAATCGCACTACATTGAGCAGAAGGTAAACCTGGAATAGAAAAGTAATATTCATGCCGACATCAGTATGAATATTAAGTTTACTAAAATGTCACTGACTGTTCTTCAAATTCTGCAAGATGTGACATAGGTTCAAAGGGAGATGACAAGAAACAGTTGTATAAAAGATTAACCTGCCAGATGGTGCATGCATGTAACACAAAAGCTGGAACCAGACATTTAACAAAAAAGCTGTTGTATGTCAATGGTGAGAATAATAATCCCACAAAAATATGATTCTTTCTATAATGTTTTTAAACATTATTGGTCTCACAGATAAATACAAAAAAAAGATTAGTGAACTATATTAAAAATGTAGACTGCAAATAGCTATGCTCCAGGAGAGACACTTGGAAAGAACTGAACATATGAATTTGATAAAGAAATGTTTTTAGGATAGTTATTCAGCAGAATACCTGAGGCAAAGGAAGACAGGAGTACTTATATTTATTGCAAGAGGAGCGCCAGTAATAGAATTAAATATAAAAGATAATAATGGCAGATTTGTAGTAGTAAGAGGCTACTGGCAAGGGAGAAGGATTACACTGCCATGTATTTACATTCCACGGAAAACCGCTGAAATAGAACTTAAGAAAATTTTAGGAGAAATAATCAGCTTTCAGCAAGGAATATCATTTATAGATGGAGGTTAGAATTTTATTTGTAACAATGAAGATGTGTCTGGGGGGCCAAGAAGGGAAAATATAACAAAGGAGGGTAGATTTTTAAAGAAATTTATGAAAATATTTGGTGTGGAAGACGTGAATTCAGTACTAGGAGTTCAGAGTGAATTTACATCATATTCCCCAAGATACAAAAACTGGGAGTGGCGAGACAGAATTTACATTTTAAAGGAACATGTGCATTTAATTGAAGGTCTTGATACGTACCCAGTAACTATTTCCGAGCATGCACCAAAAATAACTAAAAAAAAACACAGGGTAATGAAATAAAAATGAGCCACTAGCGTTTTCCCACTTATTTGTTGAAAAGGGAGAAATTAAAGGAATGGGCAGTGGAAGTTATTCAGGAGATAGTAGAGAAGCTAGAAATTTCTTCTGAAAGTATAGCTAGGGAGTGGGATAAAATTAAAGTGGAATTAAAAATAGGGTAGCAATAAAAGAAAGGGTGGTATGGTTAAGAAGTAACAAGACTTACTCAGAGGGGGAATCTCACAGAACAAGAAGAGGAACAACTGCAGAATGTTAAACAGAAAATAAGGGATTACCTTGATAATATGCATGAGTTAACAAGACTGCTGTTAAGCAACTATTTTTTGAGAACTCTAGAGCACAAAAACTTTTAGCACAAAGACCCAGGCAACAGAAAGCAGAAAGGGCTATCACCAAGCATAGAGACCCTATAACAAGGAAGATAACAAGGGATTCTATAGAAGTATTAGAAATATTTTGAAAATTCTGTGAAAGTCTATATAAAGCAGGGAAATATGGAAATCAAGAAAAGGTACAAATTTAAATGTTTATGGAAGAATTAAATATGCCAAGGTTAGAGGTAGAAGAGGCTCAATTACTAACAGGATAGGAAGAGATGAGATAAACATGGTGATATATAACCAATCTAAAACCAATCTATGGGAACATCCCCAGGAATAGATGGTATTCCTGTGAAGTTTAGAAGCAAGGAGGGGAAAAACTTATAAAGGTCTGGGAAGTTTTGTTTAACAGTATTTTAAGCGGAGAAGTACCAACATCCTGAAAGAAAGTCGTAGTAGCTGTAATACCTAAAGAGGGTAAAGACCCATCAGATCCAGCTTCATATAGGCCCATTTCAATACTAAATCATGGCTCTAAAGTGTTTGTCTATAATGTCTAAAAGAATGGCAAATGTGATACCAAGTTGATAGATATGGATCAATAAGGTTTTTTTAGGGGGGGGGGGGTCACACTTGACAAAAGTAACAAAACAGTGATGATCCAGAGGGAAGCAGAATGTAAGAAAATACCACTGTTGTTGGTAGGTCTTGATGCAGAGAAAGCATTTGATGTAGTAAGCTAGGAATTTATGAGCAGAGCAATGGAAGCATTTGCATTCCGTGACAAAATTATAAGATTGATTAGGAGGATATATGAGGGATTGGAGATGGAAATTTAAGTGGGTGGGGTCCTCTCTGATAATCTCTGCTTGAGCAGAGGAACCAGACAGGGGTGTCCTCCCTCTCCTTTGTTATTTGCATTATATTTAGAACCATTGGCAAAGAAAATAAGGGACTCCAAAATTCAAGGATATAATTGGTATGGTAGTCAAGAAAAGCTGGCTTTATTTGCAGATGACATTATTTTATACCTGATAAAACTAGAAGGGGACATTATATTGCTGTGGAACATACTGAGACAGTTTCAAACCTTTTCGAGATACAAAATTAATGAAGGTAAAACAAAAGAAATAGCAGTAAACTATGTGCCCAGATACAAATTGGTTCAGCAATATCCATATTTATGGGGACATGAGAAAATGAAGTATTTAGGAGTATGGATTAAAAATGATACCAGTGTGGCAGCTGAGGATATGTGGTTAGAGAATAAACAAAAGATAATACAAAAACTGAAGAAATGGACGTGTGTTATATGGCTATCAATAGTAAGGTACAACCATTTAAAATGCTTTTAGTCCCTTTAATTTTATATACAGGCCAGGCATTTCTTTATCAACCAAAGGAAAAGCTGTGGATAGTAATTAATAACGAGCTGAATGATTTTATATGGGAGGGCAAGACAGCAAGTGTCAAACAGGATAATCTTATTCTTCCAGTAGAACAAGGCAGATTGGGATTACAAGAGTTGAAGGGGTATTTCAGAGCAACACAGCTATTGCTTCTATACATAGCAGTAGCAGACAACTATAATTCAAAATGTGAAGAGATGATGATAATGAAACAGGGGAAGCTCGAGTAATAGGGAGAGACTGGAATTTTGGATGCAGACCTTTAAGGAGAACAATAACCTCACAGCAGAAGGTATTCAAAGAACTACGCCAGAACGGGAATGGAGAAAGGAGTTTCTGCCGATAGGGATGACTGCAATTAGGGATACAAATAATAGGCAAGAGAGGGCAAGAATATATTGATGAAAACTGGCAAAGGAATCAAGGTATTGGGAGCAAATAACTAGAGAGCGAAATGTAATAGCGTGGGAAGACGGTAATAACTTATTTGGACTGCAGGCCAGAGATGGCCTTACATATCAAGGATTGATATCAGAGTATAGGCAAAGAGAAAGAAATAGTGGGGTCTTTATTGAAAGATCAGCACTGGTAGAGTTTTTGGTAGAATCTGGAACAGAAGTTGCCATTAAGAGGGGAACAATTAGTACAGCATTGAAAATATTGTATGATAACTATAAGAATCAATCAGAGGAGGTTAGGATGGATTGTGAAGAAAGATTGAATAAGCAATTCATAAACAAACAATGGGTAATATATGTACATCTCCAACAAAATTTAGATGATTTAGGATCTTTGCCTGGAAGTGCTTGCATGGGTATTTTTACACCCCAAGCATGCTCCAAATAATTTTCCTTAAGTAGACAGCAAATGTTGGAGGTGTGATAAGGAAGAAAGAGGTAATTGGGAACATATTTTATGGGAATGTAATGAGTTGGTGAACTTTAAAGACTCCCTACAGTCTGCTCTGTTGGAGATGCTGGGTGAGCATGATTGGAATAACTAGGGAGATTATTTTTTTGAGCTATGATACAGAATCGGAATTACCTGGACATAGGTAAGGCCTTGCTGAGTCTAATTATGATGGCTACCAAAAAGGCAGTTACTAGAAAATGGAAATCAAAGTCTAAACCAACTTTACTAGAAGTAAAGAAGATAGTAACAGAGATAGAACAATTGAAACTGGGATCTTTGGAAAAGGGTAGGAGCAAGTTACACAGGAAAACATGAGACATATGGGATCAATACATGCAGAGGAAGAAAGAGGTTTAAAAGAAGGCAGGATTTGAATGAACTATTCAGTGGTTGACTGACTGTGACTGGATGTATTAAAAGTAATGTATAATGTTTGCAGGCACAGTTTGTAAAGTGTAATGTTTGCAAATGAGATTGTGTTATGGTTTATTTTAATATACAGAAATGTAAGATCGCCTATGTCATACATGAAAACTTAATAAAGATGTTTTTGCATAAAAAAGTATGATATATTGTGATTAGTGTGAGTTTACAGTGGGCTAGCAAACATTTGATAATACGCTTCAAAATCTCTTCCTTCTAGAGGATGCTTGGGAAAAACTCAAAACCTTTTTTGTTATTAAGGGTTGGGAGGGTGGCCTAATGGCTAAGGTGTTTGCCTTACAAACACAAAGTGCAGGGTTTGAGTCTCACAAGGGATAATTGGCTAGGCTTAAAATGGCTCGCAAGGGCAGTTAGCCTAGTACTAACCTATGAACCTATTAAGCTTTGCAGAAAAAGCATTTGATATGGTGGATTTGGACTTTGCCATACAGAGATAATCAGAATTCCCAGATTAATTTATAAAGTTGTTGCTGGTGATCTATGATGGTGCCCAGGCAACTACCAAGACTACAGCAGGGTTGTCAAACACTTTTAATTTAAGGAGATGAACAAGACAAGGCTGTCCATTGTCACCACTGCTACTCGCATTATATATGAGGTGTTAGCTCAGAATATAAGGGAACTCCCTATAAGGGGATACAGATGGGGGAATTTAACACTAAAGCTCTCCTCCTTTCCTGATAATGTGCTTTTGACCATGACTGACCCCAATGATGATCTTCCGTTAGTATTCTCAGTGCTGAAGGACTTTGGTGCTCTCTCAGGCTATAAAATAAATATTACTAAAACTATACCCAGGAAATTTTGAGTAACTATCTATTCCTTAAAAATCAGGATAAATTAAGGTATTTAGGGATTTGGGTAGCAGACTGCCAATGCCCCAGTCAAAGCTACTTATCATGATGTACAGAGCAACCATCTATTTTCAAAAATGGTATATACTAATACTAGATATAGATCAGAAATCCCAGGCACTAAACTCATTTATACTACCTTTATTGTTATATAGTACACAAACATGAGTTACTCCTCCAAAAGCTCACCTAATCACAAAATTGCAGAGAGATATGAAAAATGTATTTGGGGAGATTTCAGATCTAGAGTTGCATGGGATAAAATAGAATTCCCAGCATCACTGAGGGGGGGGGGATTGGGAGTCCCAAACTTAAAACTTTACTGTTCTGCAATGGTGTTATCTATTTTAATAAAACTCCAGCTTTTCTGTCCTTATACAGTGTGGATTAGAATGATTGGTACACAAATCCTTCTGCCCCAGGACCTGGATTGGCTAGATTATTTATTCACTAGCCCCTCTATAGAAGACTAATACTGGTTCTTTGTCCCTGACATCAGGGAATGGGGAATGTTTGGGCATTAAAACCTCTGAACAGTATGAGAGAAATGCTAATACAAATTGGGTATAAAAAGGACAACTGGCTAAGGTGAAACACAGATGTAAAACATGGTGTTACTAGATCCTGTCTGGAAATAACCACATCAGATAATATGAAGCCCAAGTGAAATTCAGTCCTCCAAATAGGGCCCTCTTTAGTTACTATGGGCTAGTAGGCAGGTTAAATGCCCTCAGAGGATTTTTTCACTATGACATCACAGAATTAGATATAGTTAACATTATGATCTCAGCAAGGAAAGGCTATCTAGCAAGGCCCTGTTATCAAAGTATTTGCCAAGTATTATTGATTATTAAGCATACTACAGTAGGAAAGCTCAAGGAACTTTGGGACAGGACTACAGAAGTACCCCCTGAACACGAACCATTAGAATCAGCTAGTACGATCAATTCTCTCTCCCTTACTAAGTCAAGGGAATTTGATATTTGGCTGTAAGTGGTTAAGCATTTCTATGCGCCAGCTAGACTGGGTATGATCTTTCAGGGAGTTGACACTAGTTCTTGATGTTAGCAATGAAAAAGAAGTAACAGGATTCATATTTTTTATTCATGTCCCAGTTTGAGACCATATCTTGATCAGGATACTGAGCTCATAGCCAAGGTCTTAGGAGTGAGAATTATAGTAACATCTTTATTGTTTCTACTGGAGTGGCAAGATACCCCTATCCTTCCTTCAGGCCCAATTCCTGGAACTAATTGTTTTGATGGCTAAGTAATGTATCACAAGGCACTGGAAAACTCAAAATATTCCTGATATCAAAGAACTTAACCACCTAGTAGATGAAATAGCATCTGAGGGGGAAAATCTATTAAGATATAAATAGGCATAAATATAATAGGAAATAGGGCACTTTGCTTCCTTATGTATGGGAGCAAAATCCTCAGTCTCTTGTATAACCATGGATGTAATATTCACTAAACTTTGGAGAATACTGTACAGGATCAGATGTCTGTTTGATCAGAAATGTACTGTGTTATATATTGTAATCAATGGCTACAGTATGCTTGCTTATTATCTGTATTATGAATATGTTTTACAAACCAGTTCTGTTGCTTACCACGATTCAGAGTTGCACCACAATAATAAATCTTTGGGGGAAAACAATTTCAAAATTTCTAAGAAGTCCCTCCATCTCTTCTATTGTGCTGTTGTTACGTGCTTTATAATTTACTTCATCTAAAAACCTAATTCAGCAAGTTTTGTGTGTATTACTGACTACGTAGTTAGCTCATTGCTGTTTCTATTGGACACTTTGATGTATAGCTAATCAGTGAACCTTATATGATCGGAGTGGATATAGATGAAAATATTAAGTCAACAATGCAAAAAAAAAAAAAAAAAAAAGAGAGAGAGAGAGAGATTAAAACCAGTAAAATCACTGTTATGCAGAGGTGCAACCTTGCACTCGCCCCCAACATCTGCATCTCTAAATATAGTAACTTGGAGATCATGCAGCTTCAGTGGAAAGGAGAAACTTCCTTACCTTCACTGTTCCATGATCTTGATGAATTCTGTACCTGGTCTTTGATGAAATATATGAATTGATTAAGCAAAATTTGGTATTCCTTTTTTGTCTAAACACAGTACAATAGTCACTGTGTTTCCAAGGTTTTGTATTGTCAAACCCATTGTAAAACAAAGCAGTATTAGCTTGTTGTATGTACTTGTACATCTAAGCTGCATTTATATTTTGAACAAAATCCCAGTGGCAAGGCTGAAGTAAAGTCCTTTAATAAAACCACACAGCAACAGGTATAAAACTGTGTGGTTTTATTAACCTGTTTTATACTTGTTACTTTGTGGTTTTATTACCTGTTTTATACCGGTTACTGTCTGGTTTTATTAACCTGTTTTATACCTGTTACTGTGTGGTTTTATTAAAGGACTTTACTTCAGCCTTGTCATTGGGATTTCGTTCATTTTTTGCTACTTTGTTCCTTTGTCTGTGAAGGCTTCCCAATTAAGCTTGTTGGAGGTTTGTTCTTACTTTTTGTATTTATATTTTATTGTACTTTGTGACAGCCTTGTACAAGGACAATAAAGTGGACCCTAGAGAAATAGTCCACCTTTAATAACTAATATCCATTTCTAAACCACTTGTCCTGGAGAGGGTTGTAGTTGTAGTAGCAGGCTGAGCAAAGTAGAACCAACTAATCTTTCTCCAGCAACAGACTCCAGCTAACCCTGTTGGATCCACAGACATAGCCCCCAACATGTCCTGTTGGTCTGCCTGTCTTCCTCAGGGCCTCATCCCAGTAAGCAGTGACTGCTATGTCTCCCATGGGCATCCCCATAAGGTGCATATAATATCTTGGCTGTTTTCTCTTAACATATAAGAGCAGTGGCTTAATTAAAGATCCTCGCAGATTACAAAGTTTCTTACAGTTTTGTGAAGAGCGAGTCCAGCTACTCTGTCCAGGAATCTCATTCCATCCAGTTGTAGCCTCAGTCTTACTTGTCTCATCCTCTCTGAATACCTGAAGCTGATTATAGGATAGGATTTGTCCACAAAAAGACATATAAACTGAAAGCCTCATCTTTTGTGTCATTTCTTACGGTACCACCACAGCCCAGTACAATTCCTGTAATACTCTTGCCACTCCACACAATTGCTTTTCAGCCTCCCAGTCCTCCCTGCCTTCACTTGTAACAAGACAAGATGTTTAAACTCTTCTACCAGAGATAGTTCCTTCCCACCCCACACCAAAAGACAATCCTCCCTTTTCTGGGAACTACCCATGACATCTGATTTGGAGCTGCTAATTTATACCCCATCCATTTCATGCTCAACGGTGAATTGCTCCAATGCATAGTTGCTGGAGTCTAATAGGAAATGATTGTCTGCAAACAACAAAGATGCCATGCTAATACCTCCAAACCTTGGCTGCATTTGCCTGTGAAAGTGACAAACAGAATGGGGAGACAGTTCTGCTTCCACCATGAATATGTCAGCAACCTTGGGTCTCCATACCATTGTACCACTTTCCACAAGACAGGTTGCAGTACATTTGAGATCCTTACATTTAACATGGATATCTGAGGATATCCATAGAGCCTGGCCTGGGAGTGGTGTTTACTGGCAACTGCCTGGTGGCTCAGTGACTCTCAAAGCCCAGCTGGGCTTAATATGAAAATGCTTCACTGAGCCGGTGTGTGAGTACTTTACCTGCAAGGTGATGGGTGGGAGTAATGTGGTATGTGTCAAGTAGCTAGCAAAAGCAGGATGGATGATGACAGAGTACACTAGAGTAAAGGAAACTGACTCTGGAGACATGGAAGAAATACTAAATAATAAAAGAAAGACGTAGGGATGAGTTTCTATACGAAAAGATTAATAAAACATGTCATTATGCCAGTGGTTGATGAAGAAATACAGAACAGCAATCGTCATCATAACAACGTATACAAAAATGACATCTGCATAGCTTTTGTAAGTGCATATTCATTCATGACATTTCATTCAGTGGGTGGATGTGAATGTAAAAAGAAGACAATGGTAATTATCAATTCACCAATAGTCCTTTGACTGTATGTGGACCTTGTTTTGTGAACAGCTCCTTATGTGTATGCAGATGGAGTAAGACGTGAGTCAATTTGTTTTCATCTACTCACTCTCTAAGAGGACTGATCCAGGAATTATTCTGGGTATTGGAACCTTGATTTAGAATGCTCATGTTGACAGTGAGTCATATGTATTAACTTGTTCATATTTGCTTAAAAAAGGAAAAAAATCTGGTATGACATACTTTAAAGCAAGAAGTATTTATTCATTTAGGGGAAATAATGCCTTTATGTCTCACTCCCTCTTAAAGTGGTATATTAAAATAGTCTAGAATTGACAGTACGAAAAAACATCTGTCTTTACTACCAATAGTTAATATTATATTAGCAATGTGAGAACTAGATGGCTTGGTATGAAGTGGGGAATGAGCACCTGTTGTCAGACTTCTGTTTTCAGGTGAAGAGAGTGAGGGAACCTCTACATTGTGCAATAACACTGATATATGCACTTCATTGTAGAAAAGGCCGATTGAGGTTGCAGAAAGTAAGCAAATTTTGTAGTCATTTTGACATTCTTTATGTCAGAAGTGTAGGGGAGAGAAAGGGTAAGGCATTAAAAAACAGTCCACTTGAAGTGTGCCTGCTACCCTTGAAAGATTGTGAACATTTGGGTCTGCAGAGGATATTTTGTCTTTGTGAACTTCTGCAAACACACTCTGGTGTCCTGTATATGGAGAATGGAGAACAGAGAATAAGGACAGGGCATTAAACAAAGTACCCAACCTTTAGTATGGTTGCCTGAGGGAGTCACCTTTGAAGGAATGTTGTATGGGGTGGGTCTGCACTAGATTTGAGGTCATGGAGGGGAGATAAAAATGACTAGTAAGAAACTGTCAGCTGAGGTTATGGAAGCTGATTTTTATTACCTGAAAATTAAATGTCTTAACTTCATATACTTAAAATAATATCAGGTTTTATTCTGCAACACATGTGCTGCTTATTGATAGGTTCATGGTTAAGTACTAGGCTAGCTGTCCATGTGGGCTATTTTAAGCTTGACCAATGTCCCTTTTAGAGATCAGACTCAAACCCTGTACCTTGTGTCTGTGAGGTAATCACCTTAACCATTATACCAACCCTCAAGACAAGATTATATCACCCCAGATGGGAATCAAAATAGTAATCCCTGGCTTATGAGGCCACTGTGTCCTGAAGAGTACTTGATTCCTACTACAAATGTTATTTTGAAAAGTAACTTAATATAGCATTGTCAAGAATTTGCCAGTAAAGTGATGATATTGATCAAAAAGTGTTTATCCTACTCATTTTTATGATTGAAACATTCTGATTGAAGTATCACTGCTATGTACCTTTAGAGGTGTATGGATTTTGCTAGAGTGATATGGCTTGATTTTACCTTTTACCTAGAATCTGGAATAAATCCTATATAAAGCTGTTTTTTGCCTGTTGGCTAGGCATACATCAAATATTATCATAATTATTGTTTTCCCGTGACTATAATTTTAGATAAAATGGGAAATAAACATGTTTTCTTACAGACTGCAATAGTCAAAGGAGCTTACAAAGGGCCGTTTGCAGCAGGAAATTGAAATTATAGTTTGCTGGTGCCTGGAACAGTGCAGGTGCTGCTACCGCATCTGCTCATTGCCATTTAGGAGTAGAACATTATGTTTACATTTACACATTTTTTCAATATTAAATGGGAGATTTAAATACTTCTTTTTTTAAAGCTTATGCTTAATTTTCTCTGCCTTTAACCCCCTCATTCCATGTTAGCTCTGAACTAGCTATGCTATACTGAAAAAAATGTACTTCTTGTAAATGTTGTATTTGATCCCTTTTACAAAGCACTTGGGATTAGTATCAAAAATCTGATCTGCTCTCACAGTCTAGAATATATTTCATACCACCAGTCTTCAGAATTATGCAGGTTTATATTTTGATAATAAAATCACCCAATAATGTTTGCTGTTTTTCCTAGAATGTAAATGTTTTACCTTTATAGGATTATAGAATATACAAGGCAATTCTGACCCAATGAAATATGTTTTTAGGATTCAGAGTAGGTACTCTGTGTTCCTGTAAAGCTGTTTGTTGTGTGAGTTCCTACTCCAAAGTAGTCTTCTCAGTTTCCAGTATTTTATATCAAAATTTCATACCTTTTACTTCTAGGAATAGAGGCCCTAAACGGTGAGTCCCTAGGACACTGTCTGTGCTGAACATGAAGCTAGCAGGGGTTTTATTTCTACCCCCATTCTCTGTGCACTGAGAAAAAAGTAAAGTGGGAAGAGTATACCAATGGACAAAGGCAGATGTTAATGTTTTTTACCACTGTATATGTTGGTGCTGTGTATCTACGTGTAGCAGTACTGACACAGACTGCCCCTAATACTCGGAGTAAGGGTGATGGTGTTTACCAACTTCAGTTTTTTCCACCTTTCCAGTAGGGCTGCTTAAATGTCTGACTAACAAACTGTTCTTCCTTCTGTCAGACTTAGTGTCTCAGACAGATACAGTGTGCTAGAAATGCTGAAAACTGTATATAAGAAAAAAAGTACCCTAGTCAGATTTGTTTTGTAACTTTTATTTTGAGGATTTTCAGTTCTCTTTTTTTCCATGTGATATTTATTTTATTGTTATAACAATTCTTATCAACAAATGCTGCAGTCCTCATGCATGATGCACCTTTTTTTCCATTCACAGGTGGCTGGCCCTATGCAAATGTAGAGTAATCTCTGCTTTCATTGACACCATCTGTGATTGTGGTTCACTTAGTTTTCAAATATGACAAGAAGTACAAGACTGTACAGACCCAGTGCCCAGAATGTTTCAGCTTTCCTCCCCCGTCGCCCAGCTGTCATTTCCCTTGAGTCAGGCTTGATGTTGCCCTCATTACCTCACAAGCCAAGGATTCTGTTTACTCTTCAGCCTCCACCTTTGCATATTTTCTAAACACTGTAACTCACAGGTATTCTGCTCAAGCACGCCAGAAATATTTATATTTATTATAATTATTATTTTCCCATGAATTTAATTTTAGATAAAGTGGAGGATGAATGTGTTTTTTACAGTCACCAATAATCAAAGGAGCTTACAAAGGACTGTTTGCAGCAGGAAATTGAAATTATAGTTTGGTGGTACCTGGAATACTGCAGGTGAGAACCCTATCTAATACGCCATAAACTACAGTTTTGTACCTACCATAAATGTAGATGTTCGAGTGTTCACCCTGCTGCAGTCATCACACTTGGGTTATCCTGCCATCAGGCGGTCCCGCAGTCGGCCCGAGTTCCAAAGTCTTGGTCCGGCGTCAGTTGCTGTCGCTTCTTCCCTGACGTCAGTGCGCCAGGGGTATATAAGAGGCATCCAACGCCGTTTTCTTCAGTTTTTCTTGCCCCAGATGTCAGGTGTCCCCAATAGCTAGGCAATATATATATATATATATATATATATATATATATATATATGTATATATATATATATATATATATACCTATATAAAAAAATACATATAAAAATAAAACAATACCTTCAGGCACAAGCAAATACACCACAGAGGTTGTATAGGATAGAATGGTATAGATAAGTCCAGCTAGTTCAGAGGGGATGGTGGGAGGGTAACCTGGACTGCATCAGGGTGAACACTCGAACATCTACATTTATGGCAGGTACAAAACTGTACTATGTTCATCGGGTTACCCTGCTGCAGTCATCACACTTGGGTTGAATCCCAAAGCTAAAGATGGGTGGTGGAGTTAAACAGGGTTAGAAGAAGCTAGTAGGCCCTGCAAAACTGCAGTGGCAAAACCAGCTCTAGTTTTAGAATATAGAGGTAAGTGATAGTGTTTGGTGAAGGTGTGCACTGAACTCCAAGTTGCAGCTTCCAGAATATCCTTGGTTGGCACCCCCCCCCTGAGAAAGGCTGCTGATGTAGCTGTAGCCCTGGTGGAGTGGGACCTAATGTTAGCAGGTACCGGTTTCCCATGATGCGTGTAGCAGAAACGTATGCAATGTCCTATCCATTTTGGAATGGTCTGTTTTGAGATAGCTTTTCCTTGTGATCCTGCAGCATAGGCTACAAAGAGCTGGTCAGATTTTCTGAAAGCCTTAGTTTTATCCAAGTAGTAACGTAATTGCCTGTGGATGCCCAAAGAGTGCAGGAGACTTTCTCCTTTGTTCTGGGGATTTGGGAAAAAGGTGGGCAAATGAATGGTTTGGTTTAGGACCACACTGGATACCACCTTTGGCATAAAGGAAGGCTTAGTTCGTAGAGAGACTCTGTCTTGATGAAAAATGAGGAAAGGCTCCACTGCCATTAATGCCTGTAGCTCTGAGACTCTTCTAGCTGAAGTTATTGCTAGTAGCAGGGCCGTTTTCCATGAAAGAAATTTTAAATCGGCTGAAAAAGCTGGTTCAAAGGGCAGCAGTGTAAGCTTTTCCAGAACAAAGTTGAGATCCCAAGTAGGTGTTGCTGCTGTCCTGGGCGGTCTTATATTCTTAGCCCCTCTGAGGTACTGTCTTAGGAGTGGATGTGAAAATAAAGGAGGATCCGTGTTGTAATGAGCTGAAATTGCTGAGGCGTGGATCTTAATAGATTAAAAGGAAAGTCCTTTGTGCAACATCTCAGTTAAATATTGTAGAATCTGAGGAATGTTTGGATCAAGGGGATTTTGGCCTTTAGCCTGGTTGCAGGCACAAAATCTTTTCCATTTGTCTGAATAGGTTTTCCTGGTGCTGGGCCTCCTGGCCTCCAGAATGACATCCATAACAGCTTTGGATAGAGGTGTTGGCTGGTTGTTTAGGTAATTTGCCATGCAGCCAGGTTTAAAGTCTTGAGCTGGCTGTGTAGAATCTGATTGTCTCGCTGGGTGAGCAGGTGAGGAATTTGTGGTAAAATCCATGGTGGGCCATGTTCCTTAGAATTGGATACCAGTACTGGCGTGGCCAGTCTGGTGCAATGAGTATCATTGTGGCCTCTCTAATCTGACTTTCAGCAGTACCTTTGCTAGAAGAGGCAGTGGAGGAAAGGCATACACTGTTAATGTTTTCCAACTGAATGAGAGGGCGTCCACTTTCCAAGCTTGTGGATGGAATGTCCTTGTGCAAAATTTTTGAAGTTGGTAGTTTTGGGGGTTGGCAAACAGATCTATGTCTGGGCGTCCCCATTTTTGAGTTATCATTGCAAATACTTGTGGATCTAGTTTCCACTCGTGGGGATCCATGATGTTTCTGCTTAGGTCGTCTGCCAATGTGTTTTTCTTTCCTGGCAGGAATTATGCTTGTAATTGAACTTGGTAAGACAGTGCTGTGTTCCACAAGGTCATTGCTTGCCTGCATAGAGGGTAGGAATGTGTGCCCCCTTGCTTGTTTATGTACCACATTACTGTGGTATTGTCAGTCTTTATTATTAGCTGTCCTGGGTGTAAGAGGTCCTTGAAAGATGTTAGGGCATTCTGTACTGCTAGCATTTCTTTTTGATTGATATGCAGATGCCTTTGATCTGTAGTCCAATTGCCCTGAATGCACTGTCCTGCTATGTGTGCTCCCCAGGCATAGTCTGATGCATCTGTTGTCATAGTTTGCCTGGCTGTGGGTAAGGTGAAAGGGTGACCCTTGTTGAGATGACATGCCTGTGCCCACCGTAGAAACTCCTGTTGAAGGCAGGGAATGAGTGATATCATTGTTTCCAAGCTGTGGCTGTGATGAGTCCATATGCTTTTCAGGTACCATTGTAATTTCCTCATATGCAGTTTTGCAAATGGTAGTAGTAGCATGCAAGATGCCATGAATCCCAAGGCCTGCAGAATTTTTCTTGCAGGGAGTTGGGTCTTTGTTGCCATTATTTTGAAGTAGTGAGTCAGCTGTTGTTGTTTGTCTGGCATGAGATAAGCCATCTGGGCCGTTGTATTCAAGCTGGCACCCAGGAATATTATGTTTTGTGAGGGCACTAGTTTTGATTTCTTTTCGTTTACTGTGTACCCTAGGCAACTTAGAAGGTGTTTGACAAATGCCAGATGCTTTAAAAGAATGTCCTTGCTTTCTGCTTGAATAAGGCAGTTATCCAGGTATGGGTATATTTGAATTCCTCTTTGTGTTTGGAACTTGCTTGCTGTTGTCAGCTGTGGAAGTAGTAATACTTGGTTGGTTTTTAACATGACGGGTTCTTTAACTTAATAATCTTTGTTAATTGATACTCTCAATGAATATATTAGTGACGTGAGAGTATAAATATGTTAATGTAATTAGCTTTCTTAGTCTGAGGAAGTTGCTCAAAACTTGGGCGACGAAAAGCGCTTCACGTGTATTTTATTAAATTTGTGGTTTGTCTTCAGTGGCGTGTTGGATCGACTTTTTGATTTATTTAGTTTGTTTTTTCATCACCGAGTTTCCCCTCTGTGATCTGTCAGAAGCTGGAAAGGACCAGTTTTTTGTTGACCAATTCCTGCTGAAACGAGGGGGTTGTACCTGTAAAAAATCCTTGACCATCTGCATAGACTTTGCCTTATCCTCCATTTTCTTTAAAACCTCTTCTGCTTTGACACCAAATAATACATCCTGCTGTAAAGGTGCATCCAATAATTTTGCTTTAACATGATCAGGTAGGGTTTGTTCTTTTAACCAAGCATGTCTACGTATAACAGATCCAGTAACAGCTGCTCTACAGGAAGCTTCCAATGAATCCACATTGTAAAGTATGTTTGCCCACCTGTTCAGCTGCATGCAACAGATCCTGCATTTCCTTGAATTCAGACAGTTCAGAAAGTGTGCTCATTTTTTGTTTTAATTGAGACATTAGGAATTGCTGATATTTCAGCATGTGAAGCTGACAATTTAATGCTCATAGCCAGAGTAGCTGAGGTGTATATCTTCTTTCCCCATCTATCTAGGGCACTGGCATCCCTTTAAGAGGGCACAAGATTTTTAGCCATAGAAGTATTGAGTCAGCTGTTGTTGCTTGTCTGGTGTGAGATAAGCCATCTGGGCCGTTGTATTCAAGCTGGCACCCCAGGAATATTATGTTTTGTGAGGGCACTAGTTTTGATTTCTTTTCGTTTATTGTGTACCCTAGGCAACTTAGAAGGTGTTTGACAAATGCCAGATGCTTTAAAAGAATGTACTTGCTTTCTGCTTGAATAAGGCAGTTAAACAGGTATGGGTATATTTGAATTCCTCTTTGTCTGCAGTATGCAATTACTGGTGCCAGGCATTTTGTGAAGACCCTGGGCGCAGTAGATAAGCCAAAGGGCAGTGCAGAGAATTGATAATGGGTTGAACCTGCAATGAAGCGGAGGTATCTTCTGCAATTTTGTCTGATAGGGACATGCAGGTATGCCTCCTTGAGGTCCAACATTACTAACCAAGCATTCTTGCCCAGCATGGGAAGAAGCTGCTGTAGTGTTAGCATCTTGAATTTTGGTACTTGTAGATAGGTGTTCAGAATTGAAAGGTCCAGAATGGGTCTCCATGCTTTGTCTTTTCTTGGGACTAGAAAGAGTCTTGAGTAAAATCCTTGTCCTTGCTCCTGTGTAGGTACCTGTTGAATGGCTCTCATGTCCATGAGAGCTGTAATTTGTTTTTGTGCCTCTGCCCATTGATTTGGTGGCAGGTTTGGCATTCCTTTTATCCTTGGCAAGGTATGAAAGTGGAATCTGTATACTTGTGAAACAATGTTTAGGACCCATTTGTCTTTTGTGATGATGTGCCAGTTGTCTGCAAAAAGTGCTAATTTTCCTCCCAAGGGAGCTGCCAAGAAAAATTTGCTTGGTAGTTTGAGGATTGAGTCATTGTGTTTGTCTTCCGCTAGCTTGGGGCCTGTCTTCTCCTCCTTTCTGGATAGCAGTACCCCATTGGCAAGGTTTGCAAGGGCCTTGTGACTGACCTCTGCCCCTTGGGCGTCTGTATGTGCCCCTCTGTGATCTGTCAGAAGCTGGAAAGGACCAGTTTTTTGTTGGCCAATTCCTGCTGAAACGAGGGGGTTGTACCTGTAAAAAATCCTTGACCGTCTGCATAGACTTTGCCTTATCCTCCATTTTCTTTAAAACCTCTTCTGCTTTGACACCAAATAATACATCCTGCTGTAAATGTGCATCCAATAATTTTGCTTTAACATGATCAGGTAGGGTTTGTTCTTTTAACCAAGCATGTCTACGTATAACAGACCCAGTAACAGCTGCTCTACAGGAAGCTTCCAATGAATCAAATCCACATTGTAAAGTATGTTTGCCCACCTGTTCAGCTGCATGCAACAGATCCTGCATTTCCTTGAATTCAGACTGTTCAGAAAGTGTGCTCATTTATTGTTTTAATTGAGACATTAGGAATTGCTGATATTTCAGTATGTGAAACTGACAATTTAATGCTCATAGCCAGAGTAGCTGAGGTGTATATCTTCATTCCCCATCTATCTAGGGCACTGGCATCCCTTTAAGAGGGCACAAGATTTTTAGCCATAGAAGCTGTAGCCCCTTTGGGACCTTGGGAAATTGTTTCTGGGTCAGCCACAGGGCTTTTATAAAGGAATTTGTGTGAGTTAGGTACTCTGTAGTATCTGGTTTGGCTGGAGCAGGAGGTAGAGAATCTAACTCTCTGAGCCTTTTCTTAGAATCAGAGTAGTCCTGGCCTTCCCAGTGGAAATGTTCCCTCATGGTATGTAAAGTTTCCCCAAAGGAGTAGTCTTCAGGGGGGAGATGCTGAGGGAATAGAGTCTTCAGCATCAGAGTCTTCATAAGGGGGAAAAGTGTAATACTGTTCCTCAGAAGAATCTGAGGAAATAGAAACCTGGTCAGAGGAAGCATACTCTTGTCTTGGTCTTTTATCTGGAGGGGGATGGGAACCCCTGATTAGGGTAATCAAATCTTCAGCCATCTTAAGCATCTGTTTCTTAGGCATGGGGCCTTGAACTGTAGACTGATGTACAGTCTTTTTTTGGTTTTAATGGAGTTTTAAGCTTAACCTAAGATTTAATGGTGAGTGTAGTCGGTCTGAAGACACCTTCAGCAACCGAAGGTGTTTCTACTGCACCGGGATCTCCTTCTGCTCCGGTGATGGAAGGGCCTAAAGAAGATGGCTGCGACGGCCTAGTACACTCTGCTTGAGAATCCGCAGCTGTCTGGCGTTCCAGTTCTGCGGTCGTCAGGGGCTGCGTAGGCGCCTCACTGAAAACCGGAGAACCGGCGACATGCCCAGCAGAGGCCTCGGAGTCTGGCTTGTTCCTAGGCTGTCTGTCCTTATCCTTGCGTTTTTTATGCATGCCGGTCGTCGGCTGCTCTGACGGCATGATATAATTAAATTTCCTGCCAAAGTAATGTAGTGCAAAGTCAAAACGGCGTTTGATTGTTTGTTTATTAAACCTAGCACAAAACCGACAACCTGTGACGTCGTGGTCTGGGCCTAGCCAAGGAATACAATAAGAATGGAAGTCCTTATGAGGTATTTGCTTCGCACAAGAAATGCAATTGTTAACTTTTTCTGACATCGGACTGAGGCAAAAAAAGGTTCCCCAATGGGGTACTTAGCTTTATTGAAGACTTCGGACTGAAATTCGATTCGAAAATCTCAGGTGTTGGCTGACCGGCACTTGCGAACTGCTTCTGCTTCAGGCACCGCGCGGCAAGAAAGACTGAAGAAAATGGCATTGGATGCCTCTTATATACCCCTGGCACACTGACGTCAGGGAAGAAGCGGCAGCAACCGATGCCGGACCAAGACTTTGGAACTCGGGCCGACTGCGGGACCACCTGACGGCAGGATAACACAGCAGGGTAACACGATGAACATCTCTTAGTTACTAGCAAAAAGCATGTAAATCTGTATCCACTGCAAGTATTCAGCTTTATCTTAAGAAAAACAACAAAAAGGGTCAATAAAATCCAGAAGAGTTTAATAAATCGCAAACTGTAGCGCCTCAGCTACACACAGCCTTCAAGGAGTACAAAGTTAGACATCAAACAAATAATACATTCAATTAACCAATTAAGTAATTAGCTACTGTAATTAAATTAAAAGTCTCCAGTTACACTCTGCATTCAGATCTGAGGGTATTAAAGCGCCATACTTTAAAATAAAAATTGATTCTTTATATAACCATTTCTATTTAATCCTTACATTATTCTCATAGTTACAATACAGAATGTATTATTTATGTATAGAAACATCCGTGTAATCTTTTTTACTGGGGGGAAAGTAAGAGAGCCTTTAAGTAAAGGCTGCAAGAACACTTTAGGGACATTAGGAAATCTAGATTGCATAGCCCCATTGTATTACACTTTAAACTGCACCATGACTGTGACCTGGTGGGTCTACAAAGTGCTTTTATTTGAAAAGGTCTGTTTCAGGTATGAAAATAATGTAGGGATTAAACAGAAATTACCAGCCATGATACTGGAGCCTCATCTCATGCGAAGGCTGGTAATTGATTGCAATCATTCTTGTTTTAATGACGTTAATCTCGTACCCCTGAAAACTGGCCAAACTTATCCAAGGATCTCATCAAAGTTTACAGATCCTTTCCTGGGTCGGAGAGATGTAAGAGGTTATCATTGTACTGTGTCATTTTGTTTTTTATTGTCTCTGTAGTGTAACACTTCATTTCTAAAGAATGTAAATATGTAGCTAATGGTTGCAAATATATTGCAAATACAAGGGGGAGGGGAATAACTCTGCCTGGTTCCTTTACCCTATTTCAAATTGGTTGATTATTATAGCAATAACCCATGCCTGGGTGTGGGTAATGCTGGATTTACCCACGGTTGGTGTGGTTTGGTCCCGAGGGCAAAGCCCAAGGGACCAAACAAAACCAACCGTGGGTAAATCCAGCATTACCCACACCCACAAGTGGGTTATTGCTATTATACAATGACATTATTTAAGAAAAAAAAGTAATTACTTTTCTTAAATAATGGCATTGTATAATGCCTCCTTGCTGCCCTTCTGCAGCTGTCCGCGGAAGTTCTGATGTACTGCCCATGCCTATGCAGTACATCAGAGCTGTGGGCAAAAGCAACGGAGAAAGCAAGATCTCCGTTGCTTTTTACTGTTTTGTTATGTTAAATGGGTTTAACATAGCGAGACAGCCTTAAAAAAAGCAACGGAGAATCTCCGTTGCTTATTTTAAAGCTGTCTCGCTATGTTAAACCCATTTAACATAGCGAGACAGTTTTGAAAAAAGCAACGGAGAAAGCAAGATCTCTGTTGCTTTTTACAAACTGTCTCGCTATGTTAAACCCATTTAACATAGCGAGACAGGTTTAAAAAAAAGCAACGGAGAAAGCAAGATCTCCGTTGCTTTTTACACACTGTGTTGCTATGTTAAAGGAGTTTAACATAGCGAGACAGCTTTAAAAAAAGCAACGGATATCTCCGTTGCTTTTTTTAAACCTGTGTCGCTATGTTAAACTCCTTTAACATAGCAAGACAGTGTTTTAAAAAAGACTTATACTAATGGAAAAGTCCGGGCGACCGGACCTTTTTCCATTAGTATAAGTCGATTTACAACGTGCACGATGGCCAATCAGCGTGCACGTTTTGGAATATTAATGGGGGGGGGGGGTCATGGTATAATCAGCATTAACTTTCACTTTGGCCTTTGAACCCCTATATAAATTGATTTCTACAAATTCTTTGAGAAAGTCAAAACATTCCAATACTCCTGACAAATAATTGTAGTTCACCTAATCAAAGGCTTTTTCTGCTTCTGTACTTACCGTGAAAGTTTTCTTCTATTTTGTTCTGCATCCTTCATCAATAGAAATGTATTTAATATATTTCCCTAGTTGCTTTCTGTATAAATCCAGTCTGTTCTGGATGTATCAAGTAAGAAAACAATATTTTTAGCCTATTTTTCAGAATTGCCATAGTATTTTGTAGTATGTTAAAAAAAAACCTTTATTGTAACTTCTCTCTCTCTCAACACCTCGGCTCACAAGCCTTTTCAGAGTATAACACCAATTGAAACAAAAACAGCACTTAATATACTAACTTTAATTGAAACCCAATTACATAATTAAATACTTAATTCACTGTTTAATTAGATAAAACCTTCCAATTATATTCTACATTAACACATTAGGAATCAGTGTATCATATTTTAATATAAAAATGGATTCTTTATATAACAATCTATGTTTAATATCTAAATTATCAAATCGTCCAACACAAATTTGATCTAAAGTGGCAGGTTGTAGCCCTTCACCATCAATATGGTGTGATGAGTCTTAAAATGCATTGTGATAGGACTTCCTACTTTAGCTTTCCTTGTATGTATATATTTTTAAGAAATATAGTAGGTATTTTAGATTTATAGATGACCTAATATTTATATGTCAGGGAGGACAGGAATTAATGAAAGATTTTATGCAGTGTCTACCGAATAATAAATTTAATCTGTGTTTTGATGGCCTAAAAGCAAGCCAGAATTTCTCATTTTTAGATGTTGCGCTGGAAGGGGTTGTCGGTGAAGGTATACATACTAGAATGGGTCTACTTTAGATGCTCGAAAACGCAATTTACCGACACCACATTTACCGACACCTAACGTCCGAAACCGCTAATTACCGAAATTGGTAATTCCTGACTATCGTAATCCCGACAGCTGTAGTTAATAGCAATAGTCAAGTACGTAATATTAAACAGTGCTGTATAAATGTACCATACTTGTACAGGAAAATAGCCTATCAAGTAGTAATGATGGTGGATACATCGGAAGTTTGGTCTGGAATTGAGAATTCCTCATTTTGTTGAGTTACTAGCTGGGAATTTGAGAATACTTCATTTTGGGACTTTGAGAATACTTCATTTTGTTGAGTTACTATAACAATGGATTCTATTATTTGTGAGCGGTATCACAACATTGGAGCTTTACTTTAGGAAATTTTCTTTGAAACTTGGACTAGTTGTCACTAAACCGGATATATATTGCTTTGCTATTTCTTTTTACACGGAATTAGGATTCATAGTGTACTGATTTAAGTTGCTACCGGTGTATAAGGTGCGTTACTGTCGGTGAATTAAATGTCGGGAAAGTGTTTGTCGGACAATAAAGCTGTCGGTGATTCCGGGTCAATTAAGTTGGTGTCGGTGAAGTGAGTGTTCGGGCATCTAAAGTAGACCCACTAGAATATATAGAAGATTTGATGATGGTAATCAATATCTAAATGGATGGAGCTGACCCCCCCCCCCCCCACATACATTGTTAGGCCTAGCTCATGGTGAGTTTTTGAGGTTACTTTGTCTATGCAACAGTGATGTAGATTTTTATGAAGAATCGCAACTTACAATGAATATGTTTATTAGAAGAATGTATAAGGAAAATTTGGTAAGAAGTGCTAAGAGTTTTAAAATAAAGAAAAATGAAAGTAGTTATGATTCCAATTTAGTTGAAAATAAAGGTGAATTATATGTTTTGCTGTTAATACGAATAGTCCCTTTAGTATGGAATTGGTGAGCCTGGTGAAATATTATTGGGGTTTTGTGGTCAAACACAAAGATTTTTGTGATGTGTTAGGTAAAGTGCCAGGTATTTCATACAAAAGAGGGAGGAATGTTAGGGATGTATTGGTCTACGGGAAGTTTTTACCTCCCATGGAAACAAATATTAAGAATATCAGTAGTGTTGGTACTACCCCTTGTGGGAAATGTTGTAATTGCAAATGTATAGTGAAAGGTTTCAGTAGGATTAATGGGAAGAAATATAATATACAAGGTAACTACAGTTGATACAAAGGGAATAATTTACTCCCTGAAATGTCCATGTAATAAACTTTGTACTGAGGAGAGCAAAAGGGCATTCAAAGTAATATTACAGGAACATCTGGGCGATATAAGGAAAGCTAAAGTAGAAAGTCCAGTTGCAATGCATTTTAAGATTCACTACCATACGGATGGGGAAGGGCTACAAGCTACTGCTTTACATCAAATTTGTGTTGGACGATTTGACAATTTGATAATTTAGATATTAAACATAGATTGTTACATAAAGAATCAATTTTTATATTAAAATATGATATGCTGGTTCCTAAAGGTCTTAACTTAGAATGTAATTGGAAGTTTTTTATCTAATTAAACAGTTAAGTATTTAGTTATGTAATTGGCTTTTAATTAAGGTTAGTATATTAAGTGCTGTTTTTTCTGTTGGTGAAAAGGCTTACAAATGTTAATAAATAATAACTAAATAAATAAAGGTTCATCAATGCCCCATCAGGCTTAGACCTGCATTAATCACTTATTTTATCCAGCTGCCTGTGTTAGCCTCTTTCAGTAATCCCTTAGCCCAAGATTTTCTCCCCGTCTCTGACAGATCCCACTTCTCTCTCTCTGAGTCTCCACAAATGGGAGGGGGTGATCCATTAATATAAATTCTGAAAACTCAATCACGTGTATTAACCAATACCCATATCACTGCAAAGCAAAGTAGGCCATGCAGGATCAGTGCAGGCCAACCTTTGTTACAAAAATAGCTCTAACTTCAAAAATAACATGTTACCAGTGGGTTTTAAATGCAACAAACTATATACAGGAATTGCTCATTTTTCCCCAGGTAATCATCCTTAGTGTGGTTTATGAGCCGAAGTGTGTGTAATTTTGCCAGGGACAGCTAATCGCAACAACTTTAGTGGTTGCAAAAATGCTACACTCCATCCCAGCAGTCCTCAGCTTCCCTTGGACTATTTTCTTCCTCTTGGTACCTAATTGTTTGGGAGCTCTGGGCATCTACTCCTACCCTTGCCCCCCCCCCCCACACACACACACACATTATCCTGTTCCAGAAATTTGTTAAATATAGCAAGCCACATGCCATGTCTTTTCTGTCTTTAGATTATTCGGTACTATCCCAAGTTATCCTCATCTGCCCGATTGATCAGTCTGATTGTCCATTACTTTTGGGGATTCTTGTACACTGTAATCTAACCATTGACTATCACATATCTATAGCAGTGAAGAAGTCATTCTATGTTGTGAAAATTATAAATAAAGGCATGGCATCTAGGTCCAGGGAGGTAATTGTTACACTGTGTTTGGCATTCATCAGATCTATCATTCAGTACAGTGCCTCCCTTTTGTATGTACCTAACCAGGCATATCCAACAATTGGAATGTCCACAGAGGTTCATCACTAAAAGGATACAAGGGCATAAGTAACATGCCCTATGCAAAACCCCCTCAAAGCCCTATCCCTGTATTCTGTCTCCTACTAGATATTTGAGGGGAGTTGGTATGCCAGGCATATACTCCATCATCAGACCCCACTTTAATGGGCTTCCTGCATATATGCAAAACAGCACCAGAATTACCCAATGCAAAGACTTGAGCCTTACCTATAATGTAAACAGGACCTGCTGGAGAGACATATATATATGGGCCAGAGACTACCCCTTCTCTGGAGCGGGTTCCCCATCCATGTGAAGCAGAGTTCCTCCCTAACCTAGTTCAAGGGACAGTTGACTGGGGAACAGGAAATTCATGTCTAGTTAGGCACCTGTGTATCTAATGGGCATAGGCAGTCTGTAAATGTTTCATCTCCCAAGACCCTGTCTTGATAAGTGTATCAAGGGTACTAGAAGATTTGGAGTGCATGGCTAGGCTTCAAAATGCCCAAGTGGTCATTAGCCTAGTACACACCTATAATCCTGTGAACCTATGAACTATTCTATTTTCATCTTGTCCTTCATTCCAGCTGCCTTTGAAATGGAAATGGTTACTGTATCTTTTCTGCTTTCCATTCTTCTGTACTACATGCAGTAGAAGGGCTTCCCTGTTTACTCTCTGAAACTGGGCTTATTGACCAGCGATTTATATCTCTATTGGCATCATCCTGCACAAGAAACTTCTGCATGTTGTTTCTTTCAGCTTTTCCCAGTTAGGGGTCGCCACAGCGGAACTCCAGTCCACTAATGATTGGCAGTTGTTTTTTATGGTGTTGAGTTGCCAGCCCAACGCCTAAACTTCAATGAAGGCACGCCCATTCAACGCATGTCTTTCAAACGCCCACTCAACCGTGGGGAAGACATGCAAACTCCACACAGAAGGCACTCCCAACCCAAGCCGAGAATCGAATGGGAGCACCTCTTGCTGTGAGGCAACAACGCTACTGCTGCATCACCGCAAAAGTACAAGAAACTTCTGCATACCAGCCGGGGAAAAAAAAGATTTTGAAAAAGCACAGTATACCACCTTAAACTAGAGCTTGTGAGGTCTATATTGTCTCATTATCAGGATAAATCTTTTTCTCTTCAGTACTGTAATGTTATCTGACAAAACCCCATATTTCTTTATAATATAGTTGTTTACCTTGTAACCGCAATTGCTACAGCACCTTTTGTTTTTGCCAGTATGTAACAAATCTCACAACTATTTGGGTCTCCTCCTTGAAGCCATAGAGGCTTGGACATACATTCTCTGTAATCTTTCAATTTTTAATTTGGTCTCTGTTATTTCTGGCCACATAGTTCATAGGTTGGTACTAGGCTATCGGCCCTAGGGCTTATACAAGCCTAGCCATAACAATTCCCTGGATATTTCTTCCCACAATATTTACTTCTGTGGACCCCTGTCTAGCATGGCGCCTGACATGATCCCCGGAGTGAATTTCCTATCTCCCATCCAATCATCAAGGTTCCTTTTGAAGAGGGCCAAGGAGGTGCTCTGCTTGACATGTATGGGCAGTCTATTTCAGAGTGTGGTAAGTCTCTGGGTCAGGAACCTATCCCTCCAGCATGTTTTGTTCATTGTGATGACAAGATTTAGATCCCTGGAGCATGTGGCTCGGAGGTATTGGGATTTCTTTAAGTGGAGCATGTCCAACAGCTCAGGGTTTGACATGGTCTTGTATGTTAAGCAGAGATTGCCTCTGAGTCGACGATATGCCACAGAGTATAGCTGGAGTTTTTTTAGATGGTCAGCATATGGCATCTGCTTTAGGCCCGTGATTCGTTTAGTGAGGTATTTCTGTGGCCTTTCCAGCTGTTGCAGATGTCTTGTGAGGTACATACTAAATGGGGCATTATACTCTATAATGGGTCTAATGGGGGATGAGTACAGCAGTGGGACAATGACCTCCCTTTTTCTGGATGAAAAGCCCTTAGTGATGAGGTGTGTCACATAGAAGAATTTCCTGACTGTTGCGGTGATGTGGTTATCGAAAGTAAGACCACTGTCCACCTGTGTCCCTAAGTCTCTCATCACACTTTCGATGTTTAGTGTACTGCCACCTATGCGGTAATTCATGGGTACATGTTTTTTTCCAAAGGGGATAACTATACATTTCTTGGAATTAAGCTTGAGCCCATGGCTCTGGCACCAGGCATCTGTTTCTGTAAGGCCCTTTTGTAGAATATCCACATAATTTGGGGATTCAATAATGGCTCCCAGTTTGCAATCATCTGCAAACTTTGTTAGCCAGAGTCTCTTAGTGTTGGCCTGTACTTCAGAGAAGTAGATGCCAAACAAGAGTGGTCCCAGGACTGAACCCCGAGGTACTCCACTTGTCACTTGTCTGGAGCTGGATTTGGAGTCGGCTATTTTACACTTTGGGTTCTGTCAGTAAGCCAATTGGCAACCCATCGAGTGGCGTAGGGATTTATGCCCAGCTTAGTAAGTTTATCTATGATTCCAGAGTGGGGGGATGGTGTCGAAGGCCTTGGCGAGGTCCAGATAGGCTATGTGGACCTCCTTACCCTCGTCCACAGCTCTGGAGACTGATTCGAAGAAGTCAGTCAGATTCAGGAGACAAGATCGGCCCTTCACAAACCCAAACTGGGTGGGGTCCAGTGTTCGAAGGTTGCCAATGTCTTTGTTTATACGTTCCATGATAATGCGTTCCATGCCCTTGCAGATCAGGCTTGTCAGACTGATGTGACGGTAGTTCCCGGGATCCCCCATTGTGGAATGGGATAACTGTAGCTGTGCGCCACTCAGTGGGCATGAAGCCTGAGGTGAGGCTATGATTAAACATGACACTTGGGTGAGGTGCCAGTTCATTTTGTAGTTCATGTATTACACAGCCTGGGATGTCATCTGGTCCCATGGATGCTGTATTCTTAGCTTTGGAGAGTGCGGTTTCTACCTGTGTGGCCGTGATTACCGGAATTTGACAATTTTTTGGTATTGAGATGGGCCCTTTAGGGGGTGAGAGCGGGTGAAGTTGGCATTAAATTGATCTGCCAGGATATTGGCAATATCCTTGGGATCAGTATATTTAATGCCATTATGCTGTAGCTCAGAGCAGATCTGAGCATTGCCATTTAGATTCTTAACATAACTATAGAATGCCTTGTGGTTGTCTTTGGAATCTTTGGCAATTTTATTTTTGTAACTAGCTTTTGAGGATTTTATGAAGCATCTCGGCTTCTTACTGAGGCTGGTGAGGGAGTTTTTTGCATCCTGGGATTTTCCTCTTTTCTTTAACAGTTTCTTCCTTCTGTTGTATAGTTTGTTTATAGCAGGGGACCACCATATTTGCTTCCTTTTTTTGGAGAAGAGCATCTTGGTTATATTTGGGATGGCACGATTCATGCACAAGTGGATGTGCTCGTACAGTGCCTTAGTGTAGGATTCTGCAGTCGAACTTTCAGATCCCGTCTGCATAGGTGTCATGAAGTTTGTCACTTCTGACTTCAGTAGCATGAAGTTAGCTTTGGAGAAGTTTTTTAAGGAGGTTTCCTTACTGGGGGGTGGGGGTAGGATGTGGATGTCAAGGGTGATTTGCTTACGGGTCAGACCTGACCAGTGAGGGGGTGACCACTGGTGTGGAGCATCTATCTCCCATGTTGGTAATGACCAGGTCTAGGATATTGGAGCCCCTGGTGGGACAATGGATTAGTTGATCCAGGGTGTTGGAATTTATGAATTCCAAGAACCATTGGGAAAAGGAGTTGGTACCCGAGTAGTTTTCCCAGTTAATGGCAGGGTAGTTGAAATCACCCAGTATTAGGGTGTTTGGTTGTATCTTAATATTTTCCAGTATATTTAGAAAGGTGTAGTGAGAATCTTGAGGCATGGTGGGGGATCTGTAGCAAGCTACAATTTTGATTGCAGTCTTACCTAGTGTTAGTTGCACCTGGAGAATTTCAGATGCATTGTGTTGGGCAACTAGCCTGGAGGTGTGAATATCCTTGGTGAATATGGACACTCCTCCACCTTTAGTGTTTCGGTCTTGGTTTTGTGGCCGAAAAGTGTGGTAAGAGTTGTAGCCTGGTATTACAGGGGTGCTGTCTGGAGCCTTGAACTAGGTCTCAGTTACTGCACAGATATCAATGTTCTCCATTTTTAGGAGTGCCTCGAGAGAGTGCATTTTGATGTTTAGACTTCTAGCATTGAGTAGCATTACCTTCAGATTTTGCATGCTTGTATCTGTTACGGTGGTGGTTTTATCCTTTGAACCTTGCCTAAAAAAGGAACTATAGGGGTGGCAAGAGCTTTAGCCAGTAACCTGAATCCCAGGGGTGACAGGTGCAGACCACCTCTGGCAAAGCATCGTGGTTTGTCAATCATGTCTTCTCAGGCAGACAGATACTGGATCCCCTTTGAATGATACCAGAAGCTTAGCCAATTGTTGAAGTCAGTCATTTTGTCCTTATACTGTGGTATCATTCTGACATCCGTGGTGGTGCAGCGGTAGCATTGTTGCCTCACAGCAAGAGGTTCTCCCATTTGATTTTCGGCTGGAGTACAGGGAGTGCCTTCTGTGTAGAGTCTACATGTCTTCCCCGTGATTGGGTGGACGTTCGAAAGACATGTGTAAATGGGCGTGCCTTCGTTGAAGGTTGAACATCGGGCTGGCACCTCGGCATTCGTGAAAATCTACTGCCAATCATTAGCGGACCGGAGTTCCGCGTGGCGACCCCTAACCAGGAAAAGCCGAAAGACAAACAACAACTGTGGTATCATTCTGAGTGAAGGCAGGATGCTACTCAGGGCTAGGGCCATACCTGTTTGGGCCACATGATCCAAGAGCTCTTCCATGTCTCTTTTCATGTAGTCCAGGGAGGTACATCTCAAGTCATTCACTCCAGCATGGACAATGACAGAGTCGTATTTGTACTTGTTGTGGCGTGACTTGAGTGCATGTGTTATGTGGCGGATCTTGGCACCCGACAGGCAGCTGACTGTAATTTTCTCCTTGTTCAGCCTGGTGAGTGGGATATCAGTGTGCCTGACTATAGAGTCACCTATGACTAAAGTGTTGGGTACATTGTCTTGGCTTAGGGGCTGTTGTAGGGTGGCAAACTGGTGTTGTGAGCTATGTGTCACTTTGGTTGTGGCTGGTGTTTGTTTGCGTTTCAGCTTCGGAGGTCCTTGTAGCTTGGGCAGGTTAATGTTAAGGGCCTCCGCATATGTGGTTTCAGTGTTGCTATGTGTGTGTGTTGATGGTGTGGGTTTTGAAGGGCTGTGAGTTGCTTGAGGTGTAGTGCATGTGTTAACCTTCTCCTCTTGACTGTCTAGAACAATCTTGGCCGGAGAGAGCTTTGCTTCCAGTTTGGCTATGTAAGTGCATCTCTCGCAGGTTATAGTGTTGGGTGGTAGGAGGAGAGGATTGTCTGTGTACATGAGGCAGTTGCCGTATTGCCCCAGTATTCCCAGATTCACCAGGTGGACAGGAGAAATCACCAGAAGCTGACCCTTGGACATGCCTGTTTAGGTGCTTTTTTGTAAAGTATAAGAGCTGTTTTCCCTTACCTTTGCAAGGTACTTTGCAGTTATAGGCTGTTTAGTGCCTACGATTAATTTCTCCTTATTGACAAGGAGAGTTGAGTGCTTGTATCAGTTTCAGGCTTCCTAGTGCTTTCCAGCAGGTTCTAGAGCAAGTGCCAGTCACAGGGGTTCAGATTTTAGTGCTACTACTGAGTAACCAACTAGTTCTAAGGGAAAATTTGAAGAGCAGACTTTCTGGCACCTGGAATAATTTAACCATAGCCCCGTGGTGCTGCACGATGTGAAAAAAATGCAAACACACGTGTTTTTCAGCCAGAAAGCTGAAAGGGATAGAAATGCCGAAAAAGGCTAATAAAATTACAGTTTCAGAGCTGAAAACTACTCCTCTAGTGTTAGATAGGCAGTACAATGCTCACCACTCCCACTGGTAAGCAGTAGGACTTCCCTCTACAACAGCAAGGTCTGGATAGCTCTGAACACAGAAAATAAAGTCCTGAGACAAGCAAAGCCTGGGATATGGACTGGCTAGGAAAGGTGGGAAATGAGCAAACAAGATAGTATTTTTTTTTTTTAAAACAGGCTAAACAATGCAATAATACAGTAAATAAACACAGAAAAGGCTAACACATTTGAGTGTGTACTCATAAACAGTAAATGCAATTAAAACTCTACAAAATTAGCAATTTAAAACTTTTTTAAATGAAGCAAGGCACGTGCACAACTGAAAAATGATTTAAGAGGCAGTAATACAGCAGAATAAGTATCTCGGACATCCGTTGCTTATTTTAAAGCTGTCTCGCTATGTTAAACCCATTTAACATAGCGAAACAGTAAAAAGCAACGGAGATCTTGCTTTCTCCGTTGCCTTTGGCCACAGCTCTGATGTACTGCGTAGGCATGCGCAGTACATCAGAACTGCTGCGGATACCAGACAGCTGCGGAAGGGCAGCAAAGAGGCATTATACAATGCCATTATTTAAGAAAAGTAATTATTTCTTTTCTTAAATAATGTCATAGTATAATAGCAATAACCCACTTCTGGGTGTGGGTAATGCAGGATTTACCCACGGTTGTCTTTGTTTGGTCTCTCGGGCTTCGCCCTCGGGACCAAACCACGCCAACCATGGGTAAATCCCGCATTACCCACACCCAGGTGTGGGTTATTGCTATAATAGATCTGTTTGTCTCCTTTTAAAACACAGTTAAATAAATTTAGCTCTAGAATAATGTGCAAACAAGCCTGAACGACCTTTTAATTTCTCATGGATATGAATTATCTTGTATGCCTTTCCACTGAAATACAGGGTCCTTTTAAACATTCTGAGGGACTCTCCAAAGACAGTGGTGGTGACTCCCTTTTGGCCCAGGCAACAATGTTCCTCCCTTCTTTTAAAATTGGCCAAGGGAAATTACCACAGGCTTCTCATAGAGTGGATTTACTCACACAAGACAGGGTTTGTTTGATACACCCTAATCTAAGGACACTGCACTTGGCTGCCTGGGTTACAGAATTTTGATACCTTCTTGGAACCTTTTTTTTTCCTGAGGATGTGCAGCAGGAAGTAAGGAAGGTGAAAAAAATGTCCTACTTAAAAATCACATTTGTGCAAAATCATTTAGTACTTGGTTCCACTTTAACAGCCAGGACAAGGCCTTTTAAGGCCTGGTTGCTTCTGGTTCTAGATTATTTGTGTGAGTTGTTACCCTGTGACATCACTCACTCTTCTCTCAAGATTCTTCTTTTGGCCGTTTCTGCCTTACTGCCCTAAGATCCCCATTTTTTTCCCATTCTCAAGTTAAGAATTTGAAAGGAGTTTTACATATTCGAAAACTTAGTAAACTGCTGTCTTCTTTGGATTTTTATTTTATGCTTGAAAAACTAATGCATCTGTTTGAACCAGCTCATCCAGCTAACGTGAGGTTCTTAACATTTAAATCTGTGCTACTCACTGTTATGACTTCTGTAAGAAGAAGCTCTTAAGGTGAGTCAACCCTACTTAATTTCCAGTGACATGGTTACTTTTTTTAAACACCTTTATTGAATTATCACATGTGACTTAGGTAATTTTACATTTACACAAAAGTAATCAGATTGCATTAACAAACAATGTTAAGTTGTCATTCTCGCCTTCATTCTTGCTGGATGGGGTTCGGAGCCAATCCTCGGCTCCGACTCGGCCTATACTATAGCTCGAGAGCTATTTTTTACCGGCTCGAGGCAGCCCTATATCCCACAACACCATGCGCTAACTCCCCAGATCTTGTTTGCCGCTTCGCTGCGAGGTTGCCTTTTTTTGCCGGCTCAGGTCAGTAAAAGAAAATTTAGCAAATTCTTCTAAACTTGAGGTTAGTTTTTGTCAGATTAGTTCCCATTGATATAGTTTTAACTAAATTACCTATTAGTAATTTTTTTTTTTTTAGTTAAGCCCTACCCACCCCTTTAGTTAAACTTTCTAATCGGGCCTACAGGCTTAGTTTTTGTTTCTCTCCCCCATTATTGTGTGTGTGAGTTGTTGTTTTAGTTAGCCCCTTAACTTCCCTTGGTGTGAAAGTTGAGTGAGTGGTCGTGCTGACTGTGTTACTGTTTTTTAGGGTAACTATGTCTAAAGAAGCTAAGGTCTCGGGATTCAAGAAGTGTGACCCGTGCTGTCAGAAAATGTCTCTGACAGACGGTCACACTTCTTGCGTCTACTGCTTGGGACCTTTGCACCTGCAGGACTCTTGTTCCGTCTGCCATGGATTTAGTTCGAGTCCTGCAGGAGCGTCGTAATAAACTTATTTTGAGGGGCTTATTGAAGCCCAATGACTCCCCATCCAAGTCTGGCACGGGGAAGTCGTCTAAGCCCGCCAAGCCCTCGGTTCCAGCTTCTGAGTCGAGGGCTGGCGAAACTGAGATCGCTCCGACATCGGCTCCAGTCGGAGCCAATGTGAGCAAGATCGTACCCACTCTGAAACCTGTATCGGAGCCGACATTAGTGCGCAAGCGCTCTAGATCCCCTTCATTAGAGTCTGTCCGATCGGCTCCAAGATCACCCCTTCTATCGGAGCGGAGTCATAGGACTCATTCCTCCAGGTCATCTAGGCTTTCAGACCACAATATTGAGAGGGTGGTCAGTAGACCCATAAAATCTCAGGCACTGGCCCAAATACTCCAAAGCCCATCTCATCAGACTGTGGCTCCCTCGGTGCTGCCTTCGATTCCTCCTCCGACTCTCCAGTCGAGTTCGGAGCCGAAGTTTGTCAGAACCGTAACCTTGCCCACGTCGGAGCCGATACTTGCACCTTCGGCTCCGGTGTCATTGGCTCCGACTTCTTCACTGGTACCATCCGTGGAGAAGTCCGGGCGCCAAGACTCCATTGTCGGCTCTGAGGGGGCGAGTGGCATCGGACCCTTGTCCGACCCCGCTCTCCCTCTCGGAACGTCGGCTCTGGTTAGTTCGGCCTCGACATCATTCTTGGAGCCTTCTCTGTCAGTGCCGGGGGCGGTTCTGGTGTCTTCGGAGCCGGGACTGTCTTCGGTGCCTGATAGGGGGGCTTTCGAGGTGATGAGGAGCGTGCTGGATCTAGTGTCCACTCTAAGGTTGGGTTCTTCAGCTCCTCCCGTCACAGTGCCTGTTACGGTCTCTGGCCATCTTCTTGCAACTGATAGCAGAGATCCAACGCATAGGGTACCCACTTTGGGTGTCTCATCCTCCTCCGAGGCCTCTCCTGAAGCTTCAGGAGAGCCACCTAGGAAAAGAAAGTGCAAGAGGAAGCACATAGACTCCCCTGAGTCTGTAACCTCGGACACCAACTTGGATGAGTCGGAGGGCTCCCCCAGATCCCCCTCTGAAGATGTCTCCTTTTCAGACATACTAGAGATCCTGAAAAAGAGGGGGAATTGGTCCACACTCAAACCCTCCGAGGGCGAGTCGGTTTACCTTGATGCCTTTGGATCTCACCCTTCCACCTCCTGGGTGTCCCCCCCCCTTTCAATCCACTGATGGAAGTGGTGGCCAGAAAGGCGTGGGCAGCTCCTGACTCCATGGAACCTACCCCTAGGAGGCCTTCAAAATTTATTTCTGCTCCGGTGGACAAGACATTTCTCACCAAAGGTGTCTCGGTAGATGCTATGGTGGTAGCAGCTGCCACTAAGAAGGAATTAGCTGATCCTTCTGTACCTGTTCATCCTCCTAACAAAGAGTCCAGGACCATGGACGGGTATGTTAAGCGGACATTTGCTTCAGCGACCTTTGCTATGCGATCGCTGAACTATTTATGTCATTTTACCTGCCTTCAGAGAGATTTGCTCAAAGAACTGGATGAAACTGTACAGGATCCTTCTGCGGGGTATCAGGACAAGATTAACTCCCAGCTGAATACCCTGAATTCTATTGCCAATTCCTCCATGCGGCTTATCTCTTATGCAGCCGATGGAGCGAGTAGGGCCGCAAGCACAGGTGTTGCGTTGAGACGTCATGCCTGGATGCGACTCTGTAATTTTGCTGATCCCTTCAAGGAGTCCTTCACCAACACCCCCTTTGATGGTTCAGAATTGCTTGGACCTCAGGTGAAGAATACTCTCACCAGGTGCGAACAAGATGGTAAGACTCTCTCTGCCATGGGAGTCCATTTTTCCACACCATCTAGACCATACCCCAAAGGTCAGAAGGGTGGAAAGATGTGGTTCCGTAAACCACAGGGAGTCGTGCCCACCGCACGTGGTGAAATTCCCCCTAGAGGCAGGGGGGGGAACAACAATAGATGCCGCCCCATGGGCAGAGGGGGTCCACAGAACCAGGGTTCCAGGGAGTCCTTCCCTGACCAACCCTTTCAGCATCCCTGAGAAGCTGCCCGACTGTCCACCTTCGGAGGCAGTCGGGGGAAGATTATCTCTGTACCCGGAAGCCTGGCAATCCCAATCTCAAGACAAATGGGTACTGTTGATTATATTCGAGGGTTACAAAATCCCCTTCATTTCCCCTCCAACCCAATTGCCAAGACCCCTCCCAGACGTACCACCCAGACAAAGGGGTCAGGTACAGCTGGAAATAGAAAAGCTGTTAAAAAAAAGAGTCATCCAGGCAGTCCCAGCAGACCAGCTAGGATCCGGAATCTACTCCAGGTTCTTTTTGGTACCAAAAAAGACAGGAGACTGGAGAACCATTTTGGATCTCAGCAGACTGAACAAATCTGTACAGAAGACAAAATTTCAGATGGTAACGCTGCAGTCCATTCTGCCCTTCTTGGGCAGAGACAACTGGATGTACTCGTTAGACCTACAGGATGCGTACTATCACATAAAGATGCACAGGCTCTCCAGGAGGTTTCTCCGCGTTCGGCTGGGAGCCAGTCATTACCAATTCAGAGCCCTACCCTTTGGTCTCACCACAGCCCCCCGGGTGTTCACCAAATGTTTGGCAGTGGTCACGGCTCACCTGAAACAAAAAGGGTTCCAGGTGTTTCCATATTTAGACGACTGGCTCATCACTGCTACCATCAAGCAGCATCTTATCATAACCAGGGATTACACTATTCACATTTGCAACAGGTTAGGTATTTCCATAAATTTTGCAAAATCCTTCTTGTCACCTTGTCAATGTATAAACTTCATAGGCACCATGTTAAACACCACAGAAATGTCTGCAACTTTAACACCTCAGAGAGTGATAGATATACGGCAGAATGTCCACCTTCTGATTCAGTCCAACAAAGTTCAAGCCAAGTTAGTACTGAAAACATTGGTCCTCATGGCAGCGGTGATTCCCCTTCTTCCCTTAGCCCGCTTCCATATGAGAATTCTTCAGTGAATGCTTTTCTCTCAGTGGTCCTACCAACAACTTCCTATGACACACAACATATTGATAACCCAGACTTGCAAGAAACACCTCGCCTGGTGGATAGTCTCCCCTCAACTTCTTCAGGGCAGGCCCTTTGTTATTCCCCCTCCAGTTGCCACGGTTACAACGGATGCCTCCCTGATCGGGTGTGGGGGGGGGGTATTATCAGAGCAGGACTGTCCAGGGCACGTGGCAACAATTAGAATGCCACCTGCACATAAATGTCCTAGAGATGAGAGCAGTGCTTTTATCGTTGCAAGCCCTTCAGGAGACTCTTCCCATGGGCACTATAGCAGTTCAAACAGACAATATGTCCGTAGTGTGGTACATAAACAAGCAAGGCAGAACAAAGTTCTACCCCCTATGTCGAGAAGCACTCAGACTTTGGCAGTGGGTGATCTCCTCTCAACGGTTTCTGATAGCAACGCACATCCCCGGGAGATCCAACGTCATAGAGGACAGATTGAGCAGAACAATTCTCATGCCTCACGAGTGGTCTCTAAATCAAGCGGTAGTAGAGAGAATTTTCCAGAAGTGGGGCCAGCCTTGCTGCGACCTTTTTGCAACACCTCAAAACAGCAAGTGCCTCGACTTCTTCACTCTCTTCCCCCTACCAGCCAGCCACCCAGAGATGCTCTAGTCCATGATTGGCCTCGGGGTCTTCAATACGCTTTTCCCCCTTTTCCGTTGATTCCAAAGTTAATTCAGAAAGCAACCACATTGAGATCCAAAATGATTCTCATTGCTCCTTACTGGCCTCAACAAGTATGGTTTCCGTTCCTGCACCGATACCTTCTGGAACAGCCCTGGCATCTGGAACCATTTAGGTTCATAGGTTTATACTAGGCTATCTGCCCTAAGGCATTTATAAGCCTAGCCCAAAGTTTTTTGGCTTACGCCACCCCTTATGTTAAAAAAATACTGTGCCCATTAGTTTGTTGTGCCTCTGTCCAGCAGTGACACAGAGATGATTCCCGGGGTAAACCTACGATCTCCCATCCACCAGTCAAGATTTCTCTTGAACAGAGCCAGCGAGGTGCTCTGCTTCACATGGACCGGGATTTTATTCCACAGCATAGGGAGTCTCTGGGTGACAAATCTATCCATCCAGCATGTCCTATTTATATCCGTGCTAAGGTTTAAGTCACTTGCTCTAGTGGATCTGGTAGATTTGGATTTTTTGAGGTGGAGCATGTCCATTAATTCCGGGTTGGACATGGCCTTGTATGTCAGGCACAGGTCACCTCTGAGCAGGCGGTATGCGACTGAATAGAGCTGGAGTTTCTTCAGTCTGGCAGCATATGACAGATTTTGGAGTCCCTTTATCCTTTTGGTGAGGAACTTTTGGGGTCTCTCCAATTGCTGCAGGTGTCGGGTGAGATACATCCCGAATGGGGCATTGTACTCGATCATTGGTCTGATAAGTGAAGAGTACAGGGGAACAATGACCTCACTTGATCTGGATGTGAATCCCTTCATGATCAGGTGGGCAATGTAGAAGGTCTTTCTAACCACTTTAGCAATGTGAGTGTCAAAAGAAAGGCCACTGTCAACCTGGGTCCCCAGGTCCCTGATAACCTCTTCTGTGCTTAATGGATTGCCGCCTATATGGTAGCTTGGGGTTACCTTGTTTTTCCCGAAGGGTATGACTATACATTTTTTGGCATTTAACTTCAGGCCATGGCTCTGGCACCAGTTATCAGTTTCCGTGAGACCCTCTGAAGGATATCTGTGTCCGATGTACTTTCCACTATGGCGCCCAGTTTGCAGTCATCTGCAAACTTTGTCAGCCATAATCCTCCTATGTTTGCCTGTACTTCTGAGAAGTAGATGCCGAACAACAGGGGGCCAAGGACTGAGCCCTGTGGGACACCACTTGTGACCGGCTTGGAGTCTGACATGGCGCCAGCAACTCTAACCCTGTGGGTTCTGTCCTTTAGCCAGTTTGCAACCCATCTTGTGACATATGGGTTTACATTTAAGCTGGTAAGTTTCTCTATAATACCCAAGTGGGGTATTGTGTCGAAAGCTTTTGCAATTTCAAGGTAGGCTGTATGGACTGCCTTTCCCTCATCAATGGCCTTGGTGACTGTTTCGAAGAAGTCGACCAAGTTCAAAAGGCATGATCTGCCCTTGACAAAGCCAAACTGGGTCGGGTCCAGTGTCTGCAAGTCCCCTATGTCTTTGTTTATGAGTTCCATTATGATCCTCTCCATAGCTTTGCAGACCAGGCTTGTTAAGCTTAAGGGGCGGTAATTTCCAGGGTCCGTAGAGGTACCACCTTTGTGGAGTGGGACCACAGTTGCCGTACGCCACTTCTTGGGCACGTATCCTGTGGTAAGGCTAAGATTAAACAGCTGCCTTATATGCGGGTTTAGTTCCTCGTTGAGTTCGTGTAGCACACAGCCGGGGACACCATCCGGTCCCATTGATGCTGTGTTTTTAGTTTTAGAGAGCAGCTTTCACCTGCGCATTAGAGATGTCTGGGAGGCTACACTCCGCTGGGATAGTTATCGCTCCTTTTGGGGGGGGAGAGGGGGGTGAAGTTTGCACTGAACCTGTCTGCCAGTATGTTGGCAATGTCTGTGGGTTCAGTGATTTTTGTATCATTTTGGACTAATTCTGCGCATATCTGGGAGTTTCCACCCAGGTTTCTAACATAGCTGAAGAAGGTCTTATGATTGTCTTTTGAATCTATTGCAATTTTTCTCTCAAATTTGGCCTTGGATGATTTTATGAGTGCTCGTATTTTTTTACTAATAATGATCAAGGGTGTCTTCTCTTTTATGTATTTTGCTCTATCATGTAACAGCTTTCTCCTCTTATTGTAAAGTTTGTTTATGGCTGGGGTCCACCAGACTGGACGTTTGCCCTTGGTGGAAAGAGTCTTGGTTTTATTAGGGATTGCCTGATCCATGCAGTCCTGGAGGTGTTCGTAGAAGGCATTTGTAAGGGCTTCCGCAGCTTAGGTTGTGGTTTCCACTGGCTCGGGGGCCTTGAAGGATACCACACCAGTCTTGAGTAGTGTGAAGTTTGCTTTAGAGAAGTTCTTCACTGTGGTTTTTTTGTTTGGGGTGGGGGCGGGATGTGGATTTCCAGTGAGATAAGTTTGTGATCTGATCTCACCAATGAGGGATATACTTCCGGTGTGGAGCATTTTGTCCCCATGTTTGTGATGATGAGATCTAGTATATTTTCCCCTCTTGTGGGAACGGTGACTAGTTGTTCCATGGCATTTGAATTTATGAACTCCAGGAATCTTTGGGCTAGAATGTTGGGGCTTGAGTAATGTTCCCAGTCTATATTCGGGTAGTTGAAGTCACCCAATATAATGGTGTTTGGAGATACATTTATACCCTCCAGTGTCTTCAGGAAGGCTGTGTGGGGTTCCTGAGTTTGAGAGGGTGGCCTGTAGCATGCTACAAATTGTAGAGCAGTTTTGCCTATGGTTAATTGCACCTGGATGGTTTCCAATGCTTCATGTGTTGCCACCAACCTGGAGGTGTGGGTATCCTTGATGAATATGGATAACACCCCCTCCTTTTGTGGTGTGGTCCGGGTTTTGGGGCCGGAACGCATGATATGAGGTAAAAGCTGATAGTGCCGGGGTGCTCTCAGGAGCCTTGAACCAGGTTTCGGTCACAGCACAGTCATCGATGTTCTCCATACTGAGAAGGGCCTCGAGAGCATGCATTTTGTGATTTAGACTTCTGGCATTGAGCAGCATTACCCTTAGTTTCTTCCCATTTTTGTTTTCTAGGGTGGTAGGTTTAGAATTTGAGCCTTGCCTAAAAAAGGCACTACGGGGGTGGCAAGAGCCTTAGCCAATATCCGGAATCCCAGGGGTGACAGGTGCAAGCCGTCCCTTGCGAAGAAGCGTGGCTTGTCAAGCATGTCATCCCAGGCAGACAGACACTGGATCCCCTTTGAATGACACCAGAAATTAAGCCAGTTGTTAAAGCTGATTATCTTGTCTCTATGTTGTGGCATCATTCTTGGTGAAGGAAGGATACTGCTCAGGGGCAGGGTCATACCTGCCTGGGCTACATAATCAAAGAGCTCCTCTGTCTCTTTTCATGTAGTCCAGGGAGGTACGTCTCAGGTCGTTCACACCAGCATGGACAATGACTGTGTCATATTTGTACTTGCTGTGGAGTGACCCAAGTGCTTGTGTTATGTGGCAGATTCTAGCGCCCGATAGGCAGCTTACTGTGACCCTCTCCTTGTTCAGCCTGGTGAGTGGGACGTCAGTGTGTCTGACTATGGAGTCACCTAGGACAAGTATGTTTGGTGTTGTATTTGGCCTTAAGGGCTGTGACTGCTTTGCACACTGATTTTGTGGTTTATGTGTTGCCTGTGGTGTGTCATGAGGTGGCAGTTGCTTGGATGTCTGCTTTGGAGGCCTCTGCTGTTTAGGTAAATTTTTGCTCAGAGCCTCCGAGTATGACTTTGTGTGTTTATGTGTTTGATTCATTGTTGTGATAGCTTTATGTGAGACTGGTTTTGTGGTGTGTGTAGTTGCCTTCTCCTCCTGTCTGGTCTTGCCAGTCCTGAGTTGAGAGAGCTCAGCCTCCAGTTTGGCTAAATAGCTGCATCTCTCGCAAGTATTTGTGTTATGTGGGAGGAGGAGAGGGTTGTCAGTGTACATGAGGCAATTGTAACATTGCCTCAATATTCCCAAATTCACCAACTGGACAGGAGAGGACGCCAGCATCTGGCCCTTCGACATGCTAGAGAAATTTAGAAGTTAGGGGTGTAACTGAATAAGAGAGGGCTTAGTAAGGAAGTGGGTACTCCTGGGGGGGGTTTGCTAGTGAGGGACTTTGTATAATACAGAAGTGCTAAACCTTAAAAGAAGATGCTTTTAAGACAAGTAAAAGCTTTTAGGAACAAGTGCTGCGCTTTTTAGTTAAGGGATATACTGTTTAGATTACTAGTAGAGCAGTTCTAAGGGAAAAAATGAAGAACAGACTTTATGGAGCCAGAAAAAGTTTAACCTTGTTAAACCGGCGCTGCCCGATGCTGCTCTAGTGGCAACTCCGCACTAAATCGCGCTAAAGCACTCTAAAGCGTGCTTGATAGTAGGGGCTGGAAAGAGCCAGATCTTTTGACCCATCTGACAGGCAAGCTGCACCAGTCTCTTCAGTCCCTCAACCTCACAGCTTGGTTGCTCCACTTCCAACCATAGCCAGGCTTCCCCTCATTTCTCTTCCTGTCCGTGACATTATTCTTGCCTCCCATAAGTCTAATACCAGGAAGACTTATGCGAGCAAATGGAAGCGTTTTTCCATTTGGGCACAAGCTAGGTCCTTAGACCCTTTTAATGCTCCAATTCACAAAGTTCTTGATTTTCTGGCCGAGCTTTTTCATGCAGGTTCATCGGCAGCCACTATCCGAATTCAACTAGCGGCCATTGCCAATTTCCATGTAGGACTTTCGGAAACCAGTATTATGTCTCATAAACTCTGCAAAGCCTTCCTCAAGGGCATTTTTTTACTCAGACCTCCCATTAAGGATCCTCCTCCGCAATGGGACCTCAATTTAGTGTTATCCTCACTAATTCTTCCACCCTTTGAGCCTGCAGATTCTTGTTCTCTCAAGCTCCTCTCTTGGAAGACTCTGTTTCTAGTGGCTATAACTTCTGCCAGCAGAGTGTCGGAAGCCTTGTCCACCCATTCCCCTTATTTGGTCTTTCATAAAGACAGAGTAGCTCTCAGAACAAACCCTTCCTTTCTACGTAAAGTTTCTTCTGAATAAAATCTGAATCACACTATTCACTTGCCAGTTTTCTTCCCAAGTTATTCAAACCGGGCTGTACAGAAACTACATTCCTTGGATGTTCATCGCCAATTGCGGTATTATCTAGACAGAACAAAACAATTCATGAAGTCAGAACAACTCTTCCTTTCTTATGCTGACGGGAGGAAAGGACTTCCAGTTTCAAAAGTAACCCTTTCCAGATGGTTAGCTTCCATCATTACCTTTGTCTACGAGTTGAGACATAAACAACTTCCTTCAAAACCTAAGGCTCATTCAACCAGGGCGCTATCGACTTCAACAGCCTTTCAAGCAAGGTTACCTTTAGATGCCATTTGTGCAGCAGCTACTTGGGCTTCTCAACATACCTTTATTACTCATTACAAACTGGATATAGCCTCCAGAAATAGAGCTGACTTTGGTTCCACTGTACTCAGGAGTCTGTTCCGTTGAGCCACCCAGGACCAAGGTGCTAGGGACGCTGTCCCATCCAGCAAGAATGAAGGCGAGAATGACAACTTAACATTAAGAAGTTATGTACCTACCATAACGTTCCATGTTAGTTGTCTTCTTCTCGCCTTCTTTCTTGCGTCCCTCCCTCCTGCCCCCTGGCCTAGACAGACTTGAAGGTTCTGAAGATCCTTCTATTTCATGATGTTGCCCCTTTTTCCAGGGTTCCCATATCATGACTACTATTGCCAGGGAGACTGTTTATATATATATATATATATATATATATATATATATATACATTGTTTTTTTGTTGGTAACAAAAAATTCTATGCTATGTGTTAGCTGCCAAACGAGATCTGGGGAGTTAGCGCATGGTATTGTGGGATATAGGGCTGCCTTGAGCTGGTAAAAATAGCTGTCGAGCTATAGTATAGGCAGAGTCGGAGCCGAGGATCGGCTCTGAACCCCATCCAGCAAGAAAGAAGGCAAGAAGAAGACAACTAACATGGAACGTTATGGTAGGTACATAACTTCTTATTATATTTCACATATATTTCTATATTTCATTAAACTAAGCAACATTACATAAGTTATTCATTTCCTGCCCTTTTTTTAAAAAAAAAAGAAACATCTTTATTAAACCATCACTTATGACAAAAGCAATCATACTTTTATATAAATGAAAACAAACCGCACGGACCCAATCCTAGTTGCAGGCATTTTACATTGCAAACCATGCTGACACACTCCCAGTTGCAAACATTATACATCATTTATAATCTACCCAATCATTTTCAGTCAAACATTGTATAACTCATTTAAGTCTCGTCTTCTTTTAAACCTCATTCCTCCCATGCATGTATTGTTCCCACAATTCCCATTTTTTCCTATGTAGTTTGCTCCTCCTATTTTCTAAAGATCCCAATTCCAGTTGTTTTATCTCTGTTACTATATTCACCACTTCTAATATAGTTGGTTTAGATTTTGATTTCCATTTTGTAGTAATTGCTTTTTAGGCAGCCACTATAATTAGTCACACAAGGCCTTAGCATGTCTGGGCAATTCTGATTCTATATCATTGCTCAGAAAAAACATCTCCCTTATCACACCAGTCTGCCCATCTAGCATCTACAGCAGTGCATCTCACAGGGAGTCCTTAAAGCCCACCAAACCACTGCACTCCCAGAAAATATGTTCCAAAGTACCTCTTTCTTCCCTGTCACAACTCCAACATTTGCTGTCTAATGACATGGTTACTTTAAGAACTAATCCTTTTATGTGTAAAATGGTTTCCAAGTTTATCTCAAGCCAAACTATTAATATCTATGTATTCTTTCCTGACCCTAAACACAAGAGAGAAAGGAGAGTCAATTAGCTACTCTGAATGTCCAGAGGCAGCTCACATAATACTCATGATAGAACAAAATCCTTCAGGAAAGCCGATCAGCTGTTTACCTCCTATGAGAATAAGAAAACAAAACTGTATCAAAGCAATTTCCAAATGGCTGTTCCATGCTGTTTATTTCTACTATACATATCATAGCAAGCCACTTCCAGTTGATGTCAGGACTCATTTCCAGGGGCAGCTCGTGTTATAGAACTGCAGAACTGCAGCCCCCCCAGCTGTGGAAAGAAAGAAAACAATCAATCACGAGTTAGTCCTGGAACTCCGCGCATGCTTGCTTGGAGTTCCTGGAACTCAGAGGTGTGTGTGTGTGTGTTTAATGCCCCATTTGCTATATACTCATGGCTAGAGAACTCAGACTACATGGTGGTGGGTAGAGAATACCACAAGCTTGAACCCTGTACCTTGGACTCAGGTGACAAGAGCCTGAATTCCCTACCCACCACCATTTGTAAAAAAAATTGCAGATTTTGCCTCATATTTGTTTTGTTCTGTTACTTATAAAATATGTGGTTTCTGTATTTTTGTTTCTTTACACAATCAGTAGTGCAGTGGTAACACTGTTGCCTGACAGCTACAGGTTCTCTGGTTTGATTCTTGGCTAGGGTGCCTTCTGTGTGGAGTCTGCATGTCCTCCCTGTATTTGTGTGGGTTTCCTTTGGGTGCTCTGGTGTCCTCCCATCTTACAAAGACATCTGTCTGGATTGTTTCTCCCTGGGCCTCTGCTGAAAAGTGGCTTTTGTTCCAAGTCAGACTTTCCTGGTTAACAAATGTTAAATAAAAATGACAGTCATTTGAATTTCAGACTTCATATTCTTCAGAAAGTACATGGTAACACAAAACTTTTTATTCTAGCAATTTTCTAAGTTTATAAGATGGATATTTGAGATTTGTCCCTATTTTTGGGACTATATTCCCCCATTATTGGCTTCATCCAGGTTTTTTGTGCTAAGGTTGAGAGCTGTGGTGAGAACTGAATTCACTGAATATGTTTGGGGGCTGTATTCCACCATTGCTAGCTTTGTCCAGGTGTTTTTTGCTAAGAGGTTGAGAGCTATGGCAAGAACTGAATTCAGTGAATATGTGTGGGGGCTGTATTCCCCCATTACTGGCTTTGTTCAGGTGTTTTGTGCAAAGAGGTTGACAGCTATGATGAGAACTGAATTCACTAAATGGTAGCCATTTAAGTTTTAGTCTTCCTCTCTTTCACAAAACAGCTGATTTGGCATAGCGGTATGTTGCTCTGACTGTTTTGCACAGGGTCCTGGGTTCAAGGCTTGGCAGTGAAATGTATGGTGGTAACACATCATTTTATTCTGGCAACTTTCCAACATTATGCAAGCAATGTTTAAAATGTGTCCCTGGTTTTTGGGCTTTTTTTCTCCCCAATATATTTTGGCTTTTCCAGATTTCTTGTGCTGCAAAGTTCAGAATTACAGCTGAGTGTCGAGTAGATTTTACAAGGAGCTGAGAGCTGCAGGGGAACAAGTTTAGTGCTGCTTATGCTGAGTCTGCATGCATTGTGTATTGGGTAGTGTACTTGCTTTTGATGCAGAAGACTGTGGGTTCTACTCCCACAGTAGGTAGATGCATTGCTGATACTGTACTGTATTGTAAAGGGGGTGGATGCTGCAGTCATTTTTTGGAGAAGATACCTAGTAACTATGAACCTGTTATCAGTTTGCCATCCATTCCCTATTGCAATATTACTAGCTTATCATTTTTTAAGGTAACATAGGCAATTTATTCCTCAAGGGCAACAAGCACTTTATTTGTAGATGAAACAATGAAATATAAAGTTGTTTGCTAGCAGCAACCTCTTCATTAGTTACAGATCTCTTTAATGTGGAATTATTTAGATGACTTTTACTTCTTCAGAGATTATACATATTTACTGATACTGGTGACTGTAGAAGTTTGAGTAGACTTTTATGATGGAAATGTTTTGGGAAGTTTTGTCATTATTGGTGCATGCATTTTGTTTCATTGTTTACTGGAAAAATGTTCAAAACAAATTTAAAACGCCGTCTGAAACTGTACTGTATTGTATAAGGAATATAATGTAATACAATCAGGAAGGTGTATCAAAGAGCATCTGTATGTTTTGTGTGCAAGGGGCCTGTGATTTGAAAACCGCCCAGAGTTAATCTTTATTTGCCACTGGCAAAATGTATTTCTTTGAATGTAAGTTTCAGTGCTGTTTCAATGAATGTGAGTTTTAAGGGCAGAGAAGTTTTAATGCCAAGTCTATTTTCATTGTGATACTGCATTTCTTGTTTAGCAGATGTCTGGTGTTTGTACTGTAAAATGCAAAATAAAACTTTCAAATGAAATCCAAATCATCGCAGAAGTAAAGCAGTATGCACATTACAGTGTTTATGGTAAATGGGGCAAAATAACCAAGGAATGGGACATTGGAATGGCTTCAGGGGGGAGACTCCATTTGACCATGATTTTGTGAGGGGGGAAGGGCAGCAAACTCAGACAGCCCTGGCTGAACTATACCTCTCAACTGTCTACATTTTTGCAGAATTAATAGATTTTTACTTCTTATTTTTGGTTTGTTCCTCATAAAGTTTGTGGTTTTCTGACAAATCATTTAGAAATGAAGTCACTAAATAATGACAGACATTGAGTTTCAGACGTCATAACCATCAGAAAAATGCATGCTAAAGCAAGACCTGTTATTCTGTCAACTAAGTTTATACAAGAGCAATTTGTAGTACTGTTTGTATGTTCCCCCCAATAAAATGTTTCCTGCATTAAGAGGTACGTGCAAATAAATTGCTTTATAGAATTAGGAATATCCAAACCTCTTGACTGTCCCAATTTTGGCTCAAAATGTTGCTCTCCCCCTAGTAATCCCTCCACAAAATGGCAATTTTGGAAGAAACTGTGGAGGGTTTACAATTATAAATAACGGTAATGATCAGAGTTATAGATTGCTTTTATTTCAGAAATGCATGTAGATTCTCTTATTTTGTCAGCTGCTCAAGTTAACAGTATTAATATTAAAAAGGTGAAATAATAAAACAAACCAGGTCAATGACCCTCAAAACATATAAAAAAAGCACGAACACCGAAACGATACCAGCCACAATAAGTTTAATGCTCCAAAGTATTTCAAAATGCTCCAAAAAGCCCCAAAAATGCAGACAATGTTCAACATACGAACAACTAAACTCTTTCGCCAAGGTAAAAAACCATAGGCATCCTCAGAGTTCGTAACAATTACATTCTCCATTTTAAATGCACAATGAAATGATCTACAGCCAATGCTAATTAAATAATTAGAACTTGAAAACCCTCTAAATTACACAGCAGATTGTTTTGAAACCCAAAGATTGACATTAAACTTAAAACCTTATTCATACGATCATTACAAAAATATACACAAATATAAATTATATTAATACTTGTTTAAAATACACCTATTATTTCCTGGCCATAATTTAACAATTTTAACATGATGAAATATAAAATTAATTACTAAAACACTTTGTTGTGTTTGATTTTTAAGAATGGTTTTATTGAAATAAAATCATTCAAACCTGGGAGGGCAGTAGCGTTGGTCCGTAATTGTCACATTGACTCACGGGCTTCCAATACTGGTTCTCAATCACCCCCCCACACACACACACACACATTATCAGCCATTCTATCAATAATAAAAAATAAAAATTTATTAAAATTAACACACTTGCTGGAATGAGAATACAGGGCATTATGGGGATCTTTATTTTTGATCGCTCTTGCATGTTTACTAATCCTGTCCCGTAATCAACGGGAAGTCTTTCCAATATAAAAACCAGGACAGGAAAGACAAGTAACCACATACACCACCCTCCTAGTGTTACAATTACACTTCTCTGGACATTTCACAGAGATGCCAAAACCACTAATACTGACATAAGACCCATTGTTTATATACTTACAATTCTTGCAACTTCCACATTTAGACATATATGAAAAATTTTTATTGTTGTCGATCTCTCTCTCCAATATATTTTTTATATTTTTACCCCTACTGTATGTCATTTGAGGTTTCGCTCCAACTACTGAAGTGGTATCCTCTTCCAGAAATACATTCCAACTTCTTTTTAATATATTAAATATTTCTGGCGACCTTTCACTAAATTCCAAAACCATGACATTTGAGTTAAAATTTTCCTTTTTTCTAAACTGAAAGTCTTCCACAGCTAATAAAATGGGTGCAAAACTAGTCCTTCTCTTGTTAACCACCTCTTTTAGTTTAATTAATAACTTGATGGGATAACCCCTTTCCAAAAACATTCCTATCAAATTGTACATCTTATTCCTGAAAGCTACTTCCCCACTCGTCGTCATCCTTGACACTGTCACCGTCTGACCTTTGACCACACTACGTTTCTGAAAAAATGGGTGGTTACTGGTGAAGTGCAATAAGGTGTTAGAATAGGATTCTTTCCTGAAAATTGAACTTTCCAAGATATCATCTTCCACAACAAATTTGATATCCAAATAATCGATACTTTTGTTATCCCACAATATGATGCGGGTGAACAAGGGACTGATGCTGTTTGAGAACCCGCTCAGACGATCAGAACGCCTGAGAAATCAGGCGGGTTCCAAACAGTTGAGTTGGGGAGGGGGTTGGAACCAAGGAGGGTGGTGTATGTGGCTACTTGTCTTTCCTGTCCTGGTTTTTATATTGGAAAGACTTCCCGTCGGTTACGGGACAGGATTAGTGAACATGTAAGAGCTATGAAAAATAAAGATCCCCATAATGCCCTGTATTGTCATTCCAGCAAGTTTGTTAATTTTAATAAATTTTTATTTTTTATTATTCATAGAATGGCTGATAATGTGTGGGAGGGGGGGTGATTGGGAACCAGTATTGGAAGCCCGTGAGTCAATGTGGTAATTATGGACCAATGCTATACTTCCCCCAGGTTTGAATGATTTTATTTCAATAAAACCATTCTTAAAAATCAAACACATCAAAGTGTTTTAGTAATTAATTTTATATTTTATCATGTTAAAATTGTTAAATTATGGCCAGGAAATAATATAGGTATATTTTAAACGAGTATTAATATCATTTATACACTTGTGTATATTTTTTGTAATGATCGTATGAATAAGGTTTTAAGTTTGTCAATCTTTGGGTTTCAAAACAATCTGCTGTGTAATTTAGGGGGTTTTCAAGTTCTAATTATTTAATTGGCATTGGCTGTAGATCATTTCATTGTGCATTTAAAATGGAGAATGTAATTGTTACGAACAACTCTGAGGATGCCTATGGTTTTTTACCTTGGCGAAAGCACTCAGCTGTTCGTATGTTGAACATTGTCTGCATTTTTGGAGCTTTTTGGAGCATTTTGGAATACTTTGGAGCATTAAACTTATTGTGGCTGGTATGGTTTCAGTGTACGTGCTTTTTTAAATATTAAAAAGGTGTCCTTTCTTTGACAGGTTCCCAGCTGCATATTTTATATTTTTGCATCACATTTTTGGTCTGTTTTTCATAAAATTGTGATTTTCTGGCAAATTAGTGGCAAATCATTAAAGATTGAAGTTAGAAAATAATGGCAGGCATTTTAGTTTCAGATTTCATACCCTTCAAAAAATTCATACTAATGCAATACCTACTACTATTCTATTATCTTTCTAAGTTTATAAGAGCAATATTTAAAAATGGTCCTTATTTTTGGGCCTTTGTCCCACTTCTCTGTATGACTTTGTCCAGATTTCTTGCTCTGAGGTTGAGAGGTATGAGTGTCAGAGCCATCATCGCCAGTGCAAATTGTGACATACACGTTGCACCCCACTCCCCCATGTAGTGACTCTGGATGTGTCCAAGCAAGGCAAGGAGCAGTTGTGCAGTGTAAGTGTGCAGAGTATTCCCCCATCCAAGGTAGACATAAGTACGACAGTGGCTTTTCATCTGTCCTTGATTTTGCAGAATGTTCTGGTTTTCTGTCATATTTTATACTGTTGATTTATGCTTCTTCTTATTCAGAAAATGCATGCTGTTGCAGTGCCCTGTTGCTCTCTGTTTAAGTAGCAGTGCTTTAATGACCATCAGGTAAGCTTGTCAGAGATTGTAAGATGCAAATAAGCTTTAATAAGCATACTGTTAAAGAATTTCCAACATTGAAAGCCTTTTTGTTGTTGCCATGCAGAGAATATTTATATAACTAGATAACTTATAAGCCTTAGGTATTGAAATGCATATGACAGTATTTGTAATACAGGACAGGATAACAGTATTTTCAGAAGCTCATTACATTTATTGGAGACTCGCAGTCATCTTTGCAGGCTTTACCAGTAAACTAAACAGAATGCCAATCTATCATGTGTGGTCTATAACCTGTGCAGTAATGCTTTAAGCAATTTATCTTGAGCTTGTTTCTTGTTTGCTGTTCATTTTTTACTTTGATCATGTCTTCCCCATGAAGCAAGTAGATAGTTGTCAGGCAGCAGGTCTTTTTTGGATAAGAAACATTTTTACAAAGTGGGAGTATTACAGAGATTGCTACTTTCAGCATGTTACTTGGTACTTTTTATAAAGCTGAATATAAATTATAATTAGAACTGCAGTGCAAGGAGAAGTGGTTTGAGTTGAGTGCTGCTGCTTTTTTTTATACTTGATTTTGACTGGCATTCCAGTAATGTATTTAAAAAGTAATTTATTTTTTCATGCCTCACAAACTTTTTGTTACCATCTAGATATTAAGCAAGCTGTCATGTAGCCAATGCATTGACATATTTTTTCTTCTACACTTAATTTTGTCTTGATTGGACTCTCGCAATGACGGTTTGGCACCCAGGGCAGCGTATTTAACTGAAGTTCCAATTGTTGTGGTTTTGAGCATAGCTCCACCCCTTGCTAGTTGACCACACCCCTTCACATTGGCTCCACCCATTCAGCTGTCTCCTGCAGCCCCCCCCCCTTTAATTTGAAGACACCAGCCACCACTGCTCAGTTCTACCTGTTCTTTGGCTTCTTCTGTGGCTTTCTGGAGAAGGTTGGATTCTGAGTATTCTAGAGGCAGCAGTTGGGTCCACTGTATGTACTTTTGCAAAGCATAACAAACTGGATTATTTTTCCATGTCCAGATCAAGTTTTGCTAGGACCATTATTCAGCATCTCTTGGATTTTTGAATTCCTTCCTAATCTCTAGTTATTCCTAAGCTATAGTAATGTACCCAAACAGCTTAGGCTACTGCAGCAGTGATCTGAATGTTGAACATAATACAGCTGTATAAGTAAACATAACATAATTGCAGATGTTCTAACAGGTCATTGTTGCAATATCAGTCCCTTCCTCTCCACCCAGCCTACTTGCTTGGTCTTTTTAGTGGTATTGCCATAGTGTGGATGTATATGCCCTTGTGAAAATAGTTGCATTGTTTTTTGTCCGATTGCTGCTTTCATAGCATTTTTCCTTTCAGGGTTGTAGCCTCCCTGTTTGGGGCAAGAAATTTCTGAAGCTTTTAACACCCAAACTGCTTTTCTCTATGACTCTGCTTGAGCCATTGGCAGTTTGGGTGCTTAAAAGGTGCTCTAAAACTTTGAAAGTGGCTGGTGGTCATATCCTAGGCAAGGATATAATGCAAATTGCTAAGGCAGTTTCTTGCTGAAGGATTTGGATATTAGAAGGGGACTTTGACAATAGCTTCCAGTTTGCATTTGTCTGCAAACTTAGGTATCCAGAGCTCCTGTTTTTTTGGTCTGGTGACCATAAAAATAAATGACAAAAAGTTGTGCTAGAGGACAGATTCAAAATTGTGAACAATCATTAAGGTTGACTGAACCATTAAAAAAATAAACTCAAACTCTATAGGCTATAAGTAAATTCTGGTGCATCTACAAACTGTGCAACTGTACATCTAAGTGCTAGAATATACTAAAAAGCAACAGAAGGACTTACAAAATAAAGATATGAAGAGAAATCGGTTGCTTTCCACAGTGATAGAAATAGGTTGAACCCGACAAGCATTGTCTAAAACGCAATATGAAATGCAATTGAGATCTTGTAGAGTTGTAAAAATTTATATAACAGCCTTTGTAGTGTGTGGATCATCACAACCGTGCTCTGAAATCGGGGAAAAAGGCAGGCTTGTTTACTACATTTCTGATGTCATAAAGGTGCTTTTTATCAGTTTTTGTTATGATCTAGAGAAATACTAAAGTTTAATAGCACTTAGAGATGCTTAACAGTTGTGGGTGTTGACCACCAAAGAATGGCTTTAAAAGTTGTTAGGAACTTCACTCTGTCAGACTTTTAAAGAAAAAAGTGAGAGGGAGTGAATTGTCTCTTAGTTTTTAAAGTTGTTCATTTCTCAGAAGGACACTGTTTCTGCCTGCTGTCTGTGTGGCAGCACTAAGCTGCTCCATTTTGTTTTCTGTTTTAAGAACTCTGCTTGTCTTCATGTTTTTGTTCTGTGTGGCAGGTAGACACTTAAATTACCCAGGCTGCACATTTCAATTCTCCACCCCCCCATTTGTTAATTTGTTTCTTGAGTGATGATTAAATATATAGGGAACATCTGTAGCTTTGTCTTTTCTGGTAAGACTTGAGGCCTGCAAAAACTTCAAGCACTGTTGGTGACTCCCTGCTGGTTATTTTTCCCACCCACCATCCAATTCTTTGATCTGCTTTTGATTTTATGTTGCTCACCATTACTGTAAATTGAGCTTTATAAGCACTTCCCTTTCTAAACTACTGTTTATATCTTGAATTATTTATTTGCCTTTCCCTGTGCTTATTTTGGGGAAAAAAATCATTTTTAACTCTCATTGTCTGTTCTACTAATTTACTTGTTCTGAATTAATTATGTAGCTAGCTGTTGGATAAAACAGTGTAGTGTTACACTCTAGCAAGCACTTTTCTCTATTTTTACATCAGAAGGACAGTGAATTTTCCATCTAGTGGCAGTGGGTGATAGCCTGGTCTGTACAAGTTGGGGAAACAGTAGAGATTCCTGCATGAAGTTGTTTTATTGGCTGGAGGCCTTATTAATCAGCTTACCATGTTTTAAGTGCCTTTATAAATTTGGCACAATTGAGTGGCTCTTGGCTTATTTCTGCAAAGCAGAGTACTTTTATTGAAATATCACACTTTTATAAGCTGTTTAAAGTGCACTGCTTTTATCTTGAATTACTTATTGCCTTTCCTTAAGTTTAACTTTGTTTGTGGTAGCATTTCACTCTGGACACACTTTTTATGTGCTTTTACATTAAGAGGACTGGAATTATTCATCTAGTGGCAGTAGGTGTTTACTTGGTCTATCTGAGTTGAGAAGCACACAAAAAGGCTCTAAGTGTAGTTGTTTTATTGATCAGAGGGCTCAGTAGTCAGTTTTCTATATTTCGAGAACTGGTATAAATTTGGCACATTTACATGGAGCTGCTCGATGTGCCACTGCCCTGTACAAATGCAAACACCTGATAACATTGTTTATTTTCATTATACTGTGAAAGTTTACTGTACTTTTTACTGTTTTTTTAAGTCATTTTAAGTTTAAAGTTGCTTTTTCAAACTCCTGTAAGGGCTGCTGTTCTGTACTGAAATATATTCTGTCTAGTGTTTCTTAGTATTAGGCATCTGTTTGAGGTTCCTTAACACTTGGGCTCCAATCCAGTCATTTTTCATTAAGAGGGTCAAAGTCTGCACTCTTGTGGCTGGAGAAGGCTGATTTTACCTATCTGAGCTGAGAATTACTTGTGGAAAGCTCATCATGTGCTTACGTGATTGGCTTCATGGCATAGTTAGTGTAAACGTTGCTTTTTTTCCTGATCATATGTAAGCCTTATGTTTGCGAGAAGCTGCTCTTTGTGTAGCTGCAGTTACTGCTGCCTTGTCTACACGCAGTCTCCAGAAGTTGAAATTTCCCTATAAAACCCTTGGAAATTTTACTTCAGTTCTGCTTAACTGAAGGGACAACTAGTTTGTGCGGTGAGCAGCATTTACACATTTAGTTAGGACACTTTAGATCTACCATATCTTATTATAGCACACAGGACTAATACTGCTTAGCATCTGTTTTGGGCAGTGGGCAGCATCACTGGCTAAGGTAGCTGCAGATTACACTAAGTACACACCCTTCCCTCATCTGGTTATAAACACCCTCCACTCCTATCCCTTGCAAGTACACATTAGGACCTGCAACCATGGATGTGTACTTTCTTGCTGTCTCTCCATCCAGCGTGGTAGACAAGGCCATTCTGAGGCAATTTAACAATTGCCTTATGTACACTGACAACCACTTAATTCTCAGACAAACACAGTATGTGACAGATGTAGCTACACATTGACACTGGAGGCTAGACTCTCATATTCAGACAGAAAAAGCAACAAATAAGTTGTCAGCGACTCTCACACATCACTCACTGCACCCACAAAGGACCACACACATGGACCCACATATACGGAGGTGCTCGTGCTCATATCTAATTTACCCAAACCTCAGAGGACTCTCAGGTGCAGTTCTCGGAAACGACATGCATGAAAACAAGACAATTCCCATCATGACACATACAGCTGCATCTCATTATGTCTCAGTTACCCAGCCCATAAGGCAAAACACTCCACAACCCAATATTCTGGTCATAGGAGACTCCGTTGTGAGACACACTGATGTCCCTCTTACCAGGCTGGATAAGGGGAAGGTTACAGTTAGTTGCCTGTCAGGGGCCAGGGTTTGCCAGATCATGTAAGCAGTAAGGTTACTTACTCCCAAGTACCAGTATGATTCATTGATAGTGCATGTGGACGTGAGTGACCTCAGATGTACCTCCTTGGACTATATGAAAAGAGGAATGATTGAGCTCTCAGTGTGTGTCACAGGCAGGTATGAGCCTAGCACTGAACAGCATTCTAGCATCTCCAAGGATGATGCCACAATACCAGCAGAAAATGATTAGCTTTAACAGTTGCCTTAGTTACTGGTATCATTCTAAAGGGGCCCTGTACTTATCAGTCTGGGAGGATATGATTGAAAGGCTACTCTGCTTTGCCATAGATGGTCTTCACCTGTCACCTATAGGCTTTCGGATATTGACCAAAACATTATCCATCCCTATAGTGCCTTTTTTAGGCATTGCCAAACAGGCAAACCTTCCAGCATAACCAAAGCTACTCAGAACAAGCTAAAAATGAAAGCACAAAAGGGGAGGTGTATCTACATAAAGGATAAGTACACCTGAAGCCTGGTCAAAACAGTATGGTATGCTTGAAGCTACTCCACGTCCAACTAACCATGGGAAAAATCCCTTACCATATTCTTGTTAGATACAGGTCCCCCACCATGAACCAGGAAAACCCATAGTTGAAATTACTACAATCACTCACCATTCAGCCCAATACCATACTCATGGGTGATTTTTAACTCTCTCCATTAATTGGGAAGCATACACAACCACTAACATGCAGGCCCAAATATTTCTTGACTTTGTAAATTCAAATGTCCTAGAGTAGCTACAGCTAGTCTGCACTCCCACTAAGAGAACAAATGTCCTAGATTTGGTACTCACAAATATGGGAGAGTGCTGCACCCCCCCCCCCCTCCCCGATGTGGTAGCCTCATTCCTCACTGGTAAAATCAGATCACAAAGTGGTCTCCCTTGAAATAAAGGTAAAACTAGTGCCCCTTCTGCGACTAACCCCATAAAGTTTAAGAACTTTTCTAAGGTAAATTACACCCTATTAAGGGTCAGCATAGCTAGTTTCCAAGCTCCCCCAAATCCAGAAATTGCAGAAACCTATGCAGAGGCATACAGAAAAGTCCTGTACGACCATATAAAAACTGCACAGAAATATCAGGACCAGACCAAAATAAACCCAGGCCAAATTGCAAAAACAAGCCACCCTGGACCCCTGGTTATTAATTGGTTGTAGGAAAAAAAGGAAAATGCTGTTGTGAAGTAACAGGGAATGTGCACAACAGAGAAATAAGTCCCTCATTAGTCTAAGCAAATTGGAGAACTAGTAAAGTCTCTGAAAGCAGACTTTGAGGTAGAAATAAGTATAATCATAAGGCATTTTTCAGTTATGTCCACAATCTTAAGGGTAACAGCCAAAAATGTATGGAATTAGTTGTAGATGGAATCAGCTATACTCATCCAGATGTACCAAATCTACTGGCTGAAGATTAAGTTCAAATTTCACTTCCCCGTCGCCCTCAGTTCTCCCCCAAGAAATATCCTCCACCGCCATTTATCACCAAAGAACAGGTTGCCACTGCTCTCTCTAAAGCTAAAAACACAGCATCAGTGGGGCCTGACAATGTAACAGGTTGTCTCTTAAACAGCTTAAATAATGACTTATCAGGCCCATTAGGATCTGTATTTAACAACAACCTCTGGACTGGTTTTGTCCCGATAGAATGGAAGACAGCAACAGTCATCTTTCCAGATAAGGAGGGACTATCTTCTAACCCGGGCAATTACCGACTCAGATGTTTTGACTAGTCTTATGTAAGGCCATCTACAGAATAATCATGGAACTGATAAATAAAGACGCAGGAAACTTCCAAACACTGGATCCAACCCAATACTGCTTTGTCAAGGGCAAGCCATGGCTACTGAATCTGGTGGTAATTCTCTGATAAAGTCACTAAAGCCATACATAAAGGTAAAACTGTACATATTGCTTACCACAACCTGGCCAAGGCATATGACACAATTCCCTACTCAAGTATTATAAATAGCTTGCAAAACTGGGCATAAATCCCTTCATCACCAGATGGATAGCCAATTGCCTCATGGACATTACATGTGTTTAAAATGGGTGAATCCAGATCCAGCATGAGGCCAGTTTCTAGTAGTGTGCCACAGGGCTCAGTGCTGGGACTACTGCTGTTCAGAATATGCTTCTCTAAAGTCAAGGCTAATGTGGAAGACCTCTGGATGACAGTTTTCTGACAACTGCAAGCTGGGGGCAATGATTGAATCCCCCAATGATGTAGATATCCTTCATGAAGGTCCAGATCAGAGAAATAATTGTTGCCAGGACAATGGCCTAAAACTAAATGTGAAAAAATGCATTATTGTAACCTTTGGGAAGTCAAATGCCCCTGCAAATTACAACATCAGTAGCACACCCCCTAAGAGAAGACCTATAGAGGTGAGAGATCTAAGTACACACATAGATAGTAGCCTGAACTTTGACCACCATGTGTCCACAGTGGTGAGAAAGTCCATCTATATGTCACAACTTGTAAGTAAAGGAATATCATCAAGAGCCGAGGAAATTGTACTCCAGCTGTACTCAGCCCTTATTGCGCCTTTTGGCATGTACTTGACTAGGCAGTTACAGGCGCTTGAGCGACCTCAGAGATTCCTCACAAAGAAAATACAGGGTGTGAACAACATGTCCTATGTTGATAGACTAAAAGCCCTATCCCGTACGGACTATTAAAGAGTGATTTATGCCTGACCTACAGGGCACTGTCACCTCCAGCCCTGATGGAGCAGCTACACATCCCAAAAGTCAAACAGCTTGAGGGTCACTTGATTTAGGAACCTAAACATAGTGAGTGAATCACAAATTCACATCTGGGATTAGTGCCTGTGTCCCTTATAGACAGGGGCAATCTGTAAGATACTCAAGGCATAGGCACAAAGCCATGCCATCTTCTTGCCCCTAGGGGCCATATATTGAGTAGAATTGGGTTATATTAGTTAGGCTTGTAAGGGATCAATGTTAAGTTGTCAATCTCGCCTTCATTCTTGCTTGATGGGTTCGGAGCCGATCCCTCGGCTCCGACTCGGCACTTGCTTTAGCTCGAGAACTCCTTTTACCAGCTCGAGGCAGCCCCATATCCCATGATGCAAGGCAGGAAGTACCCAGATCTCGTTTGCCGCTTCGCTTGGGAGGTCTTCTCTTTACCAGCTCCTGGTAAGTAGTTCACATTTGTGATATTTAAGCCCCTTTTTTTAGTTAAAACTATATTTTTGATAGTTTAATTTAATTTTAACCTTTTTCTGACAGAAATCCCTGTCTCTTTTAATTTTTAGTCAGTCAATTTTCCCTATCCCATCCCCCCCCTGTTAGGGTGTGTGTGTTGGTGTTTTTTACTAAATACCTCTTGGTATTAGTTTAATTTATTTTGACTGGTGTGTGTGTGTGTTGTGTTTAGGCACCATGTCTAAAGAGAGGGTTTCAGGTTTTAAGAAGTGTGACTCGTGCTGTCAGAAGATGTCTCTGACAGACGGTCACACTTCTTGCCTGTACTGTTTGGGCCCTCTTCACCTGCAGGACTCCTGTGCTATTTGTCACTCCTTCAGCCAGAGAGTCCTGCAGGAGAGACGCAATAAGTTGATTCTCAGGGGTCTTCTTAAGCCGGAGGGCTCTCCGGCTAAGTCGGCTCCACAAAAATCAACCAAAACTGCCAAGGCCCAGGCTTCTGTTTCTAAGCCTGCGGCCTCGGCTCCGACTCGTATAGAGTCGAGATCAGCTCCGGCTGGAGCCGATTCTGGATCCACAAAGCTTTCGGCGCCGATGGCTATCGGTGCCGAATCTGCTTTGACCACTGTGGTGTCTGCTCCGATCGGCTCCGACACCCAAGTGGCACGGGCATCGGTGTCGGCTCCGATCGGCTCCGACACCCATGTGGCACAGGCATCGGTGTCGGCTCCGATCGGCTCCGACACCGTTACCTTGGTAGCTGTATCGGCTCCGGCTGGAGCCGATACATCGAGACGTTCTGCCGGCTCCCAGAAATCGGTGCCGACAGGATCAGTAGTATCGGCTCCGATGGCCCATTCCAGGAAGAGGTCGAGGTCTCCTTCCTTGGAGCCGATACTTTCGGCTCGGCCGCCTCTTCTATCGGAACGGAGCCATCGGAGCCGATCTTCAAGGTCATCCAGGTTGTCAGATCATGACCTAGAGAGAGTGGTCAGTAGATTGCTCAAGTCACAGGTACTGGCCCAAATGCTACACAGTCCGTCTCAGCAGACGACTGTTGGTCCACACCCCGTTACAGTTCCTCCTTCGACTCTACCCCAGAGTTTGGAGTTGGAGTCTTCGGGCATGGTTACTGCTTCGGCTGGAGGATGGATACCTCCTTCTGTCCCTTCAGCCCCTACTCTTATCTCCTCTTCCTTAGAGGGATTCGGTGGTCGGGCTTCCATGTTCTCCTCCGAGGGGGTGAGTGGCATCGGACCCTTGTCCAAGCCCGCTCTTCCCCTTGGAGCCTCGGCCTTGGTGAGCTCGGCTCCGACATCTGCCTCGGAGACTTCCCTTTCGGTGGCCCCTGGAGTTCCTAGCTCTTCGGAGCGGGTTCTCTCGGACCTGCCTGGGAGGGGAGCATTCGAGGTGATGAAGAGTGTACTGGCCACTGGTATCAGTCAGCAGTCTCTTCCCGTAGCTCCTCCCTCTATTGTACCTGTTGACATCTCTGCCACTTCTCTTGCTATAGGACCCAGAGATCCTCCGCCTCAGGTTTCCCCATTGGGAATTTCCCCCTCTTCCGAGGATTCTCCTGATGTTTGGGGAGATCCAACTAGGAAGAGGACTTGTAAGAGGAAGCATGTAGACTCCCCTGAGTCTGTCACTTCGGATACTGACTTTGATGAGTCAGAGGATCCCTAGATCCCCTCTGAGGATGTCTCCTTCTCAGACATCCTAGAACTTCTGAAACAGAGGGAAACTGGCCCACCAACAATCCCTCTGAGGATGAGTCAGTATACCTAGAGGCGTTCGGATCTCGGCCCTCCACCTCCTGGGTGTCTCCGCCTTCGACCCCTTATGCAGGTTATTGCACGAAGGCATGGACAGCTCCTGACTCTGTAGAGCCAGTCCCTAGGAGGCCTTCTAAATTTATCACTGCCCCTAGTGACAAACAATTCCTTACCAAGGGTGTCCCGCTGATGCCATGGTGGTGGCTGCGCCACCAAAAGGAACTTGCAGATCCTTCCGTGCCCGTCCATCCTCCTAATAAGGACTCTAGGACCATGGATAGGTACGGCAAGCGGATGTTTTCCTCAGCGACCTTTGCTATGCGTTCGCTGAATTATCTTTGTCACTTCACCAGACTCCAGAGATATCCTGAAGGAGCTGGGAGAAGTAGTTCAGGATCCTACAGCTGCAGGGGCTCAAGAAAAGATTGCTTCGCAGCTAGGAACCCTCAATTCCATTGCTAACCCCTCCATGCGGCTAATATCTTATGCTGCGGATGGAGTTAGTAGAGCCGCAGGCACAGGTGTGGCTCTTAGGCGCCAAGCCTGGATGCGGCTATGTGATTTTGCGGATCCCTTTAAGGCGTCCTTCACAAATTCTCCCTTTGATGGGTCAGCTTTGTTTGGCCCTCAGGTGAAGGAGACCTTGACCAGGTGTGAGCAGGACGGCAAGACTCTTTCTGCTGTTGGAGTCCGTTTTCCACCCCTTCTAGGCCTTATCCCAAAGGACAGAAGGGTGGGAAGATGTGGTTCCGTAAATCCCAAGGAGTCACGCCGGATTCACGTGGTCAGTTTACCCCTAGAGGCAGAGGGGTAACAACAACAGACGCGCTCTAGAGGCAGAGGGGTCCAAGAACCAGGGCAACAGGGAGTCTCTTCCTGAGAAGCCTTTTCAGCATCCCTGAGGTGTTGCCCGGCTGTCCCTCCTTGGAGGCAGTCGGGGGAAGATTATCACTGTACCCAGAAGCCTGGCATTCCCTCACTCAAGACAGATGGGTACAGTCGATCATATCCAAGGGTTACATAATTCCTTTCGAGGAAAGTCCCTTCCCCTCAAGTTCCCTTCCAGATGTACCACCCGGTCTAAGGGACATTGCAGAGTTAGAAATCGCAAAACTACTGCAAAAAAGAGCCATTCAGCCAGTTACAGTAGACCATTCAGAGCCCGGAATCTACTCAAGGTTCTTTTTGGTCCCCATAAAAACGGGAGACTGGAGACCAATATTGGATCTCAGCAGACTCAACAAGTCTGTCAGGAAGACAAGATTCCGAATGGTCACTCTTCAGTCAATTCTGCCCTTCTTACAGAAGGACAACTGGATGTGCTCAATAGATCTTCAGGATGCGTACTATCACATCAAAATTCACAGACGCTCCAGGAGATTTCTCCGCTTTCGGCTGGGGTCCAGTCATTTCCAGTTCAGAGCCCTGCCCTTTGGTCTCACTACAGCCCCCAGAGTGTTCACCAAATGCATGGCAGTGGTCACGGCTCACCTGAGACGTCAAGGATTCCAGGTGTTTCCGTATCTCGATGACTGGCTCCTGTCAGCCACCACCAGGCATCAGCTTATACAAGTCAGGGATTACACAATAGACCTTTGTTCTCATTTGGGCATCTCAGTCAACTTCGAAAAGTCATCCTTATCGCCCTGCCAGTCTATTACCTTCATAGGCAAACTTAAACACTGTTCGATGTCAGCTACCCTTACAGAACAAAGAGTTTCAGACATTCAGACTCATGTCAGGATCATTCTGGCCAGCAAGAAAGTACAGGCCAGAATGGTTCTAAAGGTATTAGGTCTCATGGCTGCGGCCATCACTCTTCTTCCCTGGCTCGATTCTACATGCCTCCTTCAGTGGATGCTGTTCACACAGTGGTCATACCAGCAGCTCCCAATGCGTCACCAGATTCTGGTGACACAAACATGCAAAGAACATCTTGCTTGGTGGATCACATCGTCTCAGGTTCACCAAGGCAGATGCTTTGTACCTCCGTCCCGATAGCCACTGTCACCACGGATGCCTCCCTGATCGGGTGGGGGTCATTATCAGGGCAGGATGGTTCATGGGACGTGGCAACCGTTCGAGTACCATCTGCACATAAATGTCCTGGAGATGAGAGCAGTGCTTTTAACGTTGCAAGCCCTCAACGACTTTCTTCCCGTAGGGACAATTGCAGTCCACACAGACAACATGTCTGTAGTTTGGTATATCAACAAACAGGGCGGAACCAAGTCCTACCCCCTGTGTCGAGAAGCGCTCAGACTATGGCAATGGGCGATCTCCTCTCATCGGTTTCTGGTAGCAACGCATATCCCTGGGAAAACCAACATTATAGCGGACAGATTGAGCAGAGCTATTCTCATGCCTCACGAGTGGTCTCTCAAGCAATCCATAGCGGAAGAGATTTTTCTGGAATGGGGTCGTCCATGTTGCGATCTTTTGCTACTCCCCAAAACAGCAAATGTCCAGACTTCTTCAGCCTCTTCCCTCTATCAGGCCATCCCCAGAGACGCTCTGACCCAGGATTGGCCCCAGGGACTTCTTTATGCCTTCCCCATTTCCTCTGATCCCTCAGGTGATCCAGAAAGCTACCGTTTGAGAGCCAAATTGATTCTCATTGCCCCTTACTGGCCTCGACAAGTTTGGTTCCCGTTCCTCCATCATCACCTTTTGGTGCAGCCGTGGCATCTGGACCCAGTGCCAGATCTACTGATTCACCAATCCGGTCAGCTGCACCGGTCAATCCCTTCTCTCAACCTCACAGCATGGTTGCTCCACTTCCTTCCCTAGCCAGGCTTCCTTTGATCTCTAACCCAGTTAGAGATATCATAGTAGCTTCACTAAAATCCTCTACCAGGAGGATTTACACGAGCAAATGGAAGCGTTTCTCTTATTGGGCTAAGGCCCAAAATATTGATCCTTTTACTGCCCCTGTTCAGGCAGTTCTGGACTTCTTAGCAGAGATTTTTCATGCAGGCTCCTCTTCTTCCACAGTCAGAGTTCAGTTGGCTGCTATTTCTAATTTTCATGTTGGGATAGCAGATCATAATATTATGTCCCATAGGCTCTGCAGGGCCTTCTTGAAAGGAATTTTCCTACTAAAGCCTCCAATCAGGAATCCTCCTCCTCAGTGGGATCTAAATTTAGTGCTGACATCCTTGATTCTTCCCTTTGAGCCAGCTGTTTCTTGTTCCCTGAAATATCTTTCTTGGAAAACTTTATTCCTAGTAGCTATTACATCTGCCAGGAGGGTGTCTGAACGTCATGCTCTTTCGGTTCGACCCCCCTATTTGATTTTTCACAAAGACAGAGTATCTTTGAGAACTAATCCATCATTTTTACCTAAGGTCGCTTCAAAAAACAATATGAATCAATCCATTGATCTCCCTGTATTTTTTCCTAACTATTCAGATAGAGCTGAACAAAAGCTACATTATCTTGACGTCCACCGTCAGCTTAGATATTATTTGGACAGAACAAAAAATTTAGGAAATCTGATCAACTTTTTGTTTCCTATGCGGATAATAAAAAAGGCCTTCCTGTTTCTAAAGTGACTTTGTCCAGATGGCTTTCTTCGGTCATCACTGAAATTTATACGATCAGAGGAAAACAGCTGTGCTCAAAACCTAAAGCACATTCAACTAGGAGTTTAGCTACTTCTACAGCTTTTCAAGCTAGACTGCCTTTGGACACTATTTGTGCATCGGCCACTTGGGCCACTCCTCACACTTTTGTTTCCCATTACAAATTGGACTTGGCCTCCAGGGACAGAGCCAGTTTTGGCTCTACAGTCCTCAAGAGTTTGTTCCATTGAGCCACCCAGGATAGAGGTGCTAGGGACGGTCCCATCAAGCAAGAATGAAGGCGAGATTGACAACTTAACATTAAGAAGTTATGTACCTACCATAACGTTCCATGTTAGTTGTCTTCTCTCGCCTTCTTTCTTGCGACCCTCCCTCCTTCCCCCTGGCCTGGACAGACCTTGTATAAGAAACTATTATGCTAAAGACCATTCAAACCTGGTCCTTTTTCCATCTGTAAGTTTCTTCTTCCTTTGGGAAGTATTTTTATGCTTGGTGTTATTGCCCTTTTGTCAACAAACGAGATCTGGGTACTTCCTGCCTTGCATCATGGGATATGGGGCTGCCTCGAGCTGGTAAAAGGAGTTCTCGAGCTAAAGCAAGTGCCGAGTCGGAGCCGAGGATCGGCTCCGAACCCATCAAGCAAGAAAGAAGGCGAGAGAAGACAACTAACATGGAACGTTATGGTAGGTACATAACTTCTTATTTTTTACAGCTTACATAGTTGTAAAATATTTTGCAGTGTTGTGTTTTTCTTTGTCTGGTAGCACATGGATCAGATGCTGTACAAAGAATTATGACTGAGTTTCTGGTTCCCAGTTTTTGTGTGTTCTTCACATGGTTGCTTCAAGAGTGGCGGAAACTTCCATGTCTCAAGCACAACTTGATTATGATTGGAGAATTACTACTAATCCTTTGTGTTATGGCTGTTGTGATTTGTAAAGATCATTTAATAAAAGAAGATAACTGCAGAAATATGAAGATAAAAGAAGATTAATAAAAGAAGATGAACTACCACCAAAATCTGTGATTTACTGGGCCAGCTCCAGTGGCATAGGGATTTTGTACCTAACAGTGATTTAATCAGTCTAGTTTTGCCATTTAGCAGTAACACTGTAGGAACCAAATGAGACAGAAGGTTGAGTGGGTTACCCATGTCTAGGTGGGTAATATTGATTCTGTTGCTTTTCACTCCTAGCAGATGCTGGAGAGTAGATAAACTGTAGCTTAAACAAGCTTGTTGACCAGGTTGGTGCATTTTAGTATAATATGGCAATATCCTTTAGTAAAGTAAATTTGGAAGTAGATTTCTACAGGTCTTCTCATGTCACTGCTTGCTGAGTCATTTGCCAGTACAATAATAATTACATAAAAAGAAAAATGTTTCCAAATAATTTTGCCTTCCCACCACCTCACACCCCTACTCCTGTCTCAAGCAGCCTGTATCATCCCAGCATGAGACATGCGAAAGGACACTGAGGCAGGCTGTAGCTGAAGTAAGTTGTGCCTAAGGCACAGTGAAGCAAGAAACTAGAAGCTCAAAGAGAAATAAGCTATGACTCCTTTTGATATAAAAATGTGTGATTTGGTGCATGCCCTGTACTGATGTGAATTTGACTCGTCAAATAATTGCTCGTAGTTTGTGTTGTGCATACTCTGTGATTATTTCTGCATGTATTTATAAGAATCATTCTCACTTCTGCCTTTTAGCCATCCATAAATAGTACACCCTTTTCTCAAGATTACCTTTGTGTTAAAATGTAGCAGAAGAAATGAATAAAACTAACTTGGTCTTGTTTTCTTGTTCAGACCTCCCTCCTCCATCTACTAGGGAGAGACCACCAGGATGTAAGACTGTCTTTGTGGGTGGCCTGCCTGAAAATGCTACGGAACAGATAGTCACTGAGGTTTTTGAACAGTGTGGAGAAATCATAGCCCTTCGGAAAAGCAAGAAAAACTTCTGCCACATACGATTTGCTGAAGAGTATATGATTGATAAAGCGCTGTATTTGTCTGGTAAGTTAGAGGGAAGAATTCAGCTGTTCGTTGTGTATATGTAATTTAACCATGGTGTAATAAGCATATCTCCTATGTATGTAATTTAACCATGACGCAATGAACAGATCTCAAAACTCATTATTACAAGTCAGCAAAAGTAAAATATTAAGTGGAGCTGTTTAAGAATCAAGAAGTTATTGTGCAAGAATTCCCTGTGCAGAAGGTATACATACACTTATAGAAAGCATCTATTCTGATAGAATTTGGCTTTAAAAGTGTAATAGAAAACCACACATACATACATAAATATGTGATGCCCCTGCACTGGCCCAGTAATCAAGTAGCCTCAATCCTCACCACTGGCAACAGTGAGGGACATACACATTGGAAGGATGACAAGTACACACGCAGTAAAGTACAATTTCCCTTAAGAGCACAACAGAAATCACAGTCAGTCTGAGGCTGGTTTCTTCCTCTTTCTCCACATCCCCAATAAGACTCCCCACTGTCACAGCTATAGGGTTGAGATCTTAGTTGAGTGGCCAAGCCAAAACCTCCAGCACCCTCTCTGCTTTGTGTCCCTGCCCAAGTAGCTCACACATGCACACGCTTTGAGATTTCATTTATATACAAACACACACTTGGGGCTGACACAGGTTTACTAGCTATGCCCCCTTCTGCCCAGACTATAAGGTAGATGTTCATTGTGTTTCACTGTTGCAGTCATTACACTTGGGTTATCCTGCTGGCAGGCTACCCGCAGTCGGCCTGAATTCCAAAGTCTAGGTCCGGCGTCGGTTGTTGTCACCTCTTTCCTGACGTCAGTGCGCCAGGGGTATAAAAGATGCAGCCGACGCCATTTTATTCAGTCTTTCTTGCCGCGCGGTGCCCGAAGCAAAAGCAGTTCGCAAGTGTCGGTCGGCCGACTCCTGAGATTTTCAAAAACTAATTTCAGATCCAAAGTCTTCATCAAAGCTAAGAACCCCGTTGGGGAAACTTTTTTCTTGCTCCAGTCTGATGTTAGAAAAAGTTAACAATTGTATTTCTTGTGGGAAGCAAATACCTCATAAGGATTTTCATTCTTACTGTATTCCTTGTCTAGGCCCTGATCACAACGTTGCTAGCTGTCGGTTTTGTGCTAGATTTAACCAACGCACTATTAAGCATCGGTACGATTTTGCCTTTCATTACTTTGGCCGAAGATTCAATTATATAATGCCGTCGGAACAGCCGATGACCAGAGTTTATAAAAAGCGCAAGGAAAAAGAAAAGGACAGGCATCCGAGGTCCAAAACTGACAATGAGGCTTCCGCTAAGCCAGTCGCCGGTTCTCAGTGAGGTAATTTCGCAGCCCTTGGCGCCTGCTACCTCAGAGCCACAGGCCGCTGACGACTCCCACGTGGAGCCAGCTAGGTATCTCGATACTCAAGGTATTGGACACTCGGAAACTTTTCCCTCAGATGGGTCCGGAGCCGCTGAGCAGGCATCGGCTTCTGAGGGTGTTTTCAGACCTACACAGTTATATGTAAAGCCTACTTCTGCTTCCAAAGCAAAGACTAAAGCAGTTCTAAAGACAAAGAAACAAGCACAGCATTCTGCTGTACAGACTACCATGCCTAAAAAACAGATGCTCAAAATGGCCGAAGACCTAATCACCTTTATCAGGGGTTCCCATCCCCTGCCTGACAAGAGGCCTAGGCAAGAGACAGAATATGAATCTTCAGATCAGGTTTCCATTTCCTCTGATTCCTCTTCTGAACAGGAATACTCTCTTCCTCCTTATGAGGATTCTGATGCTGAAGAATCTATCCCTTCAGCCTCACTGCCTGAGGATTATTCTTTTGGGGAAACCCTGCATACCATGAGGGAGCACTTCCACTGGGAGAGCCAAGACTACTCAGAATCTAAGAAAAGGCTTAGAGATTTTCTTTTACTACCTCAGCACAGGCCGTTGGCTATTCCTCCTGTGTTAGACATTGTAGACGATGTATTTTCAGAGTCCGGACTTTCTCCTGACTCTTTATCTCCTGCCCCTGTTAAACCAGACAGATACTCAGGGTCCCAGATTCACATAAATTTCTTTATAAAAACCCTGCTGCTGACCCAGAAACTATTTCTCAGGGTCCCAAAGGGGTCAAGGCTTCTGCTGCAAAAAACCCTATCCCCTCTGATAGAGATTCAGGGGCACTAGACAGATGGGGAAAAAAAGGTTTACACTTCTGCTACTTTGGCTGTGAAGGCTTTAAAATGTCAATTTCATATACTTAAATATCAGCAATACTTAATGTCACTGCTAAAGCAGAAAATGTTGTCAAATTCTAATTGTGCAGAAAATAAGGAAATGCAGGATTTATTACATGCAACTGAACAGGTGGGAAAGCATACATTGCAATGTGGTTTGATTCTCTGGAGGCCTCTTGCAGGGCTGCAGTTATGGGTTCTGTCATTAGGAGGCATGCTTGGTTAAAGGAACAGAATCTGCCTGATCATGTTAAAGCAAAATTATTAGATGCTCCATTACAGCATGATACCTTATTTGGTGTTAAAGCAGAGGAGGTGTTGAAGAAAATGGAGGACAAAGCAAAATCTATGCAAACAGTAAAGTATTTCTTACAGGTACAGCCACCCAGATTTAGCAGGAACTGGCCTACTAAGAATTGGTCCTTTCCAGTGTCAGACAGGCCACAAAGAGGCAGATACAGAAGCCCCAGAGGCAGATCCCAGCCTCAGGGCTCATACAGGCCTAAACAGTGGGGTGCTTCTACCTCCAAAAGCGGAGAAGACAAATCACAGTCTTACAGGAAACAGTCCCAATGGCTTTCCTCTGCCAGCACCAAGCACTTATCTTTTGGCAGCCCCCTTAGGGGGAAAACTAGCACTTTTTTCTCAAAATTGGCACATGATCACCCAGGACAAATGGGTCTTAAATATAGTGTCCCAGGGCTGCAGGTTCCACTTTCACACCCTGCCAAGGGCAAAAGGTATGCCAGACCTGACACACAATCAGTGGGCAGAGGCACAGAAACAAGTTTCATCCCTCATGGACATGAGGGCCATTCAGCAAGTACCACAGCAAGAGCAGGGTCAAGGATTTTACTCAAGACTTTTCTCGGTATCCAGAAAAGACAAAGCCTGGAGACCAATACTGGACCTATCTATTCTAAATACATTTCTGGACATTCCGAAATTCAAAATATTGACTCTGCAGCAGCTTCTGCCCATGCTGGGCAAGAAGGCTTGGCTTGTAACTTTGGACCTAAAAGAGGCATACCTGCATATTCTAGTCAGACAATCTTGCAGAAGATACCTCAGATTCACAGCTGGCTCATTGCACTACCAATTCTCTGCACTGCCTTTTGGATTATCTACTGCGCCCAGGGTCTTCACAAAATGCCTGGCACCAGTAATTGCATTTTGCAGACAGAGGAATTCAGATATATCCTTACTTGTATGACTGCCTTATTCAAGCAGAGAACAAGGACATTCTACTAAAGCATCTGGCGTTTGTAAAAAAGATTACTAATTTGCCTAGGGTACACAGTAAACGAAAAGAAATCAAAATTAGTACCCTCTCAAGAGATAATATTCCTGGGTGCAAGCTTAAATACAACTGCCCAGATGGCTTATCTCATGCCAGACAAACAAAGGCAACAGACTTCTTACTTCAAAATGTTGGCAACAAAGACCCAGTTATCTGCAAGAAAAATTCTGCAGGCTTTGGGCTTCATGGCATCCTGCATTCTGCTAATTCCATATGCCAGACTGCATATGAGGAAACTACAATGGTATCTAAAAAGTGTTTGGACTCAACATTGTCACAGCCTGGAAACATTAATTACCCTCATTCCTTGCCTGCAACAGGAGTTTTGATGGTGGGCACAGGCCTGTCACCACAACAAGGGACAGCCATTTACCCTACCCACAGCCAGACAGTCAATAACAACAGATGTGTCAGATTATGCCTGGGGGGGGGGCCCATATGGCAGGAAAATGTATTCAGGGCACATGGCCCACAAGCCAAAGGCATCTTCATATCAATCAAAAAGAGATGCTAGCTGTTCAGAATGCCCTGACAGCTTTCAAGGATCTACTCCAGCCAGGACAACTACTGATAAGGACGGACAATACTACAGTCATGTGGTACATAAACAAGCAGGGAGGCACTCATTCCTACCCCTTCTGCAGACAAGCTATGACTTTGTGAGACACAGCATTGACTTATCAAATACACCTGCAAGCGCAATTCCTGCCAGGAAAGAAAAAATACTCAGGCAGACAAACTAAGCAGAAACCTCACGGATCCCCACGAGTGGAAACTGGATCCACAAGTCTTCAGCATGGTAATACAGAAATGGGGATGCCCAGACATAGATCTATTTGCCTCCCCTCACAACTGCCAACTACAAAGATTCTGCACAAGGACGTATCACAAGCAAGCATGGAAAGTGGATGCTCTATCATTCATCTGGAAAACCCTAACAGTATATGCCTTTCCTCCTCTGCCTCTCCTCCCCAAGGTACTCCTAAAGGTCAGACAAGAGAAGCTAAGAATGATTCTGATTGCTCCAGACTGGCCCCGCCAGCACTGGTACCCAATCCTGAACAGCTTGTCTCAAGGCCCAGCCTGGACATTGCCTCTAATTCCTCATTTACTGAACCAACAAAACAATCAGATCCTGCACAGCCAACTCAGAACCCTAAATCTGGCAGCATAGGTTCATAGGTTCATAGGTTCATACTAGGCTATCTACCCTAGGGCATTTATAAGCCTAACCAAAGTGTGTTTGGCTTTCGCCACCCATTTTAAATTAACTTTGCTATGCCCTTTTTCAAGGTTAGTATACTGTGCCTCTGTCTAACAGTGACACAGAAGTGATACCCGGGGATAAACCTACGATCCCCCATCCACTCATCAAGATTCCTCTTGAAGAGAGTCAATGAGGGACTCTGGAATAAAATCCCAGTCCAGGTTAGGCAGAGTGAAGGGAGCCTCTGGGTTATGAATCTGAGCCTCCAGCATGTCCTATTTATTTCAGTGCTGAGGTTCAAGTCTCTCGAGCGCGTAGCTCGATTGGATTTGGATTTTCTGAGGTGCAGCATGTCCATTAATTCTGGGTTGGACATGGCTTTATACGTCAGGCACAGATTGCCTCTGAGCAGGCGGTATGCCACTGAGTAGAGCTGGAGTTTCTTTAACCGGGCAGCATATGGCATCTGTTTGAGCCCTTTGATCCTTTTGGTGAGGTACTTTTGGGGTCTTTCCAGTTGCTGCAGGTGTCTGGTAAGGTACATCCCAAAAGGGGCATTGTACTCAATTATGGGCCTGATGAGGGATGAGTAAAGAGGCACGATAACCTCCCCTGATCTAGATGTGAATCCCTTCATGATTAGGTGGGCTATATAAAATGTTTTTCTAACCACTTTGGCCACGTGGTTGTCAAATGAGAGATTGCTATCAACTTGGGTCCCCAGGTCCCTAATTACTTCTTCCATACTTAATGGATTACCACCTATGTGGTAATTTGTGGGCACTTTGTTTTTGCCAAAGGGGATGACTATACACTTTTTGGCATTTAGCTTGAGGCCATGGCTCTGGCACCAGTTGTTTGTTTCTATGAGGCCCTTTTGGAGGATGCTTGTGTCGGCTGGAGAGTCGATTATGACACCTAGCTTGCAGTCATCTGCGAACTTGGTCAGCCACAGTCCTTCCGTGTTGGCCTGTACCTCCGAGAAATATATACCGAACAAGAGAGGTCCCAGGACTGAGCCTTGTGGGATGCCACTTGTAACTGGTTTGGAGTCTGACATGGCTCCAGCAATTCTAACCATGTGAGTTCTGTCCTTGAGCCAGTTTGCAACCCATCTAGTGACATACGGGTTTATATTTAAGCTGGTGAGCTTATCTATAATGCCCGAGTGGGGTATTGTATCGAAGGCTTTTGCGAGGTCCAGGTAGGCTGTATGGACCACCTTCCCCCCGTCAATGGCCTTGGTGACTGTTTCAAAGAAATCGACCAGGTTTAAGAGGCAGGATCTGCCCTTAACAAAGCCAAACTGGGTAGGATCCAGTGTCTGTAGGTCCCCAATATCTTTATTTATGAGGTCCATGATGATCCTTTCCATAGCTTTGCAGACCAAGCTAGTCAGGCTTATGGGGCTATAGTTTCCAGGATCCATTGAGGCACCACCTTTGTGGAGAGCGACCACTGTTGCTGTACACCACTCTTCGGGTACATAACCTGTAGTAAGGCTGAGATTGAACAGTAGTTTTATGTTTGGGTTTAGCTCTCCTTGGAGTTCATGTAGGACGCAGCCCGGGACACCGTCTGGTCCCATTGATGCTGTGTTTTTTTGCTTTGGAGAGGGCGGCTCTCACCTGAGCATCTGAGATGTCAGGGGGCAGCACTCTGCTGGGATAAATATTTGCCCTTTTGATGGGGGGGGGGTTTGTGCTGAACCTGTCATCTAGGATGTTGGCAATGTCTGTGGGTTCGGTGTATTTTTTGTCATTTTGGACTAATTCTGAGCATATCTGGGAATTCCCACCCAGGTTCCTAGCATAACTAAAGAAAGCCTTGTGATTATCCTTAGTGCCCTGTGCAATTTTTCTCTCGAAGCTGGCCTTAGACGATTTTATGAGTGCCCATAGTTTTTTGCTAATACTGATCAGAGATGCCTTCCCTTTTTGGGATTTTGCTCTATCATGTAAGTAGCTTCCTCCTTCTATTGTATAGTTTGTTTATGGCTGGGGTTCACCAGACAGGACGTCTGCCTTTGGAGGATTGGGTCTTGGTTTTATTTGGGATTGCATGATCCATGCATTCCTGAAGGTGTTCATAGAATGCGTTTATAAAGGATTATGCGGTCTGGGCCATATTTTCCACAGGCCTGGGGGCTTTGAAGGATTCCACTTTGGTTTTGAGGAGTGTGAAATTTGCTTTAGAGAAGTTTTTCACTGTGGTTTTCTGGGTAGGGAGTGGGGTCGGGATGTGAATATCCAGTGAGATTAGCTTATGGTCTGATCTTACCAGTGAGGGATACACTTCTGGTCTGGAGCATAGAGTCCCCATGTTGGTGATGATCAGGTCCAGTATGTTTTCCCCTCTTGTGGGAGTGGTAACAAGTTGTTCCATAGCATTTGAGTTTATAAATTCTAGGAACCTTTGGGCTAGGGTGTTGGAGCTAGAGTAATGCTCCCAGTCTATGTTTGGGTAGTTGAAGTCGCCCAATATAATGGTGTTTGGAGAGACCTTCATATTTTCCAGTGTTCTCAGGAAGGCCGAGTGGGGTTCCTGGGTTTTGGAGGGTGGTCTGTAGCAGGCTATAAACTGGAAGGCAGTTTTACCCACTGTTAGTTGCACATGGATAGTCTCTGATGCTTCGTGCTGTGCCACCAACTTGGAGGTGTGGGTATCTTTGACGAATATTGATACTCCCCCTCCTTTTGTGGTTCGGTCCAAGTTTTGGGGCCAAAAAGCATGGTATGAGGTATAACCTGGTAGTGTTGGGGTTCTCTCGGGAGCCTTGAACCAGGTTTCTGTTACTGCACAGATATCGATGTTCTCCATGCTAAGGAGAGTTTCGAGTGCGTGCATCTTGAGGTTTAGACTTCTGGTGTTGACTAGCACTACTCTTAGTTTCTTATCCCTTATGATACTTATGGAGGTGGGTTTGTCTTTTGAGCCTTGCCTAAAAAAGGCACTATTGGGGGTAGCAAGAGCCTTTGCCAATATCCGAAAGCCCAGGGGTGATAGGTGCAAGCCGTCCTTAGCGAAGCATTGTGGCTTGTCGAGCATGTCATCCCAGGCTGACAGGCATTGGATCCCCTTTGAATGACACCAATACTTAAGCCAGTTGTTGAAATTGATCATCTTGTCTTCATATTGTGGCATCATTCTTAGTGAGGGTAAGATGCTACTCAAGGTCAGGGTCATACCAGCTTGGGCTACATGCTCAGAGAGCTCCTCTATGTCTCTTTTCATGTAGTCCAGGGAGGTACATCTCAGGTCATTCACACCAGCATGGACAATGACTGAGTCATATTTGTACTTGCCTTGGAGTGACCTGAGTGCTTGTGTTATGTGGCGGATCCTAGTGCCCGACAGTCAGCTCACCGTGACCTTCTGCTTGTTCAGCCTGGTGAGCGGGACGTCAGTGTGCCTGACGATAGAGTCACCTATTACAAGTGTATCAGGTGTGTTGTTTAGCCTTAAGGACTGTGACTGTTTGGCACACTGGCTTTGTGAGCTGTGTGTTGCACGTGTTTTGTTTTGGGGTAGCGGTTGCTTGGTTGTCTGCTTTGGAGGTCTCTGCTGCTTAGGCAGATTTTTATTTAGAGCCTCCGAGTATGTTTTTGTGTGTTTGTGTTTGGTTTGCTGTCGTGGTAGATCTATGTGAGACTGGAATTGTAGTGAGTGTGGTTTCCTTCTCCTCCTGACTGGTTACGCCAGTACTGAGTTGAGAGAGCTTAGCCTCCAGTTTGGCTATATGGTTGCATCTCTCACATGTGTTGGACTTTGTTAGGAGGAGGAGAGGGTTGTCTGTGTACATGAGGCAGTTGTAAAATTGCCTCAAGATTCCCAGATTCACCAGCTGGACTGGAGAGGAGATTGACAACTGACCTTTGGACATGCTAGAATAGTATTGGAATTCCTTTATAATTGAAAAAAGGGCCAATGGGGAACAAGGTACTCAAGGGAAGTTTGTGAGGGTGTAGTGCTTTTATTTTTTTAGTGCTGACTTATATAATTGCTTTAGTGAGCAAGTGCCAGGTAACTTAAATGCAATGTGTTACAGGTAACTTAAATGCAAAAACGACAAACAGTAACTTTCTTTCAAGTGAAACAAGGAAATAAGTACAGTAAGCAATGCAGATATCAGTAGGGATCCACAGAAGCGCTGAAAAGACACGTTTTAGGTGGAATTAGCATTTCAGGGAAATAACAAGCAAACAAACAACAAGCATACAAACAAAGCTAGATTCAGCAGGCCTGGATCTAGTCTATGCTACAGCAAGCAAGGTGTACCAATTTCAGTAAGAAACAGTTCAAATATGCAGGCACTATAAGCCTTTAACCAGAAATTCCCAGCTCAGAAGGGCAGAGTCCAGCCTCTCCTCCCACAAGAGTGCAGACCACAAACCTTCTTAATGTAAAATAACTGGCCTGAAGCCCAAGTGCTTAAACCAGAACTAATACACTTTTAGAATAACAGACACTGAGCCCTCAATCAGCAGTTCCCAACTTAGAAGGATGTAAGCTACCTGTCCTGCCACCACAATGCAGGCCACAAACCTTCCTAATGTAAAACAACTGGTCTGAAGCCCAAGTGCGTAATCCAAAAGACTTAGAATGATAGCTACACTTTAATCAAGTTACTACCAAGCAGTAATAAATACAATTGAATACTTTAAAGAATGCCTGGATTAGTGCTCAAGTTATACAAACAAAGCTAGACTCAGCAGGCCTGGATCTAGTCTATGCTACAGCAAACAAGGTGTACCAATTTCAGTAAGCAGCAGTTAAAATATGCAGGCACTATAAGCCTTTAACTAGAAATTCCCAGCTCAGAAGGGCAGAGTCCAGCCTGTCCTCCCACAAGAGTGCAGACCACAAACCCTCTTAATGTAAAATAACTGGTTCAACTTGTTTCAAAGAATGCCTGGATTAATGCTCAAGTTATACAAACAAAGCTAGACTCAGCAGGCCTGGATCTAGTCTATGCTACAGCAAACAAGGTGTACCATGGCGGATAATGTAGCCATTCAGAACACACATCTCTCTAAAGCAGTGATGGATGTTATTTTGGAGGCCAGGAGGCCCAGTACCAGAAAATCTTATGCAGAAAAATGGAAAAGATTCTGTGCTTGGAACCAAGCACAAGGAATTGACACGTTTGTACCAAATATTCCTCAGGTTTTACAATACCTGAGATGCTGGACAAAGGCCTATCCTTTTCATCAGTTAAAATCCATGCCTCTGCCATTTCAGCTCATTACAATACAGAACCACCTATTTTTTCACATCTGTTGCTAAGACTGTACCTCAGAGGAACCAAAAACATAAGACCTCCAAGGAGAGCACCAATACCTGTATGGGACTTCAATTATGTCTTCGAAAAACTCACACTGCCACCTTTTGAGTCAGCCAATACAGCTGAAATAAAGTTCTCATCTTGGAAAACAACTCTGCTCCTAGCAATAACCTATGCAAGACGAGTCTCAGAGCTACAGGCACTCATGGCTGTGGAACCTTTTATCATTTTCCATCCAGACAGGATTTCTCTGAGGACGAACCCGACATTTATGCCTAAGGTAATGTCCAGCATGGCCCTTAACCAAACCATTCATTTGCCTACCTTTTATCCAAACCCACAAAATAAAGGTGAGAGACTCCTGCATTCTTTAGACACAGACAGTTATGCTTCTACTTGGACAGAACTAAAGCTTTCAGAAAGACTGAGCAACTCTTAGTAGCATATGCTGCAGGATCACAGGGAAAGGCTATCTCAAAGCAAACTATTTCAAAATGGATAGGCCACTGCATTTGTTTCTGCTATTCACAACATGGCAAATCAGTGCCTAAGGGCATTAGGCCTCACTCAGCCAGAGCAGCAGCCACTTCAGCAGCCTTCCTCAGAGAAGTACCAACCAAAGACATTTTAGAGGCTGCAACTTGGAGTTCAGTGCACACTTTTACCAGGCACTACCACTTACCTCTCTACTCTAAATCCAGAGCAGGCTTTGCCACTGCAGTTCTGCAGGGCCTGTTAGCCTCTCCTAATCCTATTTAGACCCAGCCACCCAACCTCATCTTTGGGATTTAACCCAAGTGTAATGACTACAACAGTGAAACACGATGAACATAGTACAGTTGTGTACCTGTCATAAATTTAGATGTTCGAGTGTATTCACTGTTGCAGTCCAGTTTACCCACCCACCATCCCCCTTTTCTTTGCTGGGACTTATCTGTACTTCTCTATCCTATACAACCTATGAGGTGTATTTGTTTGTAGATGAAGGAAATGTTTATTTTTGTGCATGCATACTATATTGGCATAATTTTCAGCCTACCAGTTTGGGGGCATCTGACATCTGGGGCAAGAAAAACTGAAGAAAATGGCGTCGGCTGCATTTTTTATATCCCTGGCGCACTGACGTCAGGGAAGAGGCGACAGCAACCGATGCCGGACCAAGACTTTGGAATTCAGGCCAACTGCGGGTAGCCTGCCAGCAGGTTAACCCAAGTGCAATGATTGCAACAGTGAATATACTCTAACATCTACATTTATGGTAGGCACACATCTGTACTTATCACTGCCACCAGCCAGCTCTTTATCAGCTACTCTAAGGTCCTTACGAAGGCTGACCAATCCTACTGTGTAATGTTACTATTAATGCAGGTGGTAGTTTTTGACCAAGCAAGGCTACTGGGGTGGCCTGTACAGTGTCACCAAATGCATATGCAAGTACTCTAAGAGCTTAAATATCTCTAAACGAACCAGCCACAATTAAAAGGTTTTAATATATTTAATACTAAATAATAAAAGAACAAGACAATACTCAGTACACAGACAATTACTTCAGAGTTCAGAATCACAGGAAATATTTTAAAGCAACATTGCAGGATAGTCTCAAATAAATAAATACAGAAAACATCTAAACTAATTTTTACTATGTTCCTGTCTATCGAAAATAAATTTATTTTCCCTAGTTACTATTAGCAAGGCAAGTACAGATGATGGTGATGATGGATGTTTCTAGGTCCAAGACAAGATGCAAAATGCACAGTCTTTCTCTCTCAGAGAGTTCTTAAATTAATATCACATATTACTTCTGGGTTAGCCTGTATTAGATCACACTTTGTCACCTGCCTTCAGTTCCCACACTAACAGAAACTAACATAATTTTAACCTCTCTGTGTGAGAAGTACTGTACATATCTCTCAGACGTGCAGCTGCTAGGAAGTCATGGAGCAGTAAAACACTTACAATTTAAATGTAGTAAATACTTCTTTCCAAGACCATAGAAAAAACTTATAACTCTAGACATCATGTCTTCTTGAAGCAATGAAATTAACTTTAATTTCAACTTATTTTTTTGAAGTTTTGTAAGTTAATCTTCTATTTTCCAGCAGGGTATGATGTGGTCACATTTTTGAAGCTTAGTACATAACCTACAGTTCTGTATAAATCATATCAAAATTCACAAATGACATACAATTATTTACAAAATTCCAGATAGCTGGGCTGGCAGTGTCACAACATACACTGCAAGTCAATTTCAGAAATCATGCATGGTATGTATATTTTGCAGGTGTTTTTGTGCTGAATATAGAATCTACTGTTAAAGCCACCATAGCAGTTGTGCAGGAACACAGTATTATTTTTATTAGCATGTGTTGCCATGCTGCATGGTATTCATTTTTAAACATATTTATTAAATGCCATTATACACAGTGACAAGAAAACAAGCCATAGTAACATTATGCATACAGTATACATATGCTTTGTTTTTAACAATAGAAGATTTTACACAACTGTACTATGTCCTTCCATATCACTGTTGCAATATCCCTTATGTAAGGGAGAGTACAAAAGGTCAAGAGGAAACCTGGAAGGAGGATGATACTGAAGAACCCTCTATAAACATATGCAGGATAGTCTTAGCAAAGCCAACTCTTGATCTGTAAAAAATATTCAGCTTGTACTGCTTAGTGAAGGTATGAACAGAAGTCTAAGTAGCAGCTTCAAGGATGGAATTGGTATTGGAAAAGACACCAGGAGAAGCAACAGCTCTGGTAGAATGAGCCTTTACAGAAGAGGAAAGACATTTACTATGAAAAGAATAACAAAAAAATTAGCCTTAGAAAACCAGCTAGAGCTGGTTTGTTTAGAGACTGCCAAACACAAAGACATGGGGTGAAAGGAAACAAAAAGCTGCTCTGATTTGTGAATAGCCTTGGTCTTCTCCAAGTAATATCTGAGCTGTCTATGAAAATACAAGGTGAGAAGAACCTTCTCACTAACAAACTGCAGAGAAGGAAAAAAGGAAGGCAAATTAATATATTAAAAGACCACTCATTGACCACCCTGTACATAAAAGAAAGATTAGTACAAAAAGACACCCTGTCCCTGTGAAAAATTAAAAAGGAAGAACAGCCATGAGAGCCTGAATCTCAGATATTTTCTCAGCTGAATTAAGGGCTAAAAGAACAGTCTTCCAAGTATAACGTTGTAAGGAAGGTGAAGCAGCAGGCACATAAGGATCCTGAATCAATATTTTAATAACCAATTTAGGTCCCAGGAAGGCGGAGTAGGTTTCCTGGGAGGCCTGATATGAAGGACACCCTTAAGAAATTGTTTAACCTAAGGACAGACAAGCAGAAATTGCTGCTCGGTGTGCTTTGACTGAAGATTATGCAAACCCAGCATGGAGCAGATCACACAAATAAGAGAGAACAATAGGAACCTGCACTGAAAAGGGATCTTGGTTTCAAGCGAAGCACTAAACATAAAATTCTCTTCCATTTGGACAAATATGGTATTCTGATAGTGGGTTTCCTGGCTTCCTGCAGGAACTGAAGCATGTCCTCAGAAAAGAGGTGCCTAAAAGGGATCAAAACCCTATCACCAGCAGCATAAGTTGAAGAGTGGACAAGTGAGGCTGAATAAGAGACCCCTTGTCTTGTTTGAGAAGGTCCACCCAGTGAGGTAATATGTGGTTACTGCCCCTGGCCAAGTGAGAAAGAAAAAGGAAACAGTGCTGTCTGGGCCAAAAGGGAATCACTAGCAAGATTTTGGGAGAGTTTTTCCTGATCTTATGCAAAACCTTGGGAAGCAAAGGAAGGAGAGGGAAAGCATACAGAACTGTCCCCTTCTGAGGAAAAGACGGGGCATCCACTTTCTAAGCCAGAGGACTTGTGACTTTAGAACACAGTAGAGGAAGTAGTCTGTTCAGATGGGAGGTAAAATGATCTACCTGAGGAATATCCCACTGATGGACAATATCCAGAAGCACATCTCCATGTAGCATCCATTCGTGAACCAGTGTGTTGGACCTGCTCAAAGAGTCTGCCACTATATTGTGCTCTGAGGGAATGTAGACAGCCTGAAGAGACATTTGATACTTAAACTCAGACCTGAATATTGTGAGAAGGTATTGGATGTTTTAGTCATGTGTTTTAAGGGGGGTGTATATATAAGTGAAGGGTTTGTTTTAATTTGTACTGATATCTGAAGAAGTGGGGTTGCCCACAAAAGTGCTTGTGTCTATTAAAGTTTTTTATACTAGATCCTACAGCTGTCTCCATTGTCTGCAAAATCTTTGAGGGGCCCGAGATGAAGGATGGGTAGAAGTAGAGCACTCATCTTGTAGATGTTGATGTGGTCTAACCCCTGATATAGGAGGCCATAGACTCTAGACGTTGGGAGAGCCAAAGGAATCTCCCCACTCCCTGTCTAAGGCATCTGAAAAGTGCTCTTGAGTCAGAACTGGAGGTTGGAAAGGAGGCCCCGAGTTAAGAGAAAGCTGATGAATTCACCACTGAAGCTCGAGCTTGAGACAGGGAAGGCAGGGAACTAGATAGGCCAGAGGGTAACAGTGTTGAAGCCACACAGACTTAAGATACCACTGAAGCTGTCTCATATGAAGCCTTACCAGAGGTAGCATAGGAATGGTGGATATCATGAATCCAGAATCCTGAGAAAAAGTCCCTGGCCATGACTGATGCCAGAGGAAGAAGAGGCTCGAAAAATGCAATCAGAGATAGGGCCTTGGGGCCAGGCAGGCAGGGATGCCAGCATAGAAATGGTATGGATCCTGCAACCAAGAATAACATGATCTTGAGAAGGAGTCAATAATGTTTTTTGAAAGTTTATGGTGAACCCAAGACTCTGCAGCAGGGAAGTAGTAAACTGGAGGTCTTGAAGCAGAATGTCAGGGGATCAGGCAAGAATGGCAGGAGCAAGACATTTTGTGAATGTTCTTGGGGCATTAGAAAGACCAAAGGGCAAAGCAGAGAACTAAAAATTTAAGGAAGAAACAGAGAAACACAAAAACTTCTTGAAAAGGGGATGGATATGGATGTTGAAGGTAAGTATCCTTGAGATCCAGAGAAACCAGAAATGCATGTGGGAGAAGAAGAAGAGAGAATAATGTTTGAAGGGACAACATCTGAAAGGAGGGGACCTTCAGAAAGGTGTTGAGCCTGGAAAGGTCCAGAATTGGCCTCCAGGTGCCCTCCTTCCTTGGAATCAGGAGCATTTTGGAATAAAAACCCATTCCTTCCCGGGCAGGGGGCACAGCCTGAATAGTGCCCTGGGCCAAAAGAGAATGAAGCACCTCTGGAAAGAGAGGAAGCTGTTCTGGGGGGGGAGGGTGTCCAGAAATGGAGAAAGATATTTCCAAACCATAAAATACCCCTGGCGGATGATGGATTGAACCCAAGAGTCTGTTGTGATCCTTAAGCAGTTTGGATGGGACCAGGAAAGATGAAGGAACAAAAGGAATCTGTCTGAGGGAAGAGGGAAGCAAATTATCAAATGGAACCTGGCTTCTCCCAAAAAGGACATTTCTGAGAAATTGGGATCGGTGTAGATATAGCAGGAGGTACAGATTTAGTACCCTTTTTACCCTTTGGAGGGTGGGACTGTCTGCGAACAAAAGCAGATTTGGAAGAATAATTTCTCTGAAAATTAGGGAGAGGAAAACCAAAAATGTGTTTCAATTCCTGCAAGGCTTGCCTTATTCTGGAGGGGTTCAAAAAGTTCAGCAGCAGCCGCAAAGCCAAAAAGATTTTTATTATCCAGAGGAGCATCCCATAATTTGGCTTTAATGTCATCAGGTAAAGCCTGAAGACAAAGTCAAGAGTAACACCTCATAACAGAACCAAATGCAGCACCCTGAAAGAAGCATCAGCTGCATCTGATAGACTTAGACTTAAGTGGTATCGTGATAACACTTGATAGAGTGGTGCGCCACTTGATGATTAGAACCCGACAAGGGCTGAAGCCTTCCCCTCAGAATCAGGAAGGTCACAAACAACTTGAGAAAGGAGGGATAAAATATACCCGATCATACAAGTATGGTAATTAATATCTCTAAAAGCTAGGGTCACAGCAGTATAGACCTTTTTACCCAACCTATCCATAGCCCTACTGTCCTTATCTGAAGGAAGCACCTTAGTAGAGGGCAGCAGCTTGGAAGGTTTATCAGAGGAGCTGGAGACCATCAAAGGATCTACTATAGAGCATGTACACAGAAATTTTCAATCATTAGACACCTTGTAAAATCTGACTTGCTTCTTAGAAGCTGAGGGCTGAGAATCAGGGGCTAGAAGCTGCTGAAAAGGTAGCCAGGAGGGCAGCCAGAACTGGAGGTACAGCAGAAGGCTTGGGAAACTCCATCTGGTGGAGCTCATAATGCCTCTTATGGGTATCAGAAACCTGAGAACAGTCCTACTTAAAGAATCCCATCATACTGGAAATAGTGTCCCCAAAGGACAGTTCTTCTAAAGAGGAGTTTGGACTAAAAGAATCCTCTTTCTGAGACCCCTAGTCCCAAGGGAAGGGAATCTGTGAGGAGTAGGCTAAGGACACTTCCTCAGAATCCTGATCCTCACCAGAGGAATCCTGCTCCCCAGGTGTCTTAGGAGTAGACCAGGGAGGAGCAAGCACAAAGACCCCATCAGGAGGCTTTAAAGCCATTAAAGTGTTAAACAACACCTGAGTAAAACCCTGGCATTCACTGGGGATCTTTATCTATAAGGGGAAATATGCTTGGTTTTATGTTTCTTTTTCTGTGGGATGTTGTCATGAAAAACCCTAGGGTGGTCGGATCCTTGTTGACACTATAAGCATAGTAGAAATTTCCTCCCATACTAAGATCTGCAGGAATCCCTTTTGGTGTCTCATATATAATCAGATGAGGTTCCCCCTCAACGTGTGGTTCATGACAATCCTTATAAGGGAGCCTGCCTCCCTCACTGACATTTTCCATTTCTGGATGACAGGTAAACCAACAACACTAAAATAAAAGCAAAGATAAGGAGAAACCCCAATGGGGCACCAATCTGAAAACGGCTCGGTAACCAGCACAGAAAAAGGGTGTTCAGTCTGACGTTCGAACTGTTGGCAAAGAACTTCTGAAGTGTGTGTCCGTACGTCACCGTTATGCCCTACTCCTGGTGCAGGGAGCATATGTGTGACTTATGATATCAGTAAACATTAAAGGCTTTGATACACTGGCCGGGCATTGAGCTATACTTGGCAGGAGATCCGTTATGTAAGGAATATTGCAACAGTGAAGAGAAGGACATCTACTGTAATGGTAAAATTTTTACACAACTGTACTTTTAATTACTCTGTTTCCTATCAAATATCCAGCATTTATCTACCCAAGCAAAAATTCTCTGAAGTTTGCTTGGAGTAATACCTATGCAAAGATTTCCAAGCAAAACTCCTCAATCTTCTGGAATTTGCAGTATACTTGGGTAGCCATACAGATGCCATCCCAGAGTTCCTTTGTGAACCGTCTTTCCATTCTCTGTTCCTTATCTTTTCTAACCTCCACTGATTGATTCATATGGTTATCATGCAGTATATTTTATATGCCCCAATTATCTTTTTTAGCAGCAGGTTATGTTCTGTCCTCAACTAAAAACTCTACCAGAGCTATTCTTTCACTTAACACTTCCTATCTACTGTAATCAGTTTCTGGTGGCAAAGGTAGTTTCTTACCAGAAGTCACTCTATTTCTTTTCTCTGTCTAGTTTTCTCCTAGTATCTTAGTTCCTTTGCTAATTTTCTCAAGTAAATTCCAGCCCCCTCTTGCCTATTTTGTATTCTTTGATTGCATTAATGCCTGTTGGTAAGAATTCATTCCTGTGTTGGCTTAGGTCGTAGAATACTTTCTGCTACCTTACAAATATAATATTCAGTATGGTGGTGGTGTTTCTCCATAAGGGTCCGCATGCAAAATCATACTCTGTCCTTATTTCTTGAAATATAAAGCAAATAAAGGGTTAAGAGCACATATCTACCCAGTTCCTCTGTTCAAGAACAGCTTGTTTGAGAGGAATCCTTCCACCTTATTTCTTGCCCTTCAACACTTGATATATCATCTTAATTAACCATCATTTAATCAGGGGGATGCAAGTGCTACCATTGTCGTACTCATAAAATCCCAGCTGAGTCTGCTGAATGTTTTCACTGCATTAAGGCCCACAAATAATATCTGCCTTTTCTTACATTCTATTTCCCTTTGGGTCGTCATGGTTCTTTTAATGTTGTCAAGTGTTTTAATACCTTCCACAAAACCACGTTGATCCATATCTGTTAATTTTTTTCAACATCTTTGCCATTTTATTAGCAAATATAGACAGAAATGCTCCATAATCATGGTTTACAATTTAAGTGGGTCTATGTGAAGCTGGATCTGAAGCCTCTTTTGATAATGCAGCCACTGCAGGCTTTCTTCCAAGATATTGGCACTTTCTCTCTCCCCTTTAAAAATTCTGTTAAAGCCTTTCAGATCATTATCAGTTTCTTCCCTCCAAACTTCCACAGGAGTAGAGTCTGTTACTTGAGACTTCACTGTTGACTGGTTATGTATCACACATTTTATGTAATCTTTTCCTGTCAATGGCAATAATTGTTGAGCCTAATCTTCCTCTAAGCTTTGCGTAATGAAATCTTCCACAAACTTCCATTTGTGCCTTTTCTTGGTTTTTATATCCCGCTCCTTTATACAAATATTAGTATAATTTCCAAAACATCTGTAATATCTCTGTTGGATGTCTGGTTATTTTTCTTGTTGTAGGCTTGCTAAATTTGGTGACAGCCTTTTCTACTTTGTCCTAAAAGTTTTCATGTTCTGGACTTATCAAAAAATATATGCTTATCCACAACCTTTCTATATTAACTCCCTTATTTTCCCTTTAGCATTTTAAAGTTTTCTTATTCTATGAGATTCCCTTTATTCTACAACATTTTAAGTTTCCTGTTACTTTCCCCGTATCTGTTTCTACCATGTTTTTAAACTCCATTTTCATTTTGTCCCACTTGCTAGCTATCCCTTCTGAAGATATTTCTGTTTCCTCTTATAACTCTCAAATCATTTCCACTACCTATTTATTAAATTCAGATCTTGTTAACAGATAAGTAGGAAAATAACAGTGTCTCATTTTTACTTCATTACTCTGCATCCCTTTCCTTAGTTTTCATTGGTGCATGATATGAATTAGCTATTCATATGATCATAGGAGGTTGCTAGGGTAGCCAAGAATTTTTCCTAAAATAAAACTTCAGTTAGTACTTGTCACCCTGTCAATGAGAGACACAGGTGGAACCCCTAGGAAAATTTGTGGTTTCCTATCCACTCATCAAGATTGCGCTTGAAGAGGGTCAGCAAGGTGCTCTGTTTGACGTGTATAGAAAGTCTGTTCCAGAGGCGGGGCAGCCTCTGGGCGACTAACCTGTCTCTCTAGCAGGTTTTGTTGATGTCATATATTAGATTCAGGCCTTTTGAACGGGTGATGCATGACAGATATGGAACATCTCTAGTAGGGCAGGGTCCGAGATTGCCTTGTAGACGAGACTCAGATCACCTCTGAGCAATCTGTATGATACAGAGTAGAGTGATAGTGATTTGAGGCTGTCCACATAGGACAGGTGTTGGAGGCCATGGATTCTCTCTGTGAGGTATTTCTGTGACCTTTCAAGTTGGTGCAAATGTTTGGAGAGGTACATACCAAACTGGGTGTTATACTCAATTATTGGTCTAATGAGGGAGGAGTATAGAGTATATATTGGCTGTATGTCAAAGTTTTCATGCTCCTGTAAAATGTAATTTCTATCCAGTCTAACTCGGGTATTACCTTGGGGAAAATACCATAATAATAATATGTAAATTTTGTCTGTGTTCTTACTACTGCATTGACATCTTCCATGCCAAATATGCTCATACATTTCTTCAGAAATCTACCCTTTTTTTGTTTTTTTTTTTTGGGTCCCCTACATCATCCAATGGACTTGTTACCCATTGCCCCACATCCATGTTAGGTCTACCAGCTACTCCAGTCTGCCTGGACTTTCTCCAGTCCTGGAACCTAAGGGTATCCTCACCATTAGCATTCTTTGTTTTCTTTTTTTTTTAATTCGTTATGCCCTATCCACATTTCCTACTTCCCTTGGTTTTGTCCAAATGGCAGGCATGCTTATTTATCACCCTGCCTCAGCGGGCAATTCAGTATCCCCACCCTAATCCCTCTTTAGTCTACGTTTCCTTCTTCACACACCCTCTACCTCTATTGAGGATCATGTGGGGAGCACCCTTGTTAACGCCCTCCCCCGGGTTGGTAACACCCATTTCTCCCCTGCTGCTCCATCAGTCTCCTCAGCCACTAATTGAACCCAAGTTCACTCAGCCATAACCAGGGATTTATCCCTCTATTCTACCAAAGTGGATCTCTTTTGTTATATTTTCTCTTCTAGATCCTGCAAGACATCCTTACTATTACAGATACAGTTCCATTCACCATCCATCAATACTATTTCCTGCTAAAAGTTTGTTTCTCCCAAAAATGTCTTAAAGTCCATAATAGTAGTTTTAGGAGGAATATAAATATATGCCAATGTAATCCTCCTGCCCTGCCAATAACTGCTTATTACCACAAATCTACCATTGTTGTTTTTCCCTCCTCTGTCACTATTGGAGCCTCCAAAAGCAACCAGAATTATCATTTGTCTTTTACTTTGTTTTTCCTTTGTGTCTCCTTTAACACTGATGTTTGCATTATGCATTTCTTACTATACTCCAGTGCAGTTTGCTTTTTGTCTGTACCTGTAGGGACATTTATATTTCATGATAATATGGACAGAGTAGCGTTTATTTTTTATTTTTTTATTTATTTTATTTATTGCCTGTTTTGACCAAGAAAGTCCAACTAGGTAAGAAGATTCCCTTTTCCTTTTTAGGCCTGGGGAGAAAAGCTGCACAAGATAGACAGGAAAAGTAACATATACAGTGTGATGAAATGATAGAGCATACAATGAGAAAAACATTGACAGGATACATATTTATAGTCAACATATAAACGTAGTATAATCAAGTTACAAACAGTCCAGTGTTTAGACAAAGTTTAGATCTGTAGTATTTATAAAAGTAGGGCAGTGGTAAAGTGAATGTTCATAACATTGTAAAGTTGAGGAGAGCATGGTAATAGCGGATGTGGCCACGTAGACATAATAGTAAAAGAAAAGGTAGAAGGTTACTGGCCAAGTAGTCCTTTTAGAGAAAATGTGATCACAGTGGATAAGATAAGTTTAGGGGATTGGCCAGGTGTGGTGCATGAGCAAAGCTAATGAGACCTTTGGGTGTTGTTTCAATAATGGCCTGAAAGATTTCAGGTTAATAATTTGCCTGAGTGACATGGGAATGGCAGTCCAAACTTAAAAGATGTAAGAGGAATATAGTGAGTCACCTGCAGGATTGTTTGATTTAATTGGGTGCAGTAAGAATTTGTCAGTAGTTTGAAGAGTTGTTAGATTATTGTTTAGATATGAAACAAAATAGAAAATCAAAAACAGAATATGTTTGTTTTTCTTCGGGTTTAATAGTAATCGAGAGTTACAGAGACATGTTCCAGTGATTATGGTAAAACTCTATTAGTCCCACCTATCACACCTCACAGTTCCTTTGAATGTATATTTCCAACTGTTAGCTTACATGTATGCACTAATGTTTGGCAGGCTGATCGTTTATGTAATTGCTTCTTCTCATCTCCATTTAAAATTGTCACATCTTTCAAAGAATTTTGTTTCAATGAAAACACTCAAGTATATTTTCAGAACCCCATTCATTTTAACTTGCAACAAAAGCACAAAACTATGTACATATGAGCAGTCACCCCAAAATGATGTCTGCACTGACAGGTACTACCTGTTCTAAATTTAAGGGTACCCGTGCTAAAGCTTTTGTTAGAGCCTGTGTTCCCACTTACAATAACTGATATCTGTTATTTTCTTATCTCTGTTCCTTTCCTTGATGTGAGAAAAGCATGCATGCTTTCAGTAAACATTAACTTTTTGCCCCATGGAAAAGGTGCACTGGCTACCTTTAAATAATTTTAGCTGTGCACTGTTATATTAAATGCATTGAAGTAGTAATGTTGTTGGGTAGGCAGCTATTTGTATAACTTATTCACTTCCCACATATTCAAACTTCATTTTTTTCCACTGAACTGCTTTCTAATATAGCTTTAAATGTTAACTACATTATAGCTTGCACATTTCACTTGGCATACAGTGTTCAGACCTCTCATGATTATTTGCTTATATCTGCAGACTTCTTTTGTCCAAGTAAAAACAGTAATGAGAAAACAGCTAGTAACTGTGCTTCCTTATCACCGTTGCATTGTTCTTTATTGATGGGATATCCTGTTTAGGATACCTTAATGTCCAGCCATTATACCAAAGCCTTTTTACCTTCACAACATTGTACTTCAGATGTATGTCCTAAGCTCAAGGTGCAAGGTTCATATGTGATGTCCAGATGCCTAATCCTCAGAACTTCTTTGCCATCAGTCTGAGCACAACTTCTGAATTTGATCTGTACTCTTCTTTCTTTACTTCCCAGGGTCTTGTACAAGATCATGTGGGACAAACCCACAATATTGCTAGTGACTCCCTTTGACCCAGACAGCACTGGTTTCCTCTTCTCTTTCACATGACCAGGGCAATCATCACAAGTTACCTCACAGAATGGATCCCCTCACACAAGACAAGAGATCTCTCATTCACCCTACACGTGTCTACACTTCAACTGACAATTTGAGAGATGGGGTTTTGATTTCTTTCAGGCACCAGTTTTCTGGAGACATGCTTTGAGTTTTGCAAACGACCAGAAAACCCTTTCTATCTGTTTTGAGTCCACCATTCACTTCTAGTTTTGAAGTGAAACAATTCTTAAAAGGCATCCTCCTTATCAGGGCCCCAAGAAAGCCTATTCCTCTTTCATTTGACCTTAATTTTGTTTTTGAAAATTTGACTCAGTCCTCTTTTGAGCTTGCCTTGTCGTCTTCTTCCTTGCAACATTGTACTTAAAAGACTGAATTGTTGGTAACTCTTACTTCCGCCAAGAGGGTTTCTGAACTCCAAGCCCTCATAGGTATTCCACTTTTTTTGGTTTTTCACAAGGACAGGCTGCCTCTTCATATCAGTCCTTCTTTTATGACCAAGGTGGTTAATGATTTGTTATTGAATCAGTTTGTTCATCTTCCCTTGAGTTTTCTCTTTCTCCACAGTCTGCTAGTGCAAAGTTACTACACACCTTGGATTTGCATAAACAGCTCAAGTATTACTTGGATAAGACAAAATGCATCACAAAATCTGAGCAATTTTTTGTTTTCTTTCATGCCAGGAATTGGGTATGGCAGTGTCTAAGCAAACCATCGCCTCTTGGATCTCCAAGGCCATTTAATTTTTTTTATGGCAAGCAGCTTTCTTCTTTTCTTGCTCATTCTACTAGGGAAGTAGCCTCTTCTGGTGCTATTTTTAATGGTCTGGATAATAGGTCCATCTTGGAAGCTGTGGCTTGGTCTTCTGTTCACACTTTTACCATGCATTATAAGTTGGATGTCATTTCCAGGGACAGGGTACAATTTGGCAGGGCTAGCCTTCATGGGTTTGTGAAAGGCTGTTCCCTGCCTTCCTCCTCCCATACTTACCAGTAGCTTTTGTATTCTCCCAGGAGTAAAGAATATTGCAAAAGTGATAAGGAAAGACATGGTACAGTTGTGTAAGATCTTACCAAAACAATAGGTGCCCTACTTGTCACTGTTGCAGTATTCGGTAGCTCTTTCCCACCCCCTTTTATTTTTTGTTACCCTTCTACTGGCAAAGGAGTTTCCTCTTACATCCTTATCTCCTTCTGTTTTCCTTCCTGGATGGGCATGTTGTTGTTTCTCTGGTTCTCCTGTTGCACTTCAGTTCTGAGGATTAAGTATCCACACATCACATATGTACCTTGTGTGTAGGACATGCATTTGACAAATGATGACGGGAAGGTGTAAAGGCTTTGGTATGCTGGCCAGATGTTAGGCTATCCTTGTTAGGATATCCCAAGAATATAAAATACTGCAACAGTGAGAAGTGGGATATCTGTTGTTATGGTAAAATTGTTCACAGCTGTATTTTCCACAGGCTTGAAATAATTTTTGTTAAATTTACTCAGAATACACCATACAGATGTCTCATGATTAATTGCTTGTACCTGTACACTTCTCGTCTCCCACTGAAAGCCTTTGCTAATGGAAAAAAGTAGACTTTACAAATACAAGAAGTATCCACCATTTTCCCATGCCTTTCATAATTTTATCTTATTTTTCAAGCCTATTTGCTTAAAGAAGTCTCTATAGCTTAAACCCAAGGCATTAATTTAGATACCCTCCTCTTCTAAAGCAAGTAAGATAATTATCTCAGTTCTCTTAATTCTGCATCTAATGTAATCACTACACATTTTCACCCCCAGCAGCCAAGATCACAACATTATACTTTAGCTTACTTTAGCCTTCCTTGCATTTTTACAGTGTAAAGCCTAGATACCCTACAACTAAGAAAAAGTAGTTTCTTACTTTTAATATCTTTGACAGATGCCATAGTCATTGATAAAATTCCCCCCAACTCACTTTGAAAATGCCTGTAACTGCACACACTACAAAATTGCTTTATATTATAACATGCAATTTATGTAATGACATTTTAATAAATTATTAATAAGAATAAAACTGTTTTGTGTACAGTTTTGTCTTCAGACCCTTAACTAACCTTCTGAACACAGACATAAAATAGGGGTATATGCTTTACAGATCAACCAATTTAACACAGTTAAATTCCAGTCTTTCCCTTTATAAAGCTACATTTCACATGTCTATTCCTATATCCAATGGGCTTGATGATTTATAGTCCATTTGTTAATTCATTTCACAATATTGCTGTTTTTCCTGTTCATCTTTATCTCAACATGTCTTTGGTTCAAGTCTAAGATATTCCTGATATTTCTAGTCAGCTCTTGGGCTTCTCTCTCTCTCTCTCTCAAGCAGGCAGTGGAAAAGGTTTCTTTGCAATGTCTCTATGTGGGCTTTGTTATTGACAGAAGAGTGGGCAGCAGAGTCCCCTCCTGCTTGCTGGCTTACTCTTTGTTAGATAAACTTTTTTTTTTTTTTTATTTCCTCTTCAGCCTGTTCTGCATCGCAAAATGTCTTTGATCTCCCATGAAAAAATATTCTAAACATAGCTGAATACAGCAGCTTGAATCTCGTGCTTGCCTCTTGAAAGTCCCTGATTGCCGGGATAAACTTGCTTCTCTTCTGACTGGTGTATAGTGAATAAACATTTTCCACAAATGCACTATGATCACCATTTTTTTTTAAACAAAATCTCTTCTGCTACAGATTTTTGTGGAACAATTATTTTACCTGTTATGATTGAATATTTACCAATATAGGTCTTAGCTGCTTTCTCTTAGCCATGTTTAGAGTGTACACATGATGTGCCTTCTCAATTACCAAATCCTGCTGTGGAGCAGCACTCCATTTGTTTATTTGTACTTCATTAAAATGAATGCAGTCTGTTCCATCCAGTTTTTGTCTAGTACTACAGCAAATCTCAAGATTTTCTGTCTACTCTGTGTTCTAATTCTGTCTTTTGAACCATCTCTTCCTGAGAAGCATCTTGCTCAAACAGCCGTTTCTTAGGTTCATATGTTCATAGGTTCATAGGTTCATACTAGGCTATCTGCCCAAGGGCATTTATAAGCCTAGCCCATAGTTATGTGGCTTTCGCCACCCCTTTAGTTTGAATAAAAACTATGCCTATCATTTTTCTGTGCCTCTGTCAAGCAGTGACACTGAAGTAATCCCTGGGGTATATCTGCGATCTCCCATCCATTGGTCAAGATTCCTCTTGAACAAGGCCAGCGAGGTGCTCTGCCTCACATGTACCGGGATTTTGTTCCACAGCATAGGGAGTCTCTGGGTGATGAATCTGTCCCTCCAGCACGTTCTATTTATAACCGTGTCAAGGTTTAAGTCTCCGCCCTTGTGGTTCTGAGGGATCTAGATTTTTGAGGTGAAGCATATTCATCAAATCTGGGTTTGACATGGCCTTATATGTCAGGCACAGGTCACCTCTGAGCAAGCGGTATGAGACTGAATAGAGCTGGAGTTCTTTCAGTCGGGCAGCATAAGACATATTTTTGAGACCCTTTATCCTTTTGGTGAGGAACTTTTGGGGCCTTTCAAGCTGCAGCAGGTGTCTGGTCAGATACATTCGAACGGGCATTGTACTCAATCATAGGTCTAATGAGTGATGAGTACAGGGGACGATGACCTCCCTTGATCTAGATGTGAATCCCTACATGATCAGGTGGGCGATATAGAAGGTTTTCCTAACTACTTTAGCAACATGAGTGTCAAACGAAAGGCTACTGTCAACTTGGGTCCCCAGATCCCTGATGACTTTTCTGTGCTCAGTGGATTGCCACCTATATGGTAGCTAGGGGTAACCTTGTTTTTCCCGAAGGGTGTGACTCTGCATTTTTTGGCGTTTAACTTCAGGCCATGGCTCTGGCACCAGTTATCCATTTCTGTGAGGCCCTTCTGGAGGATATCTGTGTCAGATGTGTTTTCGACTATGGCCCAGTTTGCAGTCATCTGCAAACTTTGTCAGCCATAACCCTCCTGTGTTTGCTTGTACTTCAGAAAAGTAGATGCCGAACAAGAGTGGACCCAGGACTGAGCCCTGTGGGACACCACTTGTGACAGGCTTTGAGTCTGACATGGCTCCAGCAACTCTGACCCTGTGGGTTCTGTCACTTAGCCAGTTTGCAACCCATCTTGTGATGTATGGGTTTACATTCAAGCTGATGAGTTTTTCGATGATACCTGAGTGGGGTATTGTGTCAAGGCCTTTGCCAGGTCGAGGTCGGCTGCATGGACTGCCTTTCCTCATCAATGGCCTTGGTGACTGTCTCGAAAAAGTCAACCAAGTTTAAGAGGCAGGATCTGCCTTTGACAAAGCCAAACTGGGTTGGATCCAAAGTCTGCAAGTTCCCTATGTCTTTATTTATGAGTTCCATTATGATCCTCTCCATGGCTTTGCAGATAAGGCTTGTCAAGCTAATGGGGCGGTAATTTCCAGGGTCTGTGGAGGCACCGCCCTTATGAAGTGGGACCACAGTCGCCGTGGGCCACTCCTTGGGTACGTATCCTGAGGTGAGGCTAAGATTAAACAGCTGTCCTAACTGTGGGTTTAATTCCTCATTGAGTTCATGAAGCACACAGCCGGGGACACCATCCGGTCCCATGGATGCTGTGTTTTTTGCCTTAGTGAGGGCAGTTCTCACCTGGGCGTTGGAGATGTTTGGGGGGCTACAATCCTCTGGAATAGATATCTCTCCTTTTGGGGGGGGGGATGTTTGCACTGAACCTGTCAGCCAGTATGTTAGCAATGTGTGTAGGTTCAGTAATTTTCACATCATTTTGAACTAATTCTGAGCATATCTGGGAGTTTCCTCCTAGGTTTCTAACATAGCTAAAGAAGGCCTTATGATTGTCTTTAGAGTCCTTGGCGATTTTTCTCTCAAAATTTGCCTTGGATGATTTTATGAGAGCTCTTAGTTTTTTACTTATAATGATCAAAGGTGTCTTACCTTTCAAGGATTTTGCTCTATCTTGTAGTAGCTTCCTCCTTTTGTTGTAGAGCTTGTTTATGGCTGGGGTCCACCAGACTGGAAGCTTGCCTTTGTTACAGAGAGTCTTAGTTTTGTTTGGGATTGCCTGATCCATGCAGTCCTGTAGGTGTTGGTAGAAGGCATTTGTAAGTGATTCAGCGGTTTGAGTAATGTTTACCACTGGCTCAGGGGCCTTAAAGGAGACCACACTAGTTTTTAGAAGTGTGAAATCGGCTTTTGAGAAGTTTTTCACTGTGGTCTTTTTGTTTCAGGTGGGGTGGGATGAGGACCTCCAGCGAGATTAGTTTATGATCTGATCTCACCAGTGAGGGGTATACTTCCGGTGTTGAACATTTTGATCCCATGTTCGTGATGATGAGATCAAGTATGTTTTCTCCTCTTGTGGGGATGGTGACTAGTTGTTCCATGGCATTTGAGTTTATGAACTCCAGGAATCTTTGGGTTAGAGTGTTCGGGCTTGAGTAGTGTTCCCAGTCTATATTAGGGTAGTTGAAGTCACCTAGTATGATGGTGTTTGGAGATACATTTATCCTCCAATGTTTTCAGGAAGGCCATGTGAGGTTCCTGAGTTTGAGAGGGTGGCCTGTAACATGCTACAAATTGCAGAGCAGTCTTGCCTATTGTTAATTGCACCTGGATGGTCTCCGATGCATCGTGCGTTGCCACCAACCTTGAGGTGTGGGTGTCCTTTATGAATATGGACACCCCTCCTTTCTTGGTGTTGTCCGGATTTTGGGGCGGAACGCATGATATGAGGTGAAACCTGTTAGTGCTGGGGTGCTCTCAGGAGCCTTGAACCAGGTTTCTGTCACAGCACAGACATCGATGTTCTCCATATTGAGAAGGGCCTCGAGTGCGTGCATCTTGAGATTGAGACTTCTGGCATTGAGCAGCATTACCCTTAGTTTTTTCCTTTTGGTGTTCTAGGGTGGTAGGTTTAGAATTTGAGCCTTGCCTAAAAAGGCACTATGGGGTGGCAAGAGCCTTTGCCAATATCCGAAGCCCAGGGTGACAGGTGCAAGCCGTCCCTTGCGAAGCAGCGTGGCTTGTCCAGCATGTCATCCCAGGCAAACAGACATTGGATCCCCTTTGAATGACACCAGAATTTAAGCCAATTATTAAAGCTGATCATCTTATCACTGTATTGTGGCATCATTCTAGGTGAAGGTAGGATACTGCTCAAGGTCAGGGTCATACCTGCCTGGGCTACATAATCAGAGAGCTCCTCGATGTCCCTTTTCATGTAGTCCAAGGAGGTACGTCTCAGGTCGTTGACACCAGCGTGGACAATGACCGAGTCGTACTTGTACCTGCTGTTGAGAGACCTGAGTGCTTGCGTTATGTGGCAGATTCTAGCGCCCGACAGGCAGCTTACTGTGACCTTCTCCTTACTCAGTCTGGTGAGCGGGACGTCAGTGTGTCTGACTATGGAATCACCAATGACAAGTGTGTCTGGCATTTTGTTTGGCCTTAAGGGCTGTGACTGTTTGACACTCTGACTGTGTGGTCTATGTGTTGCATGTGTTGGATCGTGAGGTGGTAGTTGTTTGGGTGTCTGCTTTGGGTCCTTGAATATTGCTTACCAGTGGGAGTGTGAAGCACTGAGCAGCCTTTTTGTCCGAATCATCCTAACCTCTGATTTTTGCAGTTTTTTCAGTACACCTGAATAGCTAGTTAACATTTATTTTATTTTTCCATCCTTTTGTTATTTGACTTCATATATTCATTTAGTGTTACACTTATTTTGAACATCCGTCAATGCATTTGATTTATATTTTCAGTAAATTACTAGAAACATTTTCTTGTAGCAAAGCTGAAATGTCAACTGTTTTTGCTGAACATCTGCAAGATTCTTCTCAGCAGAAGTTTTTTCTTCTCATTTTTTGGTTGATTGTCCTACTTTCTCCAAATTTCTTCTCTGATGACATCTCCATATTTTACACTGATGAATTTTCCTGATATGGAAAGTTTTTACTGGTTTGGTTTCACAGTTTCTCCTTAAACCCTGGAAGTGTTCAAATCAGACTGTTGATCAATGTGTAGCCATCTTGGAAGTCTCCTAAGCACAGTATTCATTAACACAATACTAACACTCTGTGTTTTCTGTCATGGGCAATATATATATATATATATATATATATATATATATATATATATATATATATATATACATATATATATATAAACATAGTACTTAAACTGAGTTTCCTTTAAGTACTGATTTTTAATAACGTAACATATTCATTACTGATCTCAAGCTTTATAATTTTATCTGCTCTGTATTTCCAGGTTGACAAAACAAATTTAAATAAAAATTAATGGAAATATGCTGTGTTGTACAACTAAAATAAAATAACTGGAAAGAAAGCAAGGATTCTGAGGTGTCAGCCAGCTCATTTACCTCAGCCAGCCAAGACAGCTCATGCCATTTAAAGTACACCTGTGATCAACACCTGAAAAGCATGCTTTATATTAGTCTGTTAGTGATTCCCCTTTGTTGTTGTAAACCATTGCTGTTATTTTATAATTTTTTTTATTTCAGAAGGGTCTATATTAGAACACCGAACATTCAAAATGTCGAGTGTTCTAATATCGAACCCTAGCAATCGAAAAAAAAACATCGAACATTTGTAACAGCGAATTTGTTCCAAAACACATACACACAGCACAAGCACACCAAACAAACAGCAATCCACACACATACACCTAAACTCGTACACCTAACCCTACATTAAACTATATATACACCACTAACTATCCACTTACCTTAACCCAAACCCTAAGGTCCGTCACTATCACACAGTCACCTCACCCGCACCCTAAAACTAACTCACCTAACCCGCCCTAACCACACGTCCACACAATCGCACACTTACCTGACCCACGTTCTAACCCTAACTCACCTAACCCGCCCTAACCCACACGTCCACACAATTGCACACTTACCTGAACCCGACCCGTAACTTTCCACCAGAGCGCTGTAAATACCGAAGCAACAGAAATGGACAACGGAATTCTTTCCCTAGGAAAGAATTCGGTTTCCTGTTAATTCGATATTTTCAGCGTTCGTTGAAAACGGGTCGATATTAGAACACCCGACATTTCAAATGTTCGGTGTTCTAATATAGACCCTTTCAGAAAGGTCTGGTGGGGGTTTCAGAAAGGTCTGGTGGGGGTTTCATATGGTGTGCATTTTTCAGATGAATATTAACACAATATCACAATTCACATTGTAGGGGGAAAAAGCTTCATGTTCCTTTACACATTTTCTGTGCTCATTTGGAATAGGGTAGTTATTAGATTCACTGAAAATCTTTAGCCAGAGAGTGCGGATACATGTTTTCAGTGACTTTGATTTGTATTCTTCATTTCCTACATAGACTTTTATGGGTACTTTCTTCTTACATTTGCAAACAACACATGATCTACCATTTTAAACAGGTAAGCGTTTTTTTAGATGAGGGAATTCTTCACAATTCATTCTCTCTGGCATTGAGAGGTATATGTCCTAGCATGCTTGAACTGCCCAGTTATCTTAAAGTGACAGCTCACTTTTCATGCAGTAATGATATGAATGCAGTTGCAGTGCAAGACACCCATATTTATTTATTTATGTTATAGATTCTAGTGGGACAGAAAAAAGATAAAGCTTCATGGTGTGTGGGTATGTCATTTGATTTCCTGGGCCAAAAGTTCAGAATGTAATTAATGACATGATGTAGGATTCAGTGAGGCAAATTCCAAAAGACATTCATTTTGTACTTCATGCAAACCCATTCGATTGTTACTGATAGGACTGAATACTGTAGAAGTACCACAAAGTAGGCAAAATAACTAAATTGTCCTTTATTTATATGTGACAGTAAGATAATGTATAAAAAATATATGCTGTGAGCCAAGGAACAATTTTATTTAGCATGTAAAAAGAAGTTATGTACCTACCGTAACGTTCCATGTTAGTTGTCTTCATCTCACCTTCTTTCTTACTGGTTGGGATCGGAGCCGATCCTTGGCTCCAACTCGGCCATCTTCTGTAGCTCGAGAGCTGTTTACTGGCTCGAGGCTACCCCTTATCCCATGATGCCTAGCAGTAGCTACCCAGATCTCATTTGAAATAGCTAATCCCAGACATAGCCGGAGAATCAACCTGTCCAAACGAACAGGTTGGGCATACCTGTCATACTCTGTAAGTCAGTAGATGAACCAAACCAGAGAACACTCAGCCAGTGAAAACAAAACTTCTCCCGGTCCAATAGGGCAGGGGGATGGAGGGTGGGACACAAAAAAGAAGGCGAGATGAAGACAACTAACATGGAACGTTATGGTAGGTACATAACTTCTTTATGTTAAGTTGTCTATCTTGCCTTAGTTTCTTGCTGGTTGGGACACCATCCCTAGCACCTACAATCCTGGGCGGCTCATTGGAACAGACTTTTCAGAACAGTGGAACCAAAGTTAGCTCTACTTCTGGAGACCATATCTAACTTGTAATGAGAAATAAAGGTATAAGGGTTTACTCACGTAGCAGTTGCGCAGATAGAGTCCATGGGCAACGTAGACTGGAAGGCTACAGAGGTGGCCAAGGCCCTATTAGAATGACCTTTCGGTTTGATAACCAACTCTTTGTTTCTCAGTTGATAGATGAAAGTAATAATGTGAGACAACCACCTGGATAAGGTCACTTTGGAAACTGGGAGACCTTGTTTGCCCCGAGCATATGACAGGAAAAGTTGGTCCGACTTCCTTATATCCTTCGTTCTATGCAAGTAAAAACGCAATTGTCTATGAACATCCAATTGGTGTATTTTGTATTCTGTCTTGTTGGTGTGGTTAGGGAAAAACACAGGGAGGTCTATAGATTGGTTTAGATTACTTTCTGAGCAGACTTTCGGAAGGAAAGAGGGATTAGTCCTCAGAGAAACCCTGTCCTTATGAAAAACTAAGTACGGAGGATGAACACTTAGTGCCTGAAGTTCAGAGATGCTTCTGGCTGAAGTAATAGCTACCAGAAAGAGAGTTTTTCAAGATAGAAACTTAATGGAGCAGGATGCTGCCGGTTCAAAAGGGGGCATAATTAAGGAGGTTAGTACCAAATTAAGGTAACAAGGAGGAGGGGGATCTCTCACTGGAGGCCTAAGTAGAGAAGTCCCTCTGAGAAAAGCTTTACACAGCTTATGGGACATAATGTTTACATTAGACAACCCAACATGAAAGTTAGAGATGGACGCCAATTGAACCCTGATTGTAGCAGAAGCGGACCCAGAATGAAAAAGTTCTGCTAGGAACTCAAAGATTTCGTGTACTGGGGCTGAAAAGGGATCTATGTTCTTAGCCTCTGCCCAACAAGAAAAATGTTTCCATTTGCTAGCATAAGTCTTTCTAGTGGCAGATTTGTGAAAGGAGACAATAATCTGACGAACGGCCGGGGAAATGCTGGGAAGCCTGGCTAGGGTTGGAAGTGGAGCAACCAAGCTGTGAGCTGGAGTGTTTGGAGGGATTGATGCAGCCTGCCTGATTAATGAATCAGCAGGTCCGGAATAGGATCCTGAGTCCAGGGCTGCTCGAGAAGGTAACGGTGCAGGAACGGGAACCATATCTGTCAAGGCCAGTAGGGGGCAATGAGGATCATTTTGCAACCCAACGAAATAGCTTTCTGTATGATTTTCGGTATAATAGGGAACAGAGGGAAGGCATAAAGAAATCCCTGAGGCCAATCGTGGACTAGAGCATCTCTGGGAGAGTGACGGGGAAGCGGAAGAAGGGAGACGTAGTTGCTGCATTTGCTGTTGAAAGGGGTGGCAAAAAGATCGCAGCAAGGCTGTCCCCACTTGCAGAAGATCACGTCCACAACTACTTGATTCAGAGACCACTCGTGAGGCATGAGAATAGCTCTGCTGAGCCTGTCCGCTATGACGTTGGACCTCCCAGGGATGTGCGTTGCAATCAGAAATCGTTGGGAGGAGATTGCCCACTGCCAGAGTCTGAGTGCTTCTCAACATAGGGGGTAGGACCTGGTTCCACCCTGCTTGTTGATGTACCACACCACTGACATGTCCGTTTGAATTTCAATGGTCCCAGAAGGGAGAGAGTCCTGAAGAACTTGCAACGCTAGGAGCACAGCGCTCATTTCTAAGACATTTATGTGCAGATGGTACTCGTGAGGCTGCCAAGTGCTTTGGACTGTCCTGCCCTGATAATGCCCCCCCACCCTATCAGGGAGGCATCTTTGGTCACTGTGGCAACCAGAGGTGGCTGAATGAATGGTCTGCCCTGAGACACTAGTGGGGAGACCATCCACCAGGAAAGGTGCCTTTTGCATGTTTCTGTAATCATGATCATGTGAGACATGGGCAGCTGTTGAAAAGATCACTGTGTGAACAGAAACCACTGAAGGATTCTCATGTGAAAGTGGGCCAGAGGGATTAGAAGAATTGCCGTTGCCATGGAACCCAGAGTTTGAAGGACCAATCTGACCTGGACCCTTTTGCACTGCATTAGAATTTGTACTTGCTGACAAATTGTGGTCACCCTGTCTGGCGGTAGCCTTGCGGACATACTCCTTGTGTCTAAGTCTGCTCCTATATAGGTAATAGATTGACAGGGCAACAAGGCAGATTTTTCGAAGTTTATTGTAATGCCTAGCTGGGAGCAAATTATGATTGTGTAGTCCCTAGTTTGTAGAAGTTGATTCCTGGTAGTAGCAGTAAGGAGCCAGTCATCTAGATATGGAAACACCCGGAATCCTTGACGTCTCAAGTAAGCCGTGACCACTGCCATACATTTGGTGAACACCCTGGGGGCTGTGGTGATACCAAAGGGCAGAGCTCTGAACTGGTAATGACTGGCTCCCAGCCGGAAGTGAAGGAGTCTCCTGGAGCGCCTGTCCATTTTGATGTGATAGTACGCATCCTGGAGATCTATGGAGCACATCCAATTGTCCTGACCCAGAAAGGGTAGAATGGACTGTAGCGTGACCATCTGAAACTTTGTTCTTTGAACAGACTTGTTTAGTCTGCTGAGATCCAGAATTGGTCTCCAGTCCCCTGTCTTTTGGTACCAAAAAGAACCTTGAGTAAGTTCTGGATCCGTGTTGGTCTGCCGGGACTTACTGGATGACTCTTTTTTTTTTTCTAACAGTTTTGAAACTTCTATGACTGTTTGATCCCTCAGATGGGGTGGGACATCTGTAAGGGATTTGCTTGATGGTAAGGGGGGGTTGAAAGAAGGGAATTCTGTAACCTCCGGATATGATTGAGTGTACCCATTTGTCTTGCGTTAAATTCTGCCAGGCCTTTGGGTACAGTGATAGTCTTCCCCCGACTGCCTCCAGAGGCGGGCAGCTGGGCCACCCTTCAGGGATGCTGGAAGGGCTTCTCAGAGAAGGATTCTCTGCTGCCCTGGTTCTGCGGACCCCCTCTGCCACGAGGGCGGCATCTGTTGTTGTTTCCTCCCCTGCCCCTGGAGGAAAAATCGCTATGTGTGTCAGGCGAGGCTCCCTGGGATTTTCGAAACCACATTTTACCACTCTTCTGACCCTTGGGGTATGGTCTGGAAGGAGTTGGAAAAATGGACTCCCATAGCAGAAAGAGTCTTGCCTTCTTGTTCACACCTAGTCAGAGTGTCTTTCACCTGTGGTCCAAACAGAAAGGAACCATCAAAGGGGATGTTGGTGAATGACACTCTAAAGGGTTCCGCAAAATTACACAGCTGCATCCATGCGTGTCTCCTAAGGGCCACGCCTGTACCTGAGACTCTACTCGCACCATCAGCTGCATAGGAAATGAGCTTCATGGAGGAGTTGACTACAAAATTAAGGGTCACCAGCTGAGAAGCCACTTTAGCTTGAGCCCCGTCACCTGATGGATCCTGAAGGGTATCTCCGAGCTCTTTAAGGAGATCCCTCTGAAGCCGGGTAAAATGGCATAAGTAATTCAGTGACCTCATAGAAAAGGTCGCTGAAGCAAACATTTGCTTCCCGTATCTATCCATAGTCCTGGACTCCTTGTTAGGAGGATGGACAGACGAAGAAGATTCCGCTAACTCTTTCTTAGTGGCTGCTGCTACCACCATGGCATCCACAGGAACACCTTTGGTAAGGAACTGCTTATCAAGGGGTGCAGTGATAAACTTGCCGGGTCTCCTCGGGTTTGGTTCCACTGTATCTGGGGCTAACCAAGCCTTTCTAGCCACCACTGACATGAGTGGATCGAAAGGAGGAGAAATCCAGGAGGTGGAAGGTCGGGAACCGAATGCATCTGGGAATGCAGACTCATCCTCGGTAGGGGCTATGGGATTCCAGTTCCCCCTCTGCTTAACATTTCTAGGATGTCCGAGAAGGAAACATCTTCAGAGGGGCATCTCGGGGACCCTTCCGATTCATCTAAGTCTGTATCGGACGTGACAGACTCAGGGGAGTCAATGTGCTTCCTCTTGCACTTCTTCTTCCATGGGGGCTCCTCTGAATGATCAGGGGAGGCCTTGGAAGAAGAGGAAACACCCAGTGGGGTGCCCTGGAGCACCGGTTCCCCACGCTTGAGGTCTGGAGGAGGAGCAGAGGTTGACGCAGGCACTACAGGGGACGGAGCTGGTGGGGTCGAACGTGGAGCTGACTCAGTGGCCAGCATACTCCTCATGACATCAAAGGTGTCCCTGCCACAATGCAGAGAAGGCTCCGGTTCCGAGGAAATCGGAATCCTTCTCCGCACCGAGGGAGATGGCTCCGAGACCGATGTAGGAGCCGAGCTCACCTGCACCGAAGCTCCGAGAGGGAGAACGGGGTCGGACAAGGGTCTGATGCCACTCGCCCCCTCGGAGCAGACGAGGGAGCCTCGGCACCCAGATCCCTCGACGGACGGCACAATCGAGGGAATCGGAGCCGACGACGGAACAGAAGGAAAAATAGTTATCCGAGCTGACGGTTCCATGACTCGAACCCCAACGAACTCCGGCTCCGAGCTCAATGGAGTCTGAGGAGGAATATCGATAGAAGTGGACGGAGCCGACACCTGTTGTGGAGGGCTGGACAACATCTTGGCAAGTGCCTGCGACTTCAGCAACCTACTGACCACTCTCTCCACGTCGTGATCTGAGAGCCTAGAGGGACCGAGAGGAGTGGGAAGATCTATGACTGCGCTCACTCTGCAGCAGGGGTGACTGAGAAGCCGAATGTATGGATTCCAGTGAAGGGGACCTCAGCCCCTTGTGGCTCTGCGACGGCTCCGAAGATACTGATGGAGCCGACGGGGAGATAGTCTCCTCGGTTCTGACCGGAACCAAAGTAGCAGGTAAAGTTTGGACCAATGAAGGCTCCGAGCTTGGAGTCGACAATTTGGTTGGTTTTGGGGATTTCACAGGCTGAGCCTTGGCCGATGAATCCTGGGGCTCCCCTCAGAATAAGCTTATTCTTGTGCTCCTGCAGAATTCTTGGGCTAAATGCATGGCATACAGAACAAGAGTCCTGCAGGTGCACTGCACCTAAGCAATAGACGCAAGAAGTGTACCCATCTGTCAGAGACATTTTCTGACAGCATGAGTTACACTTCTTGAATCCAGACACCTTGGATTCTTTAGACATATCCAACAAAGTACCTGAAAGATACTTCACTGATTTTTGACCAAAAGGCCAAACAGCGGTACAAAATACCACAACACTAACAACAAAAAGGCAAAAACACACAGTATACTACAGCTAAAGATTTTATTTTGTTTGTTTTTTAAACTAGGAAGCCTTTAACTTAAACAGCTACCTAACAATAAGATAGAAGGAAGGCTTAAACTAAAAAGCTAACCTACAAGAAGGGATAGGGGTGGGGGAAGGGGGAGCGCACTCTAATTTAAACGAGTTCTAAGGGAAAGGACTACCAATACACTAAACTAACACAACAGGTTACCGACTACAATTTAAACAATAAATTCCTAGAAAAAGGACTAATCTGACAAAAGACAGTTCAGTAATAAACTTATACTAGCCTGAGCCAGTAAGAATGACACCTCGCAGCTGAAGCGGCAAACGAGATCTGGTTAGCTAGCGCTAGGCATCATGGGATAAGGGGTAGCCTCGAGCCAGTAAACAGCTCTCGAGCTATAGAAGATGGCCGAGTCGGAGCCGAGGATCGACTCCGATCTCAACCAGCAAGAAACGAAGGCGAGATAGACAACTTAACATCTGGCCTTCTCTGCAGCAAACAGAATTGTGCCAGTTCCATGAAGGAAGTTAGCAATGATTCTTTATCTAAATCCTCAGAAAGTGTAATCTGCATATCTCTCAACCTCTTACAGCAAGAAATCTGAGCAAAGCTATAAATAATGGGGAGGGGAGCAAAGGGCTAAAAATAGGAGCATTTTATAAATACTGCTCTTACAAACTTAAAAAGTTGTTATAATAACAGGTTTTGCATTAGCATTAATTTTCTGAAGGGTATGACATCTGAATCTTGAATGTCTGTCATTATTTTCTGAACTCAGTCCTCAGTGATTTGCCCAAAATTCATAATTTTATGAGAAACGGAGCAAAAATATGAGGCAAAAATCTGTACAATTAAGAGGTATGGTAATCTAACTAAATGTAAGTCTCTCAAAATGCTTTTGGGGGCAGGGGGATCAGCAACAGTCTCATAGAGTTTTTCGCTTCTGCTGCCACCTCATGCTGCTCAGGGCTCTTTTTTTTTCTTTTTGTTCTACAATGCATTCCTATACTACTTAGTGTTAGTAGCATAAAGTACAGTAAGGTGTGCTATCACATCATGCAGGGTACACACACACCCTATTCCTAACACAAGGCACTGTCTATATCTCAGTGGGACTATGTAGGGCATAAAAAAGGGAAACTGTCAGTCTTTTTGCTTTATTTTAAGTAGTCCACTCACAGTCATGGATGGTAATCTGGCTGCAGGTTGGGAAAACTTGATTAGGCTTTGCAGGCATGACCAATCCATGGCAGAGTATGTGAAATCCAGAATCAGTCCTGGCTAAACTTTAGTAGTTCTGTGAATACATTTTCTTTCAAGAAATAGCTGACTTGAGTGCTGTAAATCATGCTGACAAAATGGAGCACATTACCAATCAGTCTAAAAATATGAAACTAAAACAGGAATGAATAGCTTGTGTATGAAATGAGATTCTTTCAAACCACCAGTCCTTTTAATTAAACCTCGATCCTGCCTGTGTTTGCATATGCCACTAATCATGTATAGCTTTGCATATTAATTATTTTCTTAATGTGAAAAAAATATGTACATGAGCATTAGATATTCCAGTGGCAAGAATCTTGAGTCCTTTGAAGAGCTTGAGTGGCAAATATAACGTGTACTGTAGTATAGTCAGTCACTTCTTTTTGGCTTTGATGTGACCATTTCTACAATTAATTTATTCTGCTCTAACTAACGAATTAACTCAGTCTGCACCTTGCTGCTGTTGACCTTCTCATTGTTCCTCAACCTTTGATTCAAGTGTATTATGAATTATATTCTGAAAGAATTTTTCACAGCGGTTTAGCTACCACAGTTAGATGGCCTTGTTCCTCCCATTTCTAGTTTATAAGGTATATTACTGTTTTATATGCAATACATTGTATATTTGTTCACAGGTATAAACCTTTATTGTGTGTAATAACTGGAGAAAGCCTATGTTGTACGTATTGCACTTTTATTATCATTTTCCCTGAATAATGATAAACTCCTGTTTCATCAGTAATGTCATTTAATACTTCTTTAATCCAGCATTCACTTAGAATTTGTTTCCTTGTTTTAATAGGTTCATAGGTTCATACTAGGCTATCTGCCCTAGGGCATTTATAAGCCTAGCCAGAGTGTGTTTGGCTTTCGCCACCCATTTTAAATTAATTTTGCTATGCCCTTTTTTGAGGTTAGTATACTGTGCCTCTGTCTAACAGTGACACAGAAGTGATACCCAGGGTAAACCTACGATCTCCCATCCACTCATCAAGATTCATTTGAAGAGAGTCAATGAGGGACTCTGCCTAACCTGGACTGGGATTTTATTCCAGAGTGAAAGGAGCCTCTGGGTTATGAATCTGTCCCTCCAGCATGTCTTATTTATTTCAGTGCTGAGGTTCAAGTCTCTCGAGCACGTAGCTCGATGGGATTTGGATTTTCTGAGGTGCAGCATGTCTATTAATTCCGGGTTGGACATGGCTTTATACGTCAGGCACAGATTGCCTCTGAGCAGGCGGTATGCCACTGAGTAGAGCTGGAGTTTCTTTAACCGTGCAGCATATGGCATCTGTTTGAGCCCTTTGATCCTCTTGGTGAGGTACTTTTGGGGTCTTTCCAGTTGCTGCAGGTGTCTGGTAAGGTACATCCCAAAAGGGGCATTGTACTCAATTATGGGCCTGATGAGGGATGAGTAAAGAGGCACGATGACCTCCCCTGATCTAGATGTGAATCCCTTCATGATTAGGTGGGCTATATAAAATGTTTTTCTAACCACTTTGGCCACGTGGTTTTCAAATGAGAGATTGCTATCAACTTGGGTCCCCAGGTCCCTAATTACTTCTTCCAGTTAATGGATTACCACCTATGTGGTAATTTGTGGGCACTTTGTTTTTGCCAAAGGGGATGACTATACACTTTTTGGTGTTTAGCTTGAGGCCATGGCTCTGGCACCAGTTGTTTGTTTCTATGAGGCCCTTTTGTAGGATGCTTGTGTCGGCTGGAGAGTCGATTATGGCGCCTAGTTTGCAGTCATCTGCGAACTTGGTCAGCCACAGTCCTTCTGTGTTGGCCTGTACCTCCACGAAATATATACCGAACAAGAGAGGTCCCAGGACTGAGCCTTGTGGGACGCCACTTGTAACTGGTTTGGAGTCTGACATGGCTCCAGCAATTCTAACCATGTGGGTTCTGTCCTTGAGCCAGTTTGCAACCCATCTAGTGACATAGGGGTTTATATTTAAGCTGGAGAGCTTATCTATAATGCCCGAGTGGGGTATTGTATCAAAGGCTTTTGCGAGGTCCAGGTAGGCTGTGTGGACCACCTTCCCCTCGTCAATGGCCTTGGTGACTGTTTCAAAGAAATCGACCAGGTTTAAGAGGCAGGATCTGCCCTTAACAAAACCGAGCTGGGTAGGATCCAGTGTCTGTAGATCCCCAATATCTTTATTTGAGGTCCATGATGATCCTTTCCATAGCTTTGCAGACCAAGCTAGTCAGGCTTATGGGGCGATAGTTTCCAGGATCCGTTGAGGCACCACCTTTGTGGAGAGGGACCACTGTTGCTGTACGCCATTCTTTGGGTACATATCCTGTAGTAAGGCTGAGATTGAACAGTAGTTTTATGTTTGGGTTGAACTCTTCTTGGAGTTCATGTAGGATGCAGCCCGGGACACCGTCTGGTCCCATTGATGTTGTGTTTTTTGCTTTGGAGAGGGCAGCTCTTACCTGAGCATCTGAGATGTCAGGGGGGCCACACTCTGCTGGGATAGATATTTGCCCTTTTGGTGGGGAGAAGTTTGCGCTGAACCTGTCAGCTAGGATGTTGGCAATGTCTGTGGGTTCGGTGTATTTTTTGTCATTTTGGACTAATTCTGAACATATCTGGGAATTCCCACCCAGGTTCCTAACATAACTAAAGAAAGCCTTGTGATTATCCTTAGGGTCCTGTGCAATTTTTCTCTCAAAGCTGGCCTTAGATGATTTTATGAGTGCCCGTAGTTTTTTGCTAATACTGATCAGAGATGCCTTCCCTTTTTGGGATTTTGCTCAGTCATGTAGTAGCTTCCTCCTTCTATTGTATAGTTTGTTTATGGCTGGGGTCCATCAGACAGGGCGCCTGCCTTTGGAGGATTGGGACTTGGCTTTATTTGGGATTGCATGATCCATGCATTCCTGAAGGTGTTCATAGAATGCGTTTATAAAGGATTCTGCAGTCTGGGCTGTATTTTCCACAGGCCCGGGGGTTTTGAAGGATTCCACCTCGGTTTTGAAGTGTGTGAAATTTGCTTTAGAGAAGTTTTTCACTGTGGTTTTCTGGGCAGGGGGTGGGGTCGGGATGTGAATATCCAGTGAGATTAGTTTATGGTCTGATCTTACCAGTGAGGGATACACTTCTGGTCTGGAGCATAGAGCCCCCAAGTTGGTGATGATCAGGTCCAGTATGTTTTCCCCTCTTGTGGGAGTGGTAACAAGTTGTTCCATAGCATTTAAGTTTATAAATTCTAGGAACCTTTGGGCTAGGGTGTTGGAGCTAGAGTACTGCTCCTAGTCTATGTTTGGGTAATTGAAGTCGCCCAATATAATGGTGTTTGGAGAGACCTTCATATTTTCCAGTGTTCTCAGTAAGGCTGACTGGGTTTCTGTTACTGCACAGATATCGATGTTCTCCATGCTAAGGAGAGTTTCGAGTGCGTGCATCTTGAGGTTTAGACTTCTGGCATTGAGTAGCATTACTCTTAGTTTCTTATCCCTTGCGATACCTATGGAGGTGGGTTTGTCTTTTGAGCCTTGCCTAAAAGGGGGTGGGGGTGGCAAGAGCCTTTGCCAATATCCGAAAGCCCAGGGGTGACAGGTGCAAGCCGTCCCTAGCGAAGCATCGTGGCTGCTTGTGCATGTCATCCCAGGCTGACAGGCATTGGATCCCCTTTGAATGACACCAATACTTAAGCCAATTGTTGAAATTGATCATCTTGTCTTCATATTGTGGCATCATTCTTGGTGAGGGTAAGATGCTACTCAAGGTCAGGGTCATACCGGCCTGGGCTACATGCTCAGAGTGCTCCTCTATGTCTCTTTTCATGTAGTCCAGGGAGGTACGTCTCAGGTCATTCACACCAGCATGGACAATGACTGAGTCATATTTGTACTTGCCTTGGAGTGACCTGAGTGCTTGTGTTATGTGGCGGATCCTAGTGCCCAACAGGCAGCTCACCGTGACCCTCTCCTTGTTCAGCCTGGTGAGCGGGACGTCAGTGTGCCTGACGATAGAGTCACCTATTACAAGTGTATCAGGTGTGTTGTTTAGCCTTAAGGGCTGTGACTGTTCGGCACACTGGCTTTGTGAGCTATGTGTTGCATGTGTTTTTTTTTGGGGTAGCGGTTGCTTGGGTGTCTGCTTTGGAGGTCTCTGCTGCTTAGGCAGATTTTTATTTAGAGACTCCAGAGTATGTTTTTGTGTGTTTATGTGTTTGGTTTGCTGTCGTGGTAGGTCTATGTGAGACTGGAATTGTAGTGAGTGTAGATTCCTTCTCCTCCTGACTGGTTACACCAGTACTGAGTTGAGAGAGCTTAGCTTCCAGTTTTGCTATATGGTTGCATCTCTCACATGTGTTGGAATTTGTTGGGAGGAGGAGAGGGTTGTCTGTGTACATGAGGCAGTTGTAACATTGCCTCAAGATTCCCAGATTCACCAGCTGGACCAGAGAGGAGATTGACAACTGACCTTTGGACATGCTAGAATAGTATTGGGAATTCCTTTATAATTGAAAAAAAGGGCCAATGGGGAACAAGGTACTCAAGGGGGGTTTGTGAGGGTGTAGTGCTTTTAATTTTTTAGTGCTAACTTGTATAATTGCTTTAGTGAGCAAGTGCCAGGCTTTAGAGTAGGAATAGGGTGTTTATTGTGAGAACTAGATCAGTTCTAAGGGAAAAAGTAAACAGCAGACTTTGTGGAGCCGAGAATGGTTTTAACCCAATTAAGCGGAGTTGCCCGATGCTACGTTAAGCGCAAAATTGCGCAAAGCTGTGCCAAACTGGGTTTTATACAGGGAGACTTGAAAGAGCTAGAAACTGGCCCAAAACGGCCAATAGACTACCAGATTCTTGTGCTGGGAACACTCCTCCAGGGATAGATAGGCTGCGCAAATTGCCTTGTAAGAGCTGCAGTTATTCCATTAAGCAGGAAAAATGGTTAGACTGGGTGGTCATATGGCCATATCTGTCTTTGGAATCTGTAAATATTTCCAGAGGAAGGCTTTCCAGAAGTGACATAACATGGGTCGCTGACTCTTGGGGCATGGCTAGATCAAGAGAATTTCCCACATAATATCACTTGAGCAGATTATCTTTTTTTTCCCAAAAAACATTTGTTTTCATTATAAACATACACAATGTACATATAACAAATACAATAAAACAATAACAACACTGTTAATATTTACATTCATCCATGATAAACAATCATTTTATCCACAAGGCTATCGGTATTTGTTCAAAAGGTTTTCCAATTTTTGCCATGATATTTTTTGAGTAATATTATGAGACCTATAACAAATGGTTTGCAGTTCTTTTTTTACAAACCACATTTGCTAAATTAATACATTCTTTAAACATCAAATCTTGTTTACTTTTCCAGTTCAAAGTAATAACTTTTCTTGCAATTGCAAGAACTGACAAGAGTAACAAAATCTGAGATTTGGGTATTACATTAGGTATGGGAGCATTGTTGTGCAGCTTATCTGAAGAGTTCTGTAATGGGAGAATAACTGTTTCAGGAAAATTAGACGTCCTATACATTTCAGAATGCTCTCTGTTGTGTTGTCCTTTATTGTTCATTACATTATTGTGTGGCCCTTGGAGACACTATATCTGCTTCATATTTTAATAATTGCATTTTGTTTGTATGTAGTGGGATAGCACAAGGAAACATCAGAGTCTAATCAGAAACACAAATGTGTATCTATTGTTATTCATGTTGCCATTGGGTTAATTATTACATCTTGCATCCAGCCTTGTCTGTCTTGCCAGTGGAAAGGTACTGCAAATGTCAGAGGCTCAGAAAATAGCATTTATATTGGCAGGTGTTGGATGTTTTCATTTTATATTGCAGTTAATGACAAGTTAATTTCTTTGAAGTATATATTTTATTTTCATTTCACTAATTTGAGGTGCCTTTAATTTATCTACAGTGAACTGAACTACAGCAGCCCTTTTTCAATCATAACCTTATTATACAAAAAAAAAATAAAAAAAATCAGGCAGCGTATAATAAATGCTATTTTATGGCATTAGGTCCATACATATAAAAGTATATAAACAAAGCGTAATAATACAGGTCTCATAGTGAATACTGTACACATAAACCACTAATCCCTCTCCAGCTCATACATTCATCCATCAGGCCCAGCAGCAGCCACAAACAGTGTGGTGCCACATTACTTTATCATCGAGCTCCTCTGTAAGAGGCTTCATCTTTGAGGTATTCTTTTAATGCTTGAGTGAAGCTTAGAATGCAAGGACAGAGATTTGATTTCATGGGAGAATACATTCCATATTTAGAGTTCTTATACTGAAGATGCTTTGAAGGTACCTTGGGGTAATTGTGGAAGAATGTCATTCAAAGATGGCCGCCATTCTATAAGCACTGCAGTACTTCAGCTCTCCAAAGACCAGAGACAAAAATCAACCCTGCGGATGTACATTTGGATTTAATCAACTAATTGACAGCAATTAATAAACTACTAGAAGTCAGCGATCTTATCGAGGAAAAAAAATTGAAAAAAAATACTTGGTGACAACAGGATTGGAACGGATTGCTTGGTTGATTCTGAACAGAGCACCAAACAAAAGACTGAACTACCTCATTACTGAAACCTTTACTAGGTAATTATCTCTATCTGCAGCATTTCAAAATGTCAAAAGAAGATAAAAATATGGACACTACAACTACTAAAACTAAACTGTCAGCATTACAGTCTCCAGAGAAGGAATCCTTATTTAAGAGACAGAAAACATTTAAACAGCAAGAGACTGCAAAAACAGGGGCATCAGCGAAATTTGATCAACAGGTTATGATGGAAGAAATTAAGTCTGCATTATTACCTATACAAGATGCCTTAAAAGACCTAACATCCCAAACACAAACATTTAGTGAGACATGTAATCGGATTCTAACAAGAATGGAGAAAGCGGAAACCAGAATAGCAGCAAATGAAGACAATATAACATTGCTCACTAAAAGATCTGAATCACATGAGGCTGATATTCAAATGATGCAAAACAAAATTCTGGACCTGGAAGCAAGATCAAGACGCAACAACATAATCATCAGAGGGATCCCAGAATCAATCCAATATAATGATCTGACCACTTTTATCATACAAATATTTGAAACATTACTTAAGGACTCTGTGGTTGTTCAGCAAATTGTTATCGAAAGAGCACATAGAGCTTACAGGGATTCCCAAGCTTCAAATACACCAAGACCTGTGTATGTCAAAATATTAAACTTCCAGGATGTGAATAAAATACTTCTAACCATAAAAAAATCTGGTGGATTTATAATGTGGCAAAGTTATAAAGTTTCTATAACACAGGATTTACCAACACAAATAAGGCAGTCTAGACAAATGCTGGCTCCATACTGTAAGTTTCTAATTGACAAAAACATTAGATTTCAAATGAAATATCCTAACAGTTTAATTTTTACTCTTGATGGCATTAAATACACTGTAAATACAAAAAAAGAAGCCAGACCTACCTTTTTGAAGCTTTTTAAGGCTTTGCCACCGTCTGAAAATTGAACAGTCCATCCTGGCTTCTTCCTGCATTAGAGTGAATGGGAGACTTCATTTACGAGGATCCGAGGCTTCAAAATCCTTTGTGTGTTCTTTCTTCAGCAGGCCTGGTAATTCTCCGTTTTATCTTTTAATCTCGTCTTCCTAGCTGAAACACGAAGATTCCACAAAGTTTTATGGCTCCAACGAGCGCTCCTGACCCACGAGGCAACAGGAAATATGCTGAAGGAAGCAGGGGGACCGTTTTAAGCGTGGTGCAGCTGAGAGGTCCGTTCGCGAATTGGTTCCCCCGTCGCGAGCGCGAAGATTCGAAAAATGAACTGTCTGGACTACTGCAAATGCTGGGAAGAAAGAAGAGCTGCTGTAAATCGAAAACAAAGCTTTTTGGGACTTATTTGATGCTAAAATGACTGTAAGACGATCAATGAGGTAAAGTGTGTCAGGTAAAGATAAAAATGTATGGTTTAGCTTTTGCTGTATAAGATTCTATGGCTTAGTGGTAAATCCAGGTAATGCAGTCTATTTTTTTGTTATTTTTTTTCCTTTTCATGCTTGTCTTTTAATTTACTGTGTTTTGTCTAGTGAATAAATAAGTATCTTTTAATTTTGATCAGTTCAGGAAAAAAAAATAGCATAATCAGCAAACAGTAGTAGTAAATGTGTATTATAGGTGATGTTTAACTGTAATGATCTATAAAAATTAAATGCAATATTGTAGGATTGTTTTGAAGATAAATAGCTGACCTAAATAATGGCTTGTTTTAAACAAATGTATAACAACTGTGTGCTTATTAGGTGAACTGTTAGTTAAAAGGTTTTAGAACAAGTAATTATAATGCTAATATATTATTGCTGAATTTAAAGTTTGATAAAAGTGAATTATTTGACATGTCAGGTACAATTAGTTTATATGAATATTGGGGAAATGTACAGAGCTGTAGTTACTTGAGTGCGGTGTTTAGTAGGGAATGTCCGGGTTAGGCTTTGTAGAAGTAGATATAGTTGGTGTAGGTTTTTTGCATGCTATTTTATTGTTAGTTAATAGAATTAGTAGATTAGCTACTTGGGGAATTTTATCCAATGTGAAAAACCTATGTTCATCCTGGTCCGGAGGAATAGTGGATAGGCACTGGGTAGGGATGGGATGGCAGTTTTGCTTCCAAAAATTTACGAAATGCCAACACTTGTCAATTTAAGGTGGAAAACAAAAAATAGATACCATTATTCATCAATTCATAGTTTAGAATGTGGATAATAGATTCCTGGAATGTTAAAGGACTCCAAAACATGAAAAAAAGAAAGCTGTTTCTGCATCTGTTTTTTAAATCAACAGCATGTTTTATTCTATTACAAGAAACACATTTGACTAATGACCAGTGGGAAACAATGAAGGACAAGAAATGGATTAGGAAGGTTGTAACGGAAGGGACTACGAATAGTGCTGGGGTGGCAATTATAATCAAGAATCATTTTCAAGGAGAAATTTTGGAGGACAAAATAGACAAAGAAGGCAGATGGTGTTTGGTGGTTCTCAAATCTGAAAGTTTGGATAAGCCGATAGTACTTATATGTGTTTATGCCCCCAATGTGAACCAACATCATTATATAGCTTCAATTTACTCTATTCTACAGTCATATAACAACTGTTACATAGTGATGGGGGGGATTGGAATGCATACCAAGATTTTAAAATTGATAAGTTGGGAGCTTCTACAGCTTTTAATAAGCAGGCAATGGTAGCGTTGAAAGAACTGAGAACGGATTTCAAACTGTATGACCCTTTTAAACACAAACACATACAAGCAAAGGCAGAAAATTTTACTTTTTATTCTAGCTGCCATAAAATGTGGTCGAGAATTGATTTTTTTTTAATTCCAGAAGTGTTCATTTCACTTGACCCTAGGGTTTCTAATCAAGCTAGACAGCTCTCAGACCATTCTAAGATAACTTTAACCTTAAAGACCGATATTTTGAAAACTAAAAATCATTGTGGATATAATTGGTCCTTAAACCCATACCTATTAACCAAAGAAGATATAGTACAGGAAGTTAAGGAGATACTTAAACAATTAGTATACAATATTCCCCGTAACGAACATCCATTAGATATAGAATGGGCCGCAACTAAAACTTTGTTAAGAGGATTATTTATTCAGAAAGCCACTTATTATAAAAAACTGCAAAATAAAGAACAACTGGATTTGGAAACCAAAATACAATTATTGGACCAGGAGCTGATGAGGAACTACACTGAACAAACAGAAAATGAGTTGTTAAGATGTCAGAAAGATCTGTTTCTTATGCACAACAGAAAATTGACACTGTATGAACAAAGAAGTTTAGTTAAATATGCAAATCACATTCAAACTCCCTCGAAAGCATTAGCCCGTATTATTAATCAGACAAAATCGACACGATTAATTACTGAAATAAATCATAACAATACGTTATATACTGATAAGTCAGATATCATGAAGATTTTTGAATCAATTTTTAATCAGATATATGGTGAGCAACAAACTCATGTGCATGATAAAGAGAGAAAAGAGTTCTTACAGAAAATTAATTTTCCCAATATTGACAAGGATTCTCATGGATAATTGACTGCATTGATTACAGTTGAGGAAGTTTTAGAGGCAATTAAGAAATTAAAGCCACATAAAGCCCCAGGACCAGATGGTATGACCTCTGAATTTTATAAATCTTTTAGTGGGATTCTGAGCACCGTACTTTCACAGACCTTTAATTATATCATTTCGAATGGCAGCAATGATCTTCATTTTAATGCTTCAAGAACAATTCTGATATTGAAAGACAATAGTGATCCCAAAAATCCAGACAATTACAGGCCCATATCACTGTTGAATATTGATATGAAAATCATGGCATCTATTCTAGCTAGTAGATTAAAAAAAATAATAAACTTGATAATATCAGAAGAGCAGGCGGGGTTTATAGATGGGAGAAGAGCAGGCGGGGTTTATAGATGGGAGACAGACTACAGACAATACATTAACTCTTCATACATTAATATCTTATGCGAAGTATAAAAATATGAACATATGTGCTTTAATAATTGACACTCAAAAAGCATTCGATAGAGTTAATCTGGCATATTTATTTGAAATATCATATTTCAATATACCTCAGGTCTTTATTTCTACTTTAAGAAATTTATACAAGAATGCATACACTAGTTTATCTATAAATCATGAATGCTCCAAAAGGATTCAAATTAAAAATGGAACTCGACAGGGATGCCCATTGTCTCCCATACTGTTTAATCTGTATTTGGAACCTTTATTTCTTCATATGAAACAAAATGTTTTTTATAACTTTCCTGTACTTCTTGGGATAAAGGTTAGGATGGCTGCTTTTGCAGACGATCTAAATATATACAGTACTACACCGGTGTCGGATACGGAAAAAATACTAACAGCAATACAAACCTTTGAGAAAATTGCTAATTACAAACTAAATTTTAAAAAAAACAAAATATTCCCTCTAAAGACACCTACACCTTTTTCAATGCTACCATTGATAGGACGAGTAAGGACAGAAGAAAGAATAAAATATTTGGGGATTGACTTCTCAACTGAAAATAGAGAATTTTTTATCAACAATATTAAGGCAACTGGAGACCGAATAACAATGGATTTGAAAAGATGGAGTAAGTTGAAGCTACCCATGATGGCAAGAGCAGCGATAATAAAAATGAACGTTCTCCCCAGAATGCTTTATATTTTTAGAGCAGCACAACTTAAAATCACAAAATCTTTTTTTAAGCAGTTTCAGATAGGATTGGGGAAATTTCTGTGGGAACCCAGAAAAACGAGAATATCCTATGAGAAACTGATGGCTCCTAAAACGAGGGGGGGGGGTTGGATTTACCGGATTTTGAGATGTATTATATAGTGATTCAGGCCAATAGGATTTTAAGGGTGTCTTACTTGGACAGTGAAAATAGAAAATGGATACCTAAATGGGTACTGCTAAATTATAAACATATAAAAGGAAAGGGAATTAATGTTAAAGCTGTACCATTTTGAATATAAGAACATTGAGTAAATATGAGTTAATGGAGCACATTAAGATATGGGCAATGGCGACTCAAACTCTGTTTGCCTCCTTGAACCTATTAAAATATATGATGATGTTTCAACCATTTCATGGGAATCCTAATATGACTATTGGTAATCAACTGATAGACTTAAAGAAATTTCCATTTATTAAGGATTTAACTGTAAGTGATTTATACCTTCTTAGGAGTAGCGGTACAAGATATCTTAAAAGAGATGAATCTTCCCATTTCTTATTTAATTATAATGAGGCAGATAAAAGATCTGGCCATAAATTATTTTAACAATTCTGAAATTAAAAAAGAGGAACTAGTTATTTCACGTCATCTGTGGGAAGCATTACAACAAGACAGAAAATACATATCCTCAGCGTATAAAATGGTAAAAGAGAGAAAATATAATAATCATATTCTGTTATCGAAATACTGGAGAGAGAAATTGCCATCCCTAGACGATAGTAAAATAGTAGAGGCATTTAACTTAACATTAAAATCCGTATCACTTCAAAAACTGGTCTTTACTCAATTGATGATATTTAACAATGCGTATTATATCCATCTAACACTTCATAAATTTGATTCAAAAAAGTCACCTAAATGTCCACAGTGTGTAGATCAGACAGCAGACCTGTTACACATGTTCTGGAGTTGCAAGTGCATTTATAAATTATGGAACTCATTAAAGTTGCAGCTACAAAAAATGGGTTACCAAAACTCAACACTCACCTGGGAATTTTTGATTTTACATATTCCACCGGAGAATTTGGACAAAACAAAAAAGATTGTAATTATGAATATTAGTTTATTAATGAAATTATATATAGCCACAAATTGGTTGAACCCAGCACAGACATCGTGGCAAAATTTCAGGCTGTTAGCGATTAAGCATATATTAGCGCACAAATTGTTAATTAGAAATAATAAGAAAAGTATAAACAGTATAAAAATTTGGGAACAAATCTTTAATATTATTTTAGCTTAGCGGTTCCTATCCACTTTCCTTTAGGACATTCTGTATGTGTACTAACACATTTTTGGATTAGATAGAAAATGTAGAAATAATACAAATTATTGGCTTGAGTTGGTTCATAATTGTCTATAGTAGATGCTTTTATGTTTATTTTTTCCATTTTCCTGTACTTGATTAATATGATATTTATTATTAATGTATAATGTGGAAATTCAAAATGGAACTAAAACATTGGAAGCAGTATTGTACATAATGTAAATAGTGTGTGAAATGTATAATGGTTTTGAAAAACAATAAAAACGATTATTGAAAAGAAAAAAAGAATGTCAACGTCTTTCTGTTTGTCAGAATTGGACCTCATTGCTTAACTGGGTACTCTTAATTCTAATGATTTGAAGGCATGGTCTGCAGGGAAGTGTAAAACCAAAGACCCACAACTAGTAAACAGAGACAGCACTTCTCACTTATCTTATTTAGGAATGTATCAATAAGAATTTTGACTGTAGAACAAATAGAACAAATAAACTGTCTTTGATGGGCAAAGGTCAAGATATTACACATTTTGTTTGGGCTGTCTGCAAAAAAATGTTAGTGCATGTTAAAGGGTGGGATGAATCACCTCATTGGCCAAAGCTTACTGGCTTCTTTTTGAGAGTATCCTGGATGTTTGATAATGTGGTGCCAGTATAAATGTAGCCTTGGCAATGCTACTGCTAATGTGGATATGGAGAACCCAGCCATATGCCTAGGTACTTGTAAGGCTCAACAGATTCTTTTTGCACCCTCACCATGAGCAGTAATGTTTAATTTATAACTGACCCAGATGATCTTATATGGGTTCCAAACAACATATTATTTTAAAGCGAACTTTATATTGAGACATGATTATCAAAACAAAAATAGATGAATTTAAATGTTGTGGATAAAGCTGCCTCAGATTTGCTGCAGTCCTTATGATATCACCAAATGGCCATATCAGTATAACAAATACATAGCACACTGTTGAATCTGATTTGGTAGAGCATTTATGAATAATGAAAAGAGAGCACCAGTTCTTGTGACACCTTTTTTTGGTGGATGTAGTGAGAAATGATAATGGTTTAACACTGTTTTGAAAGATCTATATGTAGCTTTGAAACCATGGTTCATTATTTCCTAACCTATAAAGCTTAATTTCTCAGTGTAGGGTATGATTGATACAGTCAGGTGCTTTATTTGGGTTAAGAGAGGTGGCTTTGGTTAGTCCCCATTTGTCTTCTGCTCTTATTACAAAAATTGCAAGTGAGAGAATATCAGTAGAAGCATTTTGCCTTTCTTGAAACCATGCTGCTGATTACTTAACTGGCCATTGGAGTTAAGATGTTACGTAATTTGAGAAGTTACAGCTTTTTTTCTAAAATTTTTGACAAAGGGATGAACATAGAAGTTGTTCACTGGTTACTGCTAGAGCAAAGATCTAATGCTGTTTTCCACAATTGTAGAAAAGTTCCTTTAGCATGATTATGTTTAATGTATTGCAGTGGAATTGTTATAAGCATATGACATGGCTGAATAAGTTTAGGCAAGCACCATCTGTGCCAGCTTGGCCATAGTATGGTACTTCTTTTAACCCTTTATTTGCCTTGGTTTGTATTAAAATTGTTACATTTGGTGGAGGATTAGCATAGGGAATTGCTAAGTGACGAGGAGATAGAGACTGGGGATGTCTGGAGAAACAGGATTACAAACTGCTGTAAGAAAGAAACCATTCAACATTTTTTATAGGAAAAGCAGCTTGGAATAGTTGACTACAGTTGATATTGAGATGTGGATATAGTACGTTTTTAGGGAAGAGGAAGGCAAAACTCTTGTGAAGGCAAAGAGGAAGGACTTTCACTGATGGGGAAATAACTGGTTGAGAAGAGGTATACACATTGATGGATGTATTAGACAAAGATATTGACAAACCTGATTTTGCTCTGGGTTTTTTACAGGATGGTAGTATTGTATATGCTGGAGGGGTAGCTGAAGGAAAGGGCACATTCAATAATAGATGAGAAAATAGATTTGGGAATGAAAAGTAAAATTTTAGAGGTGACAAGGATTGTATGTTTGTCAATATTTTACTTTAGAGTTTTAGTGATGGTGAATTACTTATTCATAAACTTTGTTAACCAGTTATGTAGTCTGGTAGGCAGATCCTTTTCAGTCACAGGTCTACAGAGTGAGTACATGTCAGTAAGCCTTTGTCAGCTAATATGAAATCTGTAGCCATGAGCAGTGCAGTGCAGTGTTTGTATCAAATAATTGCCTAAGCCATGTTTTGAGTTGGTGTGCACTCTGAGTTTTTCCAATATTTTTGAAATTGGGAAAATGGTTACAGAGAAAAGTGCTCAGAATGAATAGGGGTATGATGAACTCAGATAATGGTAGCCACCTTTTAGTCATCTCAGACAATATTGCTATGTACTGTAAGGTTAAAGATGTACTTGAATGAAAAATCTATGAAACCACAGGTTATTTTAGAAATTTTGAGACCAGTGAACTGCGGTTAGAATTGTTTCTATATCTATAGAACATGTGCTAACAAGGAATTGCTCAAGATCCTGCAAACTAGATTCCAGCAGTATATGGACTAAAACTGCCAGATGTACAGGGAGTTTTAGAAGGGTGTCATAGATCAAATTATGACATCTGATAGATAATGGAAAAAGCAGTGAAGTTTCAGAATTATAATGACTACTGCAAAGCCTTGACTGTGTGGATCATAACAAGTTGTGGTAAGTTCTTAGAGAAATGGAGTTACTGGGTCACTTAAGTTTCCTCCTGAAGAATCTATTTACAAAACAAGAAGCACTGGCTAGGAGGATGGCCAAGATGACTGTACATTGAGTGACAGTTCAGTTTATGCTCTCCCAGTGTGAAAACTGAAACTCAGAAGAGAGAGGCAGTAAACTCTTAGTTTTGGGTAAATTTCAGTAATTGGCTAGTAAGTGCACTGACTGGATTCTTGCAAAAAAGAAATTCAGAGAACCGGAAAGGAAATCAATCACAAAAGGTGATTAAAAAACACAGACTGGGAAGAATTCTGCAGCTGTTCAGCAAAAAGCAGTGCAAGCTCCAGCTTTGGTGCACGAGATGACTTCCAGTAATCTAGAGGAAAAGTAAGTGAAATGTACACAGAGCTGATTAATGTAAATGAAACACTGATGGAGTATATTGACTCAAATAACAAAATGCTAGAAAAAATGGAAGAAGCTTCAAGCAGCTATTCAGACGAGATGATAAAACTGCAAAAAATCAGAGGACATAATGAAGAAGAAGCTGGCTGAATATGAAACTGCTCAAGAAGAGATATTTAAAAAAACAGAATTAGAATACAGAGCATGTATGGAAAACCTGAGATTTTCTGCTCTACCAGAGAAGCAGTAAGGAAGGCACTGTATTAATTTTATGAAAGCACAAATAAGCAACTGGACTGGTATTCAGCAGCAGAAATTGATTGAAAGGGCACATTGTGTGTATGCTCCAAACCTGGCCATAAGAAAGCAACTTGTAATTGCAATCCTACCAGCAGGAGGAACTGATTCAGAAAAAAAAATGTGACAGAAGGACAAAGTACTAAAAATGGGAAAAACTAGAGTGTTTGTAGAGAATTATTACTCACTGTACACCAGGCAGAAGAGGAGTACATTTATTCCACTAGTCGGGGAATGTCAAGAAGCAGACATGATAATCAAACTGTGGTACACAGCTATCTTCAAAATATTTTTTCCTGGAGGGACAAAATCATTTTTTGATGCAGAATATGCTATGGAGGAAATACAGACGTTTGTCCAATAAAAAGTGAGCAGTAAAACATAAGGGGATTCGGTTTCTTCCTCTTCCAGTAATACAAACCACAGTGAGACCATGCCAGTGAAATTGTTTCCAGTGTTTCAATGGAAAGTGCTTGAGAGAGAGGGGGGGAAAAGTGCACAAGTTGGGAAAAACCGAGAATATGTTGGAAATGAAGCAGAGACTGGATTTGGGAGATGGAGATAAACAGGAATAAAACTAGCAACTCGGAAACTGGGATTACAAAACATTAATTATATTTTTGAAACATGACAGAGCAAGAAAATATGGAAATATTGGACTTTTTTGACTTTGTTAAACTTGTAGGGGATTCTAAAGCATATGTCCTACTTCATGTCAGTGTTTGAAGAACACTTTGGAGGGGGGGAGAGGAGGGAGAGAGTTAACTAAGTATTTTATTTATTTTATTTTATTTTACATAAAAACAAAATGTTGTTTTTAACAGTAGTATTTTTATAGTGCGTGATATAATCTGCATGCTATAACGTTTTCTCGGTTATTTTCAAGTGAAATGGGGATACTAAAGTAAACAGGTGCCCCTGTTTTTCCTAGTGTTCTCTTTCTCCTTGTTCAGTTTTAAGAAATGTAGGCACTGCAACATAAAAAAGGAAGAAATGTTGGTCAAAAGAGCATCATGCAAGGAAAAAATTATGTGCTTTTTCTCATTCTTGCAAAGGAGAGTGACTGGATTAAGGCTCTTGGATTGATATAGTAACAAGTTTTAAAAGAAAGCAAATAAAGCTTTCCTCTACTAAATAAATGCTTGTATAAGCAACTGTCTATCCAGCTCTCATGTCTTCATGGAGACCATCCGAAAAACAGCAGTAAAAACAGAATACTTTCTTTCTATGACTGGAGATATTTTCTGAAAGCATTGAAGTGTTTCCCAATCTGGGGGAGCAATAAAGATAAGACAAAACCAGACAGCATTTAGTAGAAGCATAAATTGTACCACATGTCTAAGCATGATAACTGCCCTTTTAAGTTAAACCAAGTGAGTGTAGCTTTCACTTTAGGACAATTGTTCCTAATAGGAGGTTAAAACTTCAGTATTTGAAGATGTACATAGTTTTGTGTGTTAGTATTAAGTTAATAGGATTTAGAGGTGTATTGTGGTGTATTTGTTGTTTTCTTTGAGGGCTTTCAATAAAACTAAATGTTTTGTAAGATGTGACATAGGTTCAAATGGATATGACAAGAACCAACTGTATAAAATATCAGCCTACCAAGCATTAGTGTATGCATGTAATGCAAAAGCTGGAACTAGATACTTAACAGAAAAGCTGCTACACATAAAAGGTGGGAATAACAACTTTAATATAATGGCTCTTTCTGTATTATCTTTAAATGTTAATGGTCTCACAGATATATACAAAAAAGAAAGAATAGTGGACTATATTAAAACATGTAGAGTGCAAATAGCTATGCTATTGGAGACGCATTTATACTTGGGACAAATAAAAAGAGAATTAATTGTATTAATTGCAAGAGAAGCTCCAATAATGATAGATGATAAAGATTATAATGGTAGATTTTTGTAGTACTATGGGGCCACTGGCAAGGGAGGAGGATTGCACTCCCATGTATTTATATTCTACCTAAAACTGCTGTAATGGAGCTTAAAAAACTTCTGGGAGAAATAATCAGCTTTCAGCAGGGAATATTACTTATTGGTGGGGACTGGAATTTGTATTGCAGCAGTGAAGGTGTGTCTGGGTAGCCAGGAAGGGAAAAATATAACAAAGGAGGGTATATTTTTGAAGAAATTTATTAACATATTTGGCATGGAAGATGTGAATTCAGTAGTAGGAATTTGGAGTGAATTTACATATTCTTCCCCAAGATGCAAAAACTGGGCAAGGCTAGACAGAACTTAAATTTCACAGGAACATGTGCATTTAATTGAAAGTTTTGATACACATCCAATAACTATTTTCCCATGTTCTCTCTCTTTACTCTCCCTACAATACTGTACAAAAAATACTCCTATGAGGAGCTTCTACACATAAACCATTATGTTTTTGTATTTGTATATTATCTCATGCGTGATACCTCTTTCACTGCATAAGCAAATAGGGAGTATTTCTCTCCCAAATATTCCTATCCAAAGTCAACTTTATGACTGCATAAGCTTGCATAGAACAAACTATTGTATATATAATTTTTTTATTGCATTGTATTATATATCCTTTGTTTATATATATATCGTGATTGTTTATATATCTACCACTGTACTTGTTTTATGTGGAGCTTTTCTCCCCGGGCCTCAGCTGTAAATGGACCTTGCTCCAGTCGGACATTCCCGGTTAACAAATGTAAAATAAAATAAAATAAATTTCAGATCATGCACCAATACCTAAAATAAAAATGCAGGGTAATGGAAAAAAATGAGACACTGGCACTTTTCAACCTACCTGATCAAAGAGGAATACGAGGAATAGGTAGTGGAAATTATTCGGGATTCATTAGAAAAGACAGAAATTTCTTCTGAAAATATAGCTAGGGAGTGGGATAAAATGAAAGTGGAGTTAAAAATAGGGTGGAAATAAAATAAAGGGTAATATGGTTAAGAAGTAACAAGAATTATTTAGAGGGATTGACAAATGTTAGTGTTGCAGAATAAGGGGAATCTCACCGAAGAGGAGGAGCAACTGCAGAATGCTAAACAGAAAATAACGGATCACCTCAATAATATGCATGAGTTTAAAAAGATTGCTGTTAAGCAACTGTTTTTTGATGATAACTCCAAAGCACAAAATTTTTAGCACAACGACTCCGGCAAAAGAAAGAAGAAGGGACAGTCGCAAAGCTTAAGGAGCCTATAATAAGGAAGGTAACAAGAGATCCTGTAGAGATACTAGAAATATTTTGGAAATTTTATGAAAGTTTATATAAAGCAGAGAAAAATGGAAATGAAGAAAATGTACAAATGGAAAGGTTTATGGAAGAATTAAATATCCATGTTTAGAGGGAGAATGAGGCTCAATTACTAACTGTTAGGAGAGGAGGAGATTGGATAAAAATGATGTATAACCAATACACAGGTAAGTCCCCATGAATCAATGGTATTCCTGTGGAAGTTTGGAAGCTAGGAGGAAAAAACACTGAAAAATATCTGAAAGGCTGTGTTTAACAGTATTTTAAGAGAAGGAGAAGCACCAGCACCCTGGAAGAAAATGTTGGTAGCCGTAATACCTAACAACGTTAAAGACCCATCAGATCCAGCTTCATACAGGCCCTTTTCAATTCTAAACCATGATTATAAAGTGTTTATGACTATAATGGTTAAAAGAATGGCAAAGGTGATGCCAAAAGTGATAGACATGGATCAGTGTGTTTTTGTGAAGGGGAGGTAAACATTTGACAGCATTAACAGAACAGTGATGATCCAGATGGAAACTGAATGTAAGACAATGTCACTGTTGGTGGGTCTTGATGCAGAGAAAACATTTGACAGAGTAATCTGGGAGTTTATGAGCAGGGCAATGGAAGCATTGGCATTCCCCTGATAAAATTATAAGGTTGATTAGGAGGATGTGTGAGGGATTGGAGGCAAAATTAAAGTGGGTGGATTCCCCTCTCTTAATTTCTGTCTGAGCAGAAGAACCAGGTAGGGGTGTCCTCTTTCCCCTTTAATATTTGCATTATATTTAGAACCATTGGCAAAATAAGGGACTCAGAAAGGAATAAAATTGGTATGGTAGTCAAGAAGAGCTGGCTGTATTTGAAGATGACATTTTATACCTGATAAAACTAGAAAAGGATATTTCAGTGTTGCTGAAGATTTTCAGGCATTTCAAATCTTTTCAGGATACAAAATTAATGAACCTAAAACAAAGGCAATAGCTGTAAATTATGTACCCACACAGGAATGGGTTCAGCAATATCCATATTTAAGGGGACATGATAAAATTAAGTAAGTAGGAATATGGATTAAAAGGATTTTGGTGGGGCAGCTAAGGATATGTGGCAGGAGACTAAACAAAAGATAATGCAGACACTGAGAAACTAGAAACACTGTTATATGGATATGAATAGCAAGATACAAGCAGTTAAAATGCATTTAGTTTCTTTAGGTTTATACACAGGTCAGGCATATTTTTATCAACCAGAGGAGAAGTTGTGGATATATGTGGATTAATAAAGGGCTTTAGGATTTTAACTGGGAAGGGAAGATGGCAAGAGTCAAATGGGATAAGCTTATTCTTCCAATAGAACAAGGCAGTTTGGGATTACTTGATTTAAAGGGGCATTTCAGAGTTACACAATTAAGGCTCCTATACATAGCAGAAGCACAAACTTATAATTCAAAGTGGAAAATGATGATGATGACATGGGGGGGGGACTCAAGAAACAAGGCGACACTGGGATTTTGGATGCAGATCCTGAAGGAGAATAACAATAACTATACAGAATATTATATTTATAAAGCAACAGAAAGTATTCTAAGAATTAAGCTAATAAGGGAATGGAGAAAGGAGATTCTGCAGATAGGGACAAGACAACCGCAGTTATGGATGCAGATAAGCTGGAATTTATTTGAGAAAACTGGCAAAAGAACCAAGATATTGGGAGCAAACAGAGAGAGAAAGGTAATATAATGTGAAGAGGCCAAGAATTTATTTTGATTGCAGGCTATAGATTGCCTTCCCTATCAAAGATTGATATCCGAGTATATGTAAAGAGAAAGAAATAGGAGGATCCTAAGTGAAAGACCAGCACTGGTAGAGTTTTTTATAGAATCTAGAACAGAAGCTGCTGTTAAAAAGGAATAATTAATAGAGCATATAAAATATTGCATGATAGGGCGGCCACGGTGGTGCAGTGGTTAGCATTGCCGCCTCACAGCAAGAGGTTCTCCGGTTTCGATCCCCGGCTGGGGTGCCTTCTGTGCGGAGTCTGCATGTCCTCCCTGTGGTCGCGTGGGTTTCCTCCGGCTGCTCCGGTTTCCTCCCACATCCCAAAGACATGCTGCAGGTGGATTGGACACACTAAATTGGCCCTAGGTGTGCATGTGAGTGTGCCTTCTGTGGAAGGTTGGGTGCCGGGCTGGCAACTCGGCAATGTAAAACTCCACTGCCAATCAATGTGCGGACAAGGTGATCCGCTGTGGCGACCCCTAACCGGGAAAAGCCGGAAGAAGAAGAAGATAAAATATTGCATGATAACAATAAAAATCAATCAGAGGATGTTAGAAGGGATTGGGAAGAGAGACTGTGTAAGCAATTCTTAAAGAAACAATGGGGGATATATTATATTTCCATAATATGCAGCACAGTCTAGAACATTTAGGGTCTTTTCTTGGAAGTGAGTATTTTTGTACCCCAAGTAGACTCCAAAGAATTTTTCCTCAGGTATATTGCAAATGTTGGAGGTGTGATGGAAAGGAACGAGGTAACTGGGAACATATTTTCTGGGAGTGTGAGTAGGCAGACGTTAAAGATTCCCTGCAGACTACTCTGTCAGAGATACTTGGTGTACAAATTGATGTAACTAAGGGAATGATTTTTTTGAGCTATGATACAGAATCAGAACTGGCTAGACATAGTAAGGCTTTGCTGAGTCTAATTACGGTTAGCTGCCAAAAAAGCAATTACTAGAAAATGGAAATCAATGTCTAAACCAACTGTACAAGTGAATATAGTAACAGAGATAAAACAACCGGAATAGGAATCTTTAGAAAGGGGTAGGAGCAAATTACATAGAAAAAAGTGGAAACTGTGGAAGACTACATGCAAAGGAGGAGTAATGTTTAAAAGAAGGCAGAATTTCATTGAGCTATGTAATGTTTGACTGACAATGACTGGATAGTTTGTAAGTGATGTATAATGTTTGCAACTGAAATTATGTCAATATGGTTTGTTTTCGTTTATATAAATATATGATTGTCTATGTTAGACATGATAATTTAATAAAGACGTTTCCTTTTAAAAAAAGGGGGATTGGCTAGAACTGAATATGGAATAATTGTATGACAATTATGTAAATTGTCTACTTGTATACTTAAAACATCATGTGGAATGTTTGGTTAGAATGAAATTCCAGTATTAGAATTGAAGGGTGCAGTATTAACAGTCTCAGATATATATATATATATATATATATCTGAGACTTTTAATACTGCACCCTTCAATTCTAATACTGGAATTTCATTCTAACCAAACATTCCACATGATGTTATATATATATATATATATATATATATATATATATATATATATATATATATATATAGAGAGAGAGAGAGAGACAATATCACCCTGATAGCTGAAAGTGAAGAAGAGTTGAAGTTTGTCAAAAACAAGTGAGTGCCACCATTGAAACTTGGCAAAAAACAACAGAAGGCCCTAAAAATGAAGCAGTCTATATCAGTAGTAATAGCAGTGGTTATGTGGCACCCAGAAACAAAGTTCTGGCCACCAGTAAACTGAAAAAATAATTAGAGAAAATTTACATAGAAAACAAGTGGGTCCCTTAATAAGTATATCAAAACCAATAACAAATGATTAGATTTAATTGAGGAAACTTTAATTCCCCATTCAGAAGATTTAGATAAGTTCCATAATTCAGAGATGGGTTTGAAAGGGAAGATGACTGGATGCGAGGTTCATAGGCAAGTACTAGGCTAACTGCCCTTGTGGGCCATTTTAAGCCTAGATCATTTTCCCTAAAGGTGAGAATCAACCTCTGCACCTAGTGTCTGTAGAGTAAACACCTTAACTGTTATGCCAGCCCTTAACCCCAGGAGGAAATCTGAACAAACTGACTGAACTTAAGGAGAGTGTGTGGAGAGGAAATACACACTTTGTGGCTGTTGCCAAATATTTGGAGGGTGCTGATTGTATAAAATGTATGCAGACTCAGTAACTGAACAGGTGTCCTCTAGAATAAAATCCTCATCGACAGAAAAAACTGGATTTGTGCCTCCAGAAGAAAACTACCCTTGCCGATAATGAGTCCCTATTATTTTAGTGAATGCAACGAATTGCGAAGCTGTTTAGTCGAATGGCATTACGCGAAATGGCAAAATACCAAAAGCATGGAACAGCGATTTTTTTTCCTTAGGGGGAAAAAAAAAATCGCTGGACTGTTTTCGGGACTTTGCCATTTCCTCCACTCTGGTGCAATCTCTGAGATTTCGCTGATCCGTGTGTTTGACATTTTAGGTTTTCAGGTCGATTATATAGCGTTCGCAGTCCAGCGCATTTGGTTGTATAATATAGACCCACCAATAATAGTTAAATTTCAGACCAATGAATTAAAACAGAGTCTTCTGCCAAAATTGACAGAAAAGTAAAAGGTTTATAATTGACAACACTAGAGTATATGCAGAAAGTTATTATTCTTTCCATAATAGACAGAAAAGAAATAAGTTTCTCCTGTCTTTGGAATTTGCAGAGAGGTTAATTTGGTTCTAAACATGTATTTTCCGACTGGAGTTAAAACATTCTGGGAACCAGAAAAAGAGTTAGAGGCAGTCCAAGATTTTAAGACTAGTTGACGTTCAGGAAAGGACCCATGATTTGCCACTACAGCAATTCCAGTCACTTGTCTATAAAATTCAGACCACTCACCATTGATGGCATACCTGTAAAAAAAACATTTCCAGTCTTCAAAAAACAAATCCAAGACGAGAGAAATGATGCATTCTTTTGAAAAGAGACAAATAAGCAGTAGATAATGGATCAAATCACTGAGAAACCAGTACCCAGGGCAATTAATAAATCAAGTCACTGCTCTTGCCATGAGTTGCTTGTATATACAACAAAACATGGAAGGAACACATTGACAACATCAGGACTTGCTTTTCTCTTTCTAATGCATGAGGTGATTTTTAGATCTTTGTATCCTGAGAGAACCGCAAAGGATCAATTTTTTTTGCACATTTGTTTTCCCTTTTACTCTTTTTTTGACTTGGCTTTTGGTTAAACTCTAGTATATTATATATTGCCAACTTTTTATCCTTGTTCAGAGGGTATATTAGTATTTCTGTCTGTCATTTAAAGGAAGTTAGAAAAATGAATACTGTATGAGACTGCAGCTGGTTATATTTGGTTTCGTTTGGCTGACATGGGTGAAGGGGATCAGTCCTGGGGAATATATACTGTGGGTTGCTTCTTCCGCTGAGTTGCCATGTTGAGAAGTGTTTGCTGTTTTTTGCTGGCATGGTCTGCAGACATATTAGAGTGCAGAGAATTTTGTTTAGTTCTCTGGATGGGAGTTCTGACATGCCTGCTTTTTGCAAAATGTTTCTATGTCTGCACACTTCCCCACCTGCTGGAGCTTTCATTTCATTTAGTGATGCAGCAGGACTTTGGTGGTGAATTGGAAGCTTTAGGTACCTGTGGTAATAAAGCTTTATTATAGATTTCCCAAACCATACTCTACTTTGAAATTCAAGATTCACAGTGACAGTGTCCTAATATTGGCCTCTTCAAGCATTCCATAGATGTACTTTAGTATTGGGGGGTTTGGACGAAATCAAAAGTGGATTGGCGACTTTTATTGTACATGCCCATGTTTAGGAATTACTAAAATAAATATTATTTAATGCAAGTGCTGCAGCTGCTATGTGGGGAATCCTGAGTATTTTATGAACTCTTAAACTTCATCAATTTGGTAGATGCCTCTCTTTCTTTTTCTTCGGTACCATAACTGTGACATGAGCTTATGTGGTTAAATTAGTAATGTAGCATCAAAAAATAGGAAGCCAGTCATCTATTACTTGGTGATTTTTTTTTTTTTTGATTTAGCTCACAACTGATACTGCATTAGTGATGGCCTTTAATAAATACTTTAAATCAATCTCAGTTAGTGACAGAAGTGTTCTCGGGGGGGGGGGGGGGGTCCTTGCTAAAAGTTTGTATGGAGATGAAATTAGGAGGCAGTATCCAGGCAACAAAATATGTGTTAATATTGCAGACCCACTTTTTATGTTGGGTTATCCCTGTTGGGGGGTGTTTATTGTTATACCAAGATCTACAATATTTAGAATTTTATTTTATATTTGTATTAATGATCCTTAGGTTCAGAATGTGTCTTCATTGTTTAATTAAGATGGTTTGGTTTAAGCCTGTTTCAGTAGAAATGAGAATAACTTTTGTTGATTCATCATTTCACAAGATGATCATAAATTAGAGATACTTTGCAGAGACTAGGTTGTGAGCAACATGTTTTGATGAAAGCTGTGGCAAACATTGTAGGGAATATTAAACAGCCAGAGACTAGGTTGTGAGCAACATGTTTTGATGAAAGCTGTGGCAAACATTGTAGGGAATATTAAACAGCCTTTAATCAGGGAATTGGGGACCCTACTTATTCAAAGGAAATTATTTTCAGATATATATTTGACTAGATTAAAGATACAGATGAGTTGTGAGTTATAACCCGAAATGTGAACTGTCTCACTGACCAAGATAAAGCAAATAGAATATTAAGATAAAATAAAGTGGTGAAATGATATCTTCATGCAGGAGACAGACACAGATAAGAGTGAACACATGACATTAGTTAAATGAGTCTTTAAGCAAACAGCAGTGTCCTCTCTGTCTGTGGATGGGCCTTTATTTCCCCTAGAGTACCCAGCAAAAATGGCACTATTACACATGGATAATGGTTATCTGTTCATTTTTCCATATTTGTTTTTTTTATTAATATATATTTTTTAAATTTTTTGATCATCTGCTGAATGTTTCAAAGTTGGTGCAGATATATAATTGTTGTTGGAGGAAGTATTTTACATCCAAAGTATCAGTTATGTTAAGCATTTAACACACACATATGACATGCAATTGCGACCACTTTCCTGAGTACACCTCAGGTGTCTCATTCTTATGAAATGAATGTAAACAATCATGCAGTGCAAGACACTGCATCCCCCATACCTCTAGACTATCCATGATTTTGCAGAACTTCCCTGAATTGTCCTTATATATTTCCTCTGTCCCCTGAAAATGTTTACTTTTTTGGTAAATCACTGACAATAACTGTTCAATTCTCAGCTAGAACGTCTTGTGTGGAGACATGCGTGAATGGGCATACCTTCGTTGAAGGTTGTGCATCAGAGCTGGCAACTCGGCACGTAAAAATCTACTGCCAATCATTAGCGGACCGGAGTTCCGCTGTGGCAACCCCTAACCGGGAAAAGCCGAAAGACACAACTGACAATAACAATCACTCAGTAAAGCCACACATGAGAGTTAAACTCATCTTATTTTTCAGAAAATGCTTCTTGATGGAAAAATATATATTTTGTAAGTGAATCAGGGTTACATTTTAAAACTGCCTTTGTTTCCTGTCATTGCTGGCTTTGTTCAGAGGTCTTGAGCAAAGAATGTGTGAGGCATGCATTTTCTGTCCATCTCTCCTTCACACATGTGCATAAGTACATTTGTGTAATTTCAGTACAAACAGAATACCTAAACGACAAATGATTGTAACAACTGTAGCAGTTGTTTTTGCTGATTGTTTTTCCCTTTTTCTTTAATTTGTTTTTATTTGATTTTATGCTCCCTAAACAGCAAAGCCACGCCAATCTAGTGTAAAATTATGGCAGCTTTTGCTTTTTTTTTTTTTTGCGCAGTGTGTACGTCATGGCAGCTTAATATCCTGTAGAGAAGTGGTGGACCTTTTTTATCTTGTGGTATCTGTACATTAACACCCTAGTGGGAACATTTATTTTGTAATAGGGTAATGATGTACATTTAACCCATTATCTAAAAAAGTTATTTTGCAAGACTTCTAGGGGAGCAAAAGAGGTGTTACCTTGCTAACTAAGGGGTTCTTTGTAGAAGTGGAGAAATAAGTTGGAAGATAAATATGGTAGATATGTATCGATTAAAGGGATATTACAGTGGGAAAATAATTACAGCAACTTCTGTATACGTTCCCCCTAAGACTAACACAAGTGACTTAAGGAATGCGTTGAATGAGATTTAGTTTCCACCAGGGTTTACACCTAATGGGTGGTGACTGGAATTTGATCTATGAAAAAAAGTGAGGTGTCAGGTGACCCAATAAAAGAACCAGTATCTTGTGAGTAAGGATTTTTAAATAAATATATGACTGCTTTTAGGTTGAAATATGTCTTTCTTTTCCCAGCCAGGAACCAAAGGAGCTGTACCCAGTTCTTAGCTTAATGTGGGACGGGAGCTAGAATATATAGTTTCTGAGTCTTTTCAAAGCATTTATTTATTTTATTTATTAATTTTTATTTTACATTTGTTGACTGGTAATGTCTGACTGAGCCAAAGCCCTTTTTAAGCAGAGGCCCAGGGAGGAAAGCTCCATTTAATACAAACAATATAAGCTCAGATAATACAAAATAATTTAACAATTCCAGGATAATTTAAGAACTCTTGCAATATATATAACGTAATTAAAAGTCAAAATGAAACCAATATCAGTACTGTATTACAAATGTTATATAATATATGAAATGTACCAGTGTCATAAAGGGTGTTTACAGATAAACTAATGAAAAGGAAAGTGTAGAAGTGACTATAAGAAGGAAAAGGATGGAGTAGGTCAAAGGTAAATAGAGGTTCATTATAAGAGGAGACAGTGGGGAGAGAGGACAAAGAAGGTATATCAGTGAGATGGATATATTCAGGGAGGGTAAAAACAGTGGCAGGTCCATTGCCTTTTAAAGTACTCTTTTTGTGGCTAATTTAAATTGCTTCGGATGTGTAAGAGTTCTGATTTCAAGAGGGAGTTTGTTCTATGCTATAGAGGGGTGATTGGGGTGATATATATGTTGCACCCTGATTTAGACTTGGTTTGTAAATATATAATAGATCTTGAGATGAGCTCCGAATATTTCTTGTAGGGGAATAGTGGGAAATGAGGGAGCATACAGCTGGACAATAGGCTGGCTGATCTAGAATTGAGTGTATGATTTGTAGTTGAGAGGAGGAGTAGGTGAGGTAGTTCAAGCCAGTTTAACTGTTTTAGGGAGAGATGGTGATGGGATTTATTGGTTTGTTGAGCTACGAATCTAGATATTTTGTGATATGTTGACTCAAGCTTGGTAAGTAGAGAGGAATTAAGATTTGTGAGAATTTGGGAGCAATAAGTTAAGCAGGGTAGAAGGTAAGCATGTCTGAGAGTAATCCTAGCTTTGGGGGTGAGAAATCTTTTGTTTCTGTACAAAGGTCCTAGTTTCTGATGGGTTTTCCTGATACAATTATTTATGTGATGGTCGAATTTTAGCTGATCATCGATGATAATACAGAGGAGTTTTGTGCTGGGTTTAACTTCATTAGGGATATTGTTAAGTGACATTGTGGAAAAGGAAGATTTGATGTGGTTAACTGTTTTGGGTATGAAGGGTAGTAGTTTGGGGGAGGTTGGGTTGAGGATAAACTGATTATTGGAGAGCCATGTCTCAACAGAATTAAATGAAGACTGGGTAGCAGATAAGAGTTCAGAGGGAGAATTGGCAATAGTTATGACTGTAGAGTCATCAGCGCATTCGACTATGGAAGACTTGCAGGTAGGAGGAATGGAGTAAGATAGTGAAGCTATTAAAGAGTAGTGGTCTGAGAATGGATCCTTGTGGGATACCAATTTTTATTGAAAGGAGAGTAGAGAGAGCAGAGTGCCATCTCACTGTTTGCTGTCTGTCATTGAGATAGCTGGAGAACCATGCAACTCTATCTGGGGAGAAATTGAGGTCAGGCAATGTGGTCAGTAGCAGAGAGTGAGAAACATTTTTGAAAGCCTTTGAGAAATCAAGGAGTAGACAGAAGATAAGTTTATGATCATCTCTGGCTAAAGAAATAGTGTTGAGGAAGGACAGAAGAGCAGTGATGGTGCTATGTTTAGGTCGGAAACCGTGCTGTGTAGGAGTGAGTAGTTTTTCCTGTAAGAGATATTGCATAACTTGTGTGTGTATACATTTCTCCAAGACTTTAGAAAGAGGGGAGAGGAAAGCAATAGGTCTGAAATTAGTGATTTCAGTGGAATTACCTCCACTATGAATAGGTAGGATGTAGAATTGTTTCCAGATATATGGGACTTTGTATTCAGAGATAGAGCAATTGATTATAATATATATGGGCAGAGCAAGAGAGTGAGCTGCTATCTGGAGAAAGTATGATGGGATGTTGTCAGCTGAAACAGAGCATGATTTTAGCCTAGACAGCAGGGTTTTGATGTAGGTGGGAACAGGTTTAAGGGAGAAAATGTTTAGAGAGTTAGCAGTTGAAGAAGGTTCAGGGCAGTTGGAAGTATTAGTGTTAGATAGGTTGGGGTTAAATAGTTTGGATATTGATTCTATAAAGTAGGTGTTGAAGGTGTTTGCAGTTTCATCTGGCGATTTGTCATGGCATGGGTTGGGTGAGGTAGGTTGCCAGGATGTAGTATTTGGTTTATGGCTATCCAGAATTTTTTGGGATCAGATTTTAGAGTTGTTGGGAGGTTGTGGTAGAATTCTTTTTTGTCTTTATTGATGATTTTTTTTTTGCCTGATTTCTTTGTTCTTTATATCTTTGCAGGTCAGTAGGGTCTTTAGATTGTAACCATGTTTTCCAAGCCCTATCTCTGGTTTTCATGAGAGTGAGAGTAGTTTTAGATAGCCAGGGGGATATATTAGCTTTTATCCTTATTTTTCGGAGCAGGACTATTGAGTTTAAGATGTCAATGAAAGGTGAGTTGAAAGCTTGGACAGCTTCATCAAGTGCGAGCTGGGTGAGGAACTTCCAATTAACCCTAGAGATGAGTGTTTTAAATGTTTTTGGCTTGAAGTTGGAGAGGTTGCAGCAGGTGATACATTTGTGTGGTTTAGAGAGATGGTTAGCACACCTGAGCACTTTTATGCGTGAGTAGTCACTCAGGGAGTCAGGTAATGTTTCAGGTTTGTGATGTTTAGAGGGATTTGAAACAAATATCCAATCTATGAAGGTGCTGGGAGAGTGAGAGTTATTTGTGTGTGTTGGTTGAGAGATTATCTGAGCAAATCCGTATAGATTTATATGATGCGGGGAGCAAGGGTTACTAAGGGTTAGCCATTTAATATTTACATCCCCAAGGAAAATGGTTTCTTTAGGGATGTTTAGAGAAAAATAGGAGAGAATGCTTTCCAGCAGGGGAATATTAGCACCTGGTGGAATGTAGATGGCTATTATGGTAGTATAGTTATTGAGTTTAAGGTTAACTGCCAGTACTTTGGCAGGAGAAAAGGATGGGATAGATTGCATGGAATGGGGAGATAGGTTGTTGCAGTAGACAGTGGCAACTCCACCTCCCTTTTATTTGTATGGTCCAGGTGGATTATATTATAGACCGGGGGTAGAATGTCTTTTTCAAGGTTATGGGGTTTAAGCCAAGTTTCTGTTAGTGAAGTAACATTTGGGGTAGCCATGCATGAAACTGGCTAACTTTGTTAAGGATGCTTCGGGTATTGATAGAGTAAAAAGAGGTTTGTTTGTTTGTTGTGGCAGAGTGGCCTGAGTTTGGAGAGGTGTTTAAAAGGGGGCAGTGTTAGAAATGGGTCCTGGATTTGGGTGTATGTCACCTGATATGAGTAGTTTAGTAGGGTAGTATCTAATATACTTTGTCTTGTTTTTAGATGTTAGTAAGTGGGAGGGAGGAATTTTTATTTTGGGGAGTTGGGTGTTGAGGGAAAAGATAGAAGCAGAGATAGTTATAGGTTGCTGTGAGTAGGAAAAATCATAAGTATGTGGGTAGGTATGATTTTTATGAAAAAGAGATAAAGGTGTGGAAGATGATGTATTAGTAAGTAAGAGGAGTAGTGGAAGCAGGAGTAGGGTTGAGATGATTGAGATATGCATAGTTGGAGCGGAAAGAGAAAATATGGGTGGGGTTGGGAGGTGAAGGAAGAAGAACGTAACTAGGTAGTGATTTAGGAGTAAATAGTTGAGATAGGTTGGTTGTTATTAGTAGACTGGAAAAAGAGGTATAGTATTTTCTGATATATGAAAAGTAGATTGGGAGAAGGTAGTAGGACTAAGCTGGGTGGCTGGAAAGGGAGGGGTTTGGGGGAGGTAGGAAACAGGTAGGATGGGTTTGAGTGTGGGAGGAAACAGGTGGCTAGGTATAAAGGAAATATGGGGGGGTGGGTGAGAATGGAGGTGGGAGGAGAGCGAAGTGAGCTCAAGCGTAGCTACACCTGAAACATGTTTGAGTAAGGGGCTAAAGATTTGCTTAATAACTGTAACAGACCATGCCCCTCCCCCCCAATCTTACCGAAGTTGCAAGCAACGGGTAGAACAAACATGAAGATTTTGCAGGTTTCAAATATTCTTTTTTTCTGAGGAAAGATTTTAAATATTGGGTTATAAGTAGGCTGCGGACATTATTTGCTCAAATCAATACATAGAAGGACTCATTGGCTGCCTCAAGTCACAGTTCAGAAATGAGATTATGTTATAAGAGAAGGAACCTTCAGAGAGAAGCAGGTTAAAATATAATACAAGTCTGCAGCAGAATTTCTGCAAGAAATGTCTCAGAGTCTAGGGAAGGAAGAATACATCCAAATGAAAGAGGCTAGAAGCAGTGTTAGGGACCACATCAATAAAAGTTGACTGTAATGCAGCAGTAATTAAGTTGTGACTGTGATGGATCAGTAATTATGTAAATATACAATGTTATGTTGTCCTATCTCTCCTTCATTCTTACAATGATGGGTTCAGAGTTGATCCTCTGCTCCAACTCAGCTGAATACACAGCTGAAAGACACAAACTTGGCTCATGGCAAGTAGGTATCCCATAATGCAGTGGTATAACTCCTCAGATCTCGTTTGCTGCGTTGAGGTTGGATGTGCTCTTCTTGGCTGTGACTAAGTTGTGAAAAATTTTCTACTTATCTTATTAGAACCTTTAATTTCTTTCTGTATTACAGTAGAATTTTTTTTCTTGTATAGTAGTTACATAGTTAGCTTTCAAACTAGTAATATCTAAATTGTTATAGCTATTATTCCCTTTGGTGCTGCCTTCGGCTGCTGTTTCGTAGGCCTTGCTGTATAAATAGTGGTGGTTGTTGTGTCTTGTCGTATAGCTTAATAGTAGTTCTTTTAAGTTAGAGAGCTCTTCAGCCGTTTTCGTTAAAGGGCTTGTAATTGGTGTGTTGTTTTTCTGGGGAATAGGGCCGTTTTAGTTAGAGGCCCTATTTTCTTCTGTTGTTATCTGTCTCCTCAGTGTTTCCTGTAGTTAGCTATAGACTAGTAGTTTTAGTAAGTAGATATTCTTGTTGTTATATTGTGGTCTTTATCATTATCATGTCCAAAGACCCAAAGGAGAAGGAACATAAACCTTCGGGCTTCAAAAAATGCCAGAAGTGTTCACAAAAAATGTCTATCACTGATGGTCATGTCATATGTGTGTATTGCCTTGGAGCTATTCATTTACAAGAGGATTGCACATTCTGTCATTCCTTCAGTGCCAGGGTTTTACAAGAAAGGAGAAACAAATTGATCCTTAAGGGGCTCTTAAAGCCAACTTTTGAAGAAGTTATCCACAGTTCCTCTTCTTCTTCTCCTTCTTCTAAAAAGGACAAACCTCAAAAGAGACAATCACCTGCTACATCGGCTCAGTCGGAGCTGCCAGTCAAGTTACCAAAAATGTCTAAGGCTACTACCTCCTCGGTTCCACAGTCCTCAGAGCCGTCGTAGGTTATATTGATTGACAAGCCTGGTTCTTTGGTTTCAAAGTCTTCAGAGCCACAAGATGCCTCTTCTCGGAGCCAGTCCATGGATATTTTACCTATTTCCCCAACACTAAGATCTCCCATTTTGCACAGGTCTCATTCTCCATCCCTATCCTCCAGGTCCACCAGGAGATTATCTGATGATGACGTGGAGCGGGTGGTGCGCAGACTCTTGAAGTCGCCGGTGCTAACCAAATTATTTCCTCTGAGCCAAGCTGGACCTTCGGAGCTGGAGTGCTTGGTACCACTTACTGTGAATCTGTCGATTCCAAGACCTCCTTCGGTGTTCACGGAGCCGACTTCTGCTCCAACACTCTCTGCACCATCTGGAGAGTCTGGGAGCTGGGTTTCCCCCATCAGTCCCAAGGGGAATCTTGACCCCGATCATCTTCGGTGCCGAGCCTACCCCTTGGAGCGTCAGCTCAAGATAGCTTGGCTCCTACATCGGCCTCGGGTCCGATCTCGCTGGTTTCAATGGCTTCCTCTGCCTCCTCGGAGCTGAGAGGGATCCCCCTTTGAGCTGATGAGGAGTGTGCAGTCTGCCCCTACAGCACTCTACAGGATACCAGCACTCGTCCACCTAAGGCACCGGCTACTGTCTTGGTACCACCCATTTCACAGGACAGCAGAGATCCAGAGTCTCAGGATCCCCCCATTGGGTGAACCCCTCTCCTCCGAGGCCTCCCCAGAATACCCTTCTGAGGAGCCACCTCGGAAGAGAACTTGCAAGAGGAAGCACGTAGACTCTCCAGATGAGTCCGTCACTTCAGACACTGACCTCGAGGAGTGGGAAGGGTCCCCACGGTCATCCTCTGATGATCCTATTTGCAGATATATTCTAGAGATCCTGAAGCAGAGAGGTGGCTGGCAGTACACCACCCCTTCTGATGAGGAGTCAATGTACCTGAAGGCTTTTGGATCTCAACCTCAGCCTCCTGGGTGTCTCCACCTGTCGATGAGTGAATGGGCCTGGTCAGTCGAAAGGCATGGGAGTCACATGACAATGGAACCAGTCCCTCGGAGGCCAAACAAATTCTTATCCACTCCTTTGGGAAAGGATTTTCTCACCAAGGGGGTACCTGTGGATGCTATGGTGATGGCAGCAGCCACAAAGAGGGAACTTTCAGAGACATCCTCATCTGTTCATCCTCCAAATAAAGACTCTCGAACGATGGACAGATATGGGAAGCGTGTCTTTTCATCCGTGACCTTTACTCTTCGATCGCTGAACTACCTCACTCATTTCACAAGGCTACAGAGAGATCTCCTGAAAGAACTAGGAGATACTCTACAAGGCATATTGGCTGCGGGGGTGAATGAGAAGGTCTCCTCCTAGCTATCCACCTTAAATTCCATTGTCAACTCCTCCATGAGGCTGATATCCTACACAGCTGATGGAGCGAGCAGGGCAGCGGATTCCGGAGTTTCACTTAGGAGACGCTCCTGGATGTGCTTGTGCAATTTTGCGGAGCTTTTTAAGTCTACTTTTACTAATGCTCCTTTTGATGGTTCCTCACTCTTTAGACCCAAAGTAAAAGACACTCTCACCCGATGCGAGCAGGAAGGAAAACCTTTCTCTGCCATTGGAGTACGTTTTTCCGTACCTTCAAGACCTTATCCCAAAGGTCAGAAGAGTGGGAAAAGGTGGTTTAAAATATCCCAGAGAGTTTTCCAGGATGCACGGGGGTGATTCCTTCCCCAGGGGCAGAGGGGGAGGTAACAATGGTAGACGCTGCTCTAGAGGCAGAGGGGGCCCGCAGGACCAGGGTGACCATGATTCCTTTCGTGGATGCCCTTGTCAGCGTTTGTGAAAGGAGGCCCAACTGCTCTACTCTGGAGGCAGTCAGGGGATGTTTATCTATGTACCCAGAAGCCTGGCGAACTACCACAAGAGACAAGTGAGTACTAAGAATAATATCCACATGATATTCCATTCCCTTTTCCGATCCTGTTCCACAGACCAGAACAATCCCAGATGTCCACCCAATCTAAGGGAGCAAGCAACTATACAGATTTAAAAGTTGCCGCACAACAGAGTCATCCAAGAAGTCCCCACAGATCAAATAGGATTCGGAACTTACTCAAGATTCTTTTTGGTACCAAAAAGAACAGGGCACTGGAAACCTATATTAGACCTAAGCAAATTAAATGAATCTATCAAGAAGTCAAAGTTCCGAATGGTGACACTGCAGTCTATACTTCCCTTTTTAGGGAAAGACAATTGGATGTGCTTGATAGATCTTCAAGATGCTTACTAACACACAAAAATGGACAGGGCATCGAGAAGGTACTTACACTTCCGGCTGGGAGCCAGTCATTATCACTTCTGAGGTCTGCCCTTTGGTATCAAGCTTGTGAGCCCCCCCAAGCCTGTCTGTGTTGGAGGGAAGCCTGCTAGCTTATCAGTGGGAGTGGTAAGCTCTACCACATAAGGAGTGGTTTCTGGCCCAGAAATTGTAGTTATTGGCCGTTTGGGCAGTTTTTCCATCTCTCTCAACTTCCTGATTTAAAAGCCCGCATTTGCACTTGTCTCCCCCCTTTCCTGTAACTAGTCTAGTCCAGATACAGATTTGCTGTATCCAGGACTGTTTGCAAGCTCCTAAGGCCTCCAAGCCTTTCTGTGTAGGAGGGAAGCCTGCTAGCTTATCAGTGGGAGTGGTAAGCACTAGGTAACCTATCTACCGCATAAGGAGTAGTTTCTGGCCCAGAAATTGTAGTTATTGGCTGTTTGGGCAATTTTTCCATCTCTTTCAACTTTCTGATTTAAAAGCTCGTATTTCCACTTGTTTCTTTCATGTAACTAGTCTAGTTCCGATACAAATTCTTAGTTTTAGCACTTGAATTTGCTTATTCGTGCTCAGCACTTGTTCAGAACTTGTAAGCACTAAATAAGCTACAAATTACTACAGCACTCAACCTTCCTCATTAATCAGAGGAAAACAGTTTTTGTACTTACTTTCCTCACTTGCATAGAAAAAAAACAGCTCTTGTACTCACTTGTCTAGAGGAAAATAGTTTTTTATTCAGGCATGTCCAATGGTCAGTTCCCAGTGTTCTCTCCTGTCTATCTGATGAATCTGGGCATCTTGGGGCAATGTAGCAATTGCCTCATGTACACAGACAACCCTCTCCTCCTCCCACCCAACACTATAACCTGTGAGAGATGCACTTATCTAGCCAAACTGGAGGTAAAGCTCTCTCCAATCAAGACTGAACTTGACAGTCAAGAGGAGAAGGTAAACACTACCACCACACCACACACATCACATAGTCGCACTAAACCTACACCACCAAAATCCACACACATAAACAGAAAAACATTCGTGGAGGCTCTCAATAATAATTTGCTCAAACAACAGAGACCTTCAGAGCAGAAATGCAAGCAACCTCCACCCCCCAACACAACACAAATGACTCAGCCCACAGACTCAGTGTGCCAATTAACCGCAGCCCATAAGGCAAAACAGCATAACCCAGCACACTAGTCATAGGTGACTTTATAGTCAGGCACACTGATGTCCCACTCACCAGGCTAAACAAGGAGAAGGTTACTGTCATCTGCCTGTCAGGTGCCAGAATTTAACACATAACCCACGCACTCAGGTCACTCCACAACAAGTACAAATATGACTCTGTCATTGTCCATGTTGGTGTGAATGACCTGAGACGTACCTTCCTGGACTACGTGAAAAGAGATGTGGAAGAGCTCTCCGTACTTGTAGCCCAGGCAAGTATGACCCTAGCCCAGAGTAGCATCCTGCCATCACCCAGAATGATACCACAGTACAAGGGCAAAATGATTGACTTCAACTATTGGCTAAGCTTCTGGTGTCATTCTAAGGGGATCCAGTATCTGTCTGCCTGGGACGACATGGTCGACAGACCACAATGCTTTGCCAGAGATGGCCTGCACCTACACCTTTGGGACTTTGGATACTGGCTAAGGCTCTTGCTGCCCCTATAGTGCCTTTTTTAGGCAAAGTTCAAATGACAAATTCACCACCGTAACAGGAACAGGCAAGCAAAAACTGGGGTAATGCTACTCAATGCTAGAAGTCTAAATTTTCAAAATGCACTCCCTCGAGGCACTCCTTAAAATGGAGAACATCAATATCTGTGCAGTCACTGAGACCTGGTTCAAGGCTCCAGAAAGCACCCCTGCATTACCAGGCTATAACTCATACCACACTTTTCGGCCACCTGACCTCGACCGGAACACCAAAGTCAGAGGCGTGTCCATATTCATTAAAGATATCCACACCTCCAGGCTAGTTGTTCCGCATAATGCATCCGAGGTTATCCAAGTGCAACTAACTCTGGGCAAAACTCTAATCCAAATTGTAGCTTGCTACAGATCCCCCACCATGCCCCAGGATTCCCACTCATTTTCTTGATATACTGGAAAATATTAGGGTTCAACCAAACACCCTAACAATGGGCAATTTCAACTACCCCACCATTAACTGGGAAAACTACTCATGTAACGACTCCTTCGCTCAACGTTTCTGGCATTCATAAATTCCAATGCCCTGGATCAACTTATCCACACCCCCACCATAAGCAACAATATCCTATGCCTAGTCATTACCAACATGAGTGACCAGTGTACCACACCAGAAGTTAACTCCTCGTTGGTCAGATCCGAACATAAGCTAATCACCCAGATATCCACATCCCACCCCCATTAAGGAAACCATGGTAAAAAAATTCTTCAAAGCCAACTTCATGCTTAAGACAGAAGTGTCGAACTTCATGAAACCCATGCAAGATGGACAATACAGTTATGACTGCTGAATCCTACACCAAACAGAACCAAGATGCTATCCTCCAAAAAAAAGAAGCCAATCTGGTGGTCCCCTGCCATAAACAAACTCTACAACAGAAGGAAGAAACTGTTGCAAAAGAGAGTAAAATCCCATAAGTGGAGGAGCTCCCTGGTAAGCCTAAGTAAGAAGCTGAGATCCCTTATAAGATTCTCCAATGCTAGCTAAGAAAACAAAATCGCCACTGATTCTAGGGACAGCCACAAAACATTCTATAGCTATGTCAAGAATCTCAGTGGCAACACCCAGATCTGCTCTAAGTTACAGCACAATGGCATGAAAATTACAGAACCAACTGATGTTGCCAACATCCTGGCAGATAGGTTCAGTGCTAACTTTACCCGCTCTCACTCCCTAGAGGGCCCATATCTATATAGGAAGAATGCAGAGTCCCTGTAATCACAACTACGCAGGTAAAAGCTGCACTCTCTAAAGCCAAACACACAGCATCTATGGGACCAGACAACATCCCAGGCTGCATTTTACACGAACTTCAGAACGAACTGGCTCCCCACCTAAGTACCATGTTCAATCATAGCCTCCTGTTAGGCTTTGTGCCCACTGAATGGCACACAGCAACAGTTGTCTCACTCCACAAAGGGGGAGCCACCACTGATCCCGGGAACTATTGCCCTATTAGCTTGACGAGCGTGGTCTGTAAGGCCATGGAATGTATCATCATGGAACTCATAAACAAAGACATTGGTAACCTCAAGCTCTGGTCCCCACCCAATACGGGTTTGTGAAAGGCAGATCATACCTCCTGAACCTGATTGACGACTTTGAGGCAGTCACCAAAGCCATAGATGAGGGTAAGGTGGTTCACACAGCCTATCTTGACCTCGCCAAGGCTTTCAACACCATCCCCCATTCTGGAATTATAGCTAAACTCACTAAACTAGCTATAAATCCCTACATCACAAGATGGATTGCCAACTGGCTCACTGACAGAACCCACACTGTAAATGTTGCACACTCCAAATCTGACTTCAAACCACTGACAAGTGGGGTACCACAGGGTTCAGTCCTGGGACCTCTCCTGTTTAATATATCTACTTCTCTGAAGTACAGGCTAACACAGAAGGCCTTTGGCTAATGAAGTTCACAGATGACTGCAAACTAGGGGCCGTAGTAGAGTCCCCAAATAAAGTGGACATCCTACAGAAGGGCCTCACTGAGACAGATGCCTGGTGTCAGAGCCATGGCCTCAAGCTCAATGCCAAAATGTGCACTGTCATCCCCTTTGGTAAAAACTCAGTACCCATGAACTACCACATAGGTGGCAGTCTACTTAACGCCAAATGTGTGATAAGACACAAGTGGACACTAGTCTCTCCTTTGATAATCACATCACCACAGTAGCAGTAGTATCAGAGTTGCAAGCCCTATCTATCAAATCGCCATATTTGATATATCCTTGCGAACGAATCCATCCTTTTTACCTAAAGTCTCTTCTTCAATTAACATAAATCAATCTATGGAGCTTTCAGTGTTCTTTCCTAATTACAGCAACAAGGCAGAATACCAATTACATCAACTGAACGTGCACAGACAACTCAGATTCTATTTGCATAGGACAAAAGATTTTAGAAAATCTGACCAGTTGTTCATATCCATTTCAGACACAAAAAAAGGGTAGCTCAGTTTCAAAAAATACTCTTTCCAACTGGCTCTCAAACTGCATTACATTCATCTGTACCTCAAATAACAGAGATTTAGCATTTAAGGTTAAGGCTCATTCCACTAGAGCACTGGCTATGTCTTCTGCCTTTCAGGCCAGAATTCCTGTGGATAATATTTGTGCTGCAGCTACCTGGGCTCCTCCTCATACATTTATCACTCATTACAAAGTGGATTTGGCCTCCAGGGACAGGGCCTCCTTTGGTTCCATGGTGCTTAAAGGTGTGCCCTCGTGAGCCACCCAGGGAAAAGGCGCTAGGGATGCTGTCCCATCACTGTAAGACTGAAGGCGAGATAGGACAACATAACTTAAAGAAGTTATGTACTCACCGTAGCGTTCCATGTTTGTTGTCCATCTCGCTGTTCATTCTTACGAACCCTCCCTTCTTCCCCCTTCCAAAGACTCCTTGTGGACCTGGTGGATGTTTTACTACCTTCAGGAGTTCCTTGCTTCAGTTTGTTTCTCCTTCCATTGGGGATAGCTTATATTTGTGTGTATGTGTGGATATATATATATATATATATATATATATATATATATATATATATATATATATATATATAGGACAACGAAATAACCGACACGAAAAAAAGACAAAAAAAGAAAGTTCAAAAACACGAAACTTACATGCCCGAAAAAACAAAATCCTGACAATCAACAAAACAAATACCTTTCCCGAAAAACACACACACAACAGAAGCATACCAAAAACCTTACAAACCTACAATAAACATTACATACACAACTATCTATGCACTAACCTTAACCCAAACCCTAACCCTAAGGTCCATCACTATCGCACACTTAACTTACCCACCCCTAACCTTTAACTCTGTCACTATCACACACTTACCTGACCTGCACCCTACCCTAACGTCCGTCACTATCACACACTTACCTTACCCACACCCTGACCCTAACGTCCGTCCCTATGACACACTTACTTTAACATGTCGGTGTTCTCAGCGTCGGGATTCTCCATTGTCGATCTTCCGGTGTTGGTGTTCTCATCGTCGGCATTGTGCACTTTTGGCGTTTTCAGGTAGACCTATATATATATATATATATATATATATATATATATATAGTTATTTACAATTCATTTAATAGTAGCAGCAAACAAAATCTGGGGAGTTACACCAGTGCATTATGGAATACCTACTTGCCACTAGCCAAATTTGAGTCTTTTAGCTGTGTATTCGGCCGAGTTGGAGCCGAAGATCGGCTTCAAACCCATCATTGTAAGAATGAACGGCGAGATGGCCAACAAACATGGAATGTTATGGTGAGTACATAACTTATTTTTAAGAATAACCCTGGAGCTCAAAATGTTTGGTTAAGAAGGTAAGACAACAGAATATAGAAAAGTTGGTACCAAAGCTGAGAAATCACATGATGAACACACTAACTGGGATATTATACTTAGGTTCTCCCCTCCCGTCTCACTCTATAAATTAGTCTTTCTCCCGAGATCTTTTCTGTTATGTATCCCTAATGCCTGAACAACTTTTGTAACAATCTAAACTCTGACACATTTAATAAGTGAATGGAGAGCATTAGCCTTGAAATATTGGCACTGACCTATGGTGTATCACTAAAACTGATAATTTTTTTTATTCTTCTCTGGTGCATCTCTGCCTGCTCCATTCGACACCCTTGCCAATCACCCAGTTTACTCAACCCAACCAGTAACTGTTAATTAGCTGCACTCTTTCTAATCTTACCTCCCCTAAGCTTCCAAACCCACATTAATCATTTCCATACTTACTTACCTAGTCAACCTCATTAATCTTTACCATACTTAATCATTTCCATACTTACATACGTAGTCAGCTCCTTCCCTTACACCAAAGATATACGTTATGTAACTCCAACATATTACATTTTGGACTTTGCTCTCTACTACATATATTTGCACATCCTATCAATATCAAAATGTCACAAGCATCTACTCTCCCACTCACCCATTCATACCCCCACCCCATACCTCCATTTCCAACTTTATTATTTCACCGCATCTCTTTAACAATTGTATCACAGAACTATTCTCATTTAAACATGTATGTATACATGCAGCTCCATTCCTATCATGCAAATATTTTAAACTAGCTATAAAACTCAACCACCTATTTGTGATCAAGTCAACTCAGATCAAACTAAGTGGAGACATAAAACCAAACCCTGGCCATCAACCAACACAACATATACCCAACTCTTCTCACATCCCAGTCACTCCTAACATCATGCATCTCCCACATAGTAACAATGATCTCCTAATATTTAGAATGAACTTAAGAAGCATACTAAATAAAATTCCTGAATTTCATGCTACCTTCACCCAATACTTTCTAGACATTGCCATCTTAACAGAAACTTGACTTAAGCCATAGATGTAAGACTCTGAAATCTTGACCCATGAGTATAACATCCACAGACTTGACAGGGCTCACAAGTGAAGTGGTGGCAGAGCAATAGTTTACAAAGCTAATCTCAAACTGGAAAGGCTACTAGCCAACCCCCCAGGACTCCAAAAATACTGAAACTTTATTCTTTTGCCTCCATCTAAACTATAATAAATGCATTATCATAGGTGTCTACATACCTCCTAGCAGCAATCCAACCACTATAGAAGACCTCCATTGCTAGTGTGCTTCTACGTATAGTCGGGAATCTATAATAGTAGGAGAGTTCAACCTAGATTGGTCAACCTGCTCTTCCAAGAATCCTTCCAGCTTTATTAATCTCCACGGTTTCTGTCAAATAATACAAATCTCTACCAGAATTGATAAACACAGTAAAAAAGAATAAATAGTAGACCGGACTCGCACAAAGCAACCCTCTCTCTGTCAGCATTCCAATTGTCTCCCTGACGGCCTAAGTGATCACCTACCCACTAATCTGCTGAGGCATTGCATATGCCTCCCAAAAAACATTTTATGCAAACACATACATAAAAGAAAGTTCTTCTCCCTTGAAATCTTTAATACCCTCCTGCAACAATGTGACTGGTTCCTTCTAAAACACCTCCACCTAGACGCGGCTGTTCAGGATTTCAGTGATAAGTTCATCAGCATCCCAAATAGTTTAGCCCCAGCTCAAAATCCACACTAAATCCAAACGTATACCATGGCTCACTAACAACACCAAGAAGCTCTTCAAACAAAGAGACAGTTCCTGATATGATTATCTTGACTCCAGTAACCATTTCTTAGCTATTGCCAAATACGTAACCTTGCCAAAAAAACAAATTAAATGTGACAAAAGACTATGCTATACAACCATCCAACAGCAGCACCATAACAACCCCCAGAAATTCTGGACAGCAATCAATGCATTGCTAAAACCAGGTTTGTCCACACCCCCATCTCCAACCTCCCAATTTAATTCTCATTGTCAACTCTATTCTGTCTCTACTAAAAAACATTATTACACCTCTATATATACCTATAAATGCAATAGAAAACCTCAAATCCTTCACTGTAAAGCCAGTACAAACCAACATCATAAAAAACTTCTTTCTAAATGAAAGCACTCATCTCTCACTGCAGACCAACTTCACAATGAATTTGTGAGATTAGAAGGAGACACCACCTCTTACCCCATATCTCTGATACAAAACCAATGGCTGACAGTAATGAAGGAGATGTGAGAGACTTTGTTTTCAAAAAATCCTAGCATTTATAATCCACTGTATAACGCTGTACTAGACACTTTCTATAAAGTATGTGAATCTGAATTTTATGATTATTTTGATAGAAATGTTTGTGAACAGCTTAAAAAGGGTTGTGAAAACTTTTATCTTTTGAAGAGAGGTCTGCTCTGAGAATGCTTAAGGATAATATAATTATAAGGCCTGCAGATAAAGGTGGCCAAATAGTGATTATGGTAGTGAGCTCTACTTTTCTTCCATCCATGAAATGTTACAGGACGTTTCCGTGTATAAGCAGATCAGTAAATTAGATGTTAATAACATTGGTGAGGAGGCTGTAGCTGCTCTTATGCAGTTTGTAACAAAGGGCTTGATTGCTAATGAATTGTTTAGCTATTTTGTTATTGAAAAACCTTTAGTCCCTACTTTGCAGGGATTACCTAAGGTCCACAAAGACCCTTTTAAACTCCCTTTCAGATCAATTTAATCTGGAGGATGATGGCTAACAGATCCATTGTCTATTTATGTGGACAAATAACTTAAACCAGTTCTTGAGCGGCACATTTACATCTTATGTGACACCAAGCAAATGCTGCACAATTTATTTTCTTTTGTGGAAGAACATAATGTGAATGGGAAGGGGATTTTATTGGCTACATATGACGTAACCTTTTTTGTTTACTGTGATCCCCAATATGGAAGGGATATCAATGGTCAGGAATTTTTTGACACATAATAGCTCTTATTCAGATATGCATATTGAGCTAATATGCAGTTTGCTTGACATAATTTTGAACAGCAATGTGTTTTTATTTAAAGGTGTTTACTATCAGCAGATGTTGGGCGTAGCTATGGGCGCACCTTGTGCCAGTAGCTATGCCAACATCGTGATGGCTGAATGGGAATCCCAGTGCATGCTTCTACATCCTTTACCATGCAGTCATCTGCTTTTCTACAGAAGGTTTGTTCATGACTGTTTTATTTTGTGGGCTGGTCCAAGTGAGCAACTTCTTGAATTGGTTGATGTCATGAATCATACCAACAACTTTCTGAGATTTACAGGAAATATTCTGATAGCATGATGGAGTTTCTGGATATTAGAATTACGATTGATATGTTGGGGAGTTTTCATACAGATAGGTATACAAAGGAATGCCACCGCCCTTCATATTTACATAGAACCAGTATGCATCCCAAACATGTGTTCAATAATATTCTGAAAGGCCAAGTAATGAGGTGTTTTAGGTTAACTGATAGAGATGACAAATGGAATGATGAAATAGGTAAAATGAGCAGTGATTTTATATGTAGGGGTTATCATGAAAGTGAGATCGCAGAGATAGCAGGGAATGTTAATAGTATGAGAGGAGATAGAGCCAAACCCTATTTCCTCTAAGCCCATTATTAAAGAGAGAAATAATAGGAAACAATGGGACAAAATCCCTTTTACTTTTACTGGGGATAATGCAGTAATAAAGGACATTTTAAATAAGAATTGGAAGATACTTCAGACAGACCCTTAGGTTTCTAAAATTGTGGGGGGAAAAACATGTATAATTTATAAGAATATTAAGAATCTTAAATGAAGGTTGTGTTACCCAAGATCAATGTTAAATCTGATGAAGCCTAGCATTTGTAATGGCACGGTTAAATGTGGTCAGTGCAACTTCTGTGCGTTTATATATGAGGGAACAGATTTTGAGCACCCTGATACAGGCCAAGTGTTTACAATATCCACTAATGCTAATTGCAATAGTAAGACTCTTGTGTACCTGGCTCGATGTATACAATGTAATTTATTTTACGTTGGGAAGACCAACAGACATTTGAAAAAACGTATCAGGGACCACATGTAGTGCCTTAAGAGAGCCCATATAAGCACATTTTAGATTTAGGTCCAACACGCCATTTTAAATGTAATGTTTTAGAAATTGTTCTTGAAAGTGATAGATTGGGTGACATTTCCAACGTTACTAAAAATAGTGAGCTTAGATGGATAATTAGGTTCAGATCCCATTTGGGGAAGGGGCTTAATGACCATATAGCCATTATTGCGAGGTTGAAGGATAGGAGACTTGGGAAATAATATGTCATTTTTGACTGTATTTCATGACTATATTTATTGTTATATGTTTTTGCTTATGTATATTTTTATAATAGCATTGTCTCTTTAAATAATGCTACAGTATGATTGGTCTATTTGAACTTAGTGATTTAAAATGAAGTGATGTTTCTGATGATGTAAGGTCTGATGAAGCAAATTTTATTTGTAAAAGCACTTACCTTTACCTGAAATAAAGTGCTGTGGATTTTATCTTTGCCTGTTTGCCCTGCTGTATACTGCCATGGACTTTTTAGCTGTTTGAATTTTACTTATTTACTTGGTGGTTACTCCTAGGTGGTGTTTTCTTGCTTGTGTTAAATGTAAAATAAAATAAATAAATAATAGGAAATTAGATAGTAGCTATATTTGAAGGCTTTTTTGCTAAACCTTATGATAACGACATGAGAAGTATGAGTTACAAACAAAATTACAAATGGAAAATTACATAAGAGATTGGTTTCTTAAGCTTTGTTGAGGGGAAAAGAACTTTATTGCTCACAAGACTACTTGATGTCAAATTAAAAGGAGAAGCTAGTAAACAACCTATGGGTAAGTCCTAGGAATAGATGTTATCCCCATCATGGTATGGACTTTAGAAGGATAAAATGTATGGATTATTTGTGAATGGCAATTTCAATCAGATAATGAAAGGAAGTAAAGTTCCAGTTTCATGGAAAAATTCAGTTATATCCTTTATCCCACAGGAAGAAAAGGATTTGACAAATCTGGCATCTTGCACATCATTATAAAGTCATGATTATAAAATGTTCATGTCCATAACAGCGAAGAGCTGCAAAGATTCTACCTAATTTGGTAGATAAAGATTAATTTGCATACAGAGGGCAGACATACTTTTGATAATTGTAAAACAATAATACAGAAGAATGAGTAGAAGGGGAAAATGTTGCTGTTGATTAGTCTAGATGCATATAAAGCTTTTGAAAGGGCTGACTGGGATTTCATGATGTGGCTGTTAGAAAAATCTGGTTTCTCAGAAAGATTAATGGGAAATAACTTATGAGGGGTCTCAAACCAGAATTAAAATCAGGGGTCTGCTATCAGACAAATCTGAGCTCAAAAGAGGAACAAGGCAGGGGTAACAGTTTTCCACTTTGATGTTTACATTACATATATTGCAACTCTGTCCACTAAAATTATAGCCTGCCCTATCTAGGGTCATGACTTGTACAGTATTCAACAAAAATAATCTTATTTGTGGATTACACCATTTGTTTGGCTGATCCTGAGTTAGTCTTCCCTAGATTATTTAAATTATTGAGGGAATTTTAGTGGTTATCGGGTTATAAAGTTAATGACTATAAGACCAAAGCAGTTTAGCTTAATTATAGGCAAAGAGAAAGGAATAAGAGGCCCTAAATGAAACACCAGCACTGGTAGAGTTTTTAGTAGAATCTAGAACATAAGCTGCCATTAAAAAGGAATAATTAGTAGAGCATATAAAATATCACATGATAACTATAACAAAACAATCAGAGGAGGTTAGAAAGGATTGGGAAGACAGATTGGATAAGCAATTTGGAAAAAAACAATGAGGGGATATATGTATGTCTCCCAAATATGCAATAAAGTCGTTAAGATTTAGGATCTTTGCTTGGAAGTGTTCACAAGTAGACTCCAAAGAATTTTTCTTCAGGTAGACAGCAAATGTTGGAGGTGTGCTGGGGAAGAATGAGGTAACTAGGAACATATTTTCTGGGAGTGATTAAGTTAGCAGACTTTAAAGATTCCCAGGAGACTTCTTTGCTTTGTCAGAGATACTTGGTTAGCAAATCGAATAACTAAGGAAATTATCTTTTTTCAGCTATGATAAAGAATTGGAATTGCCTGGACATAGTAAGGCCTTGCTAAGTCTAATTATGATGGTTGCTAAAAAAGCAGTTACTAGAAAATGAAAATCAAAGGGGGGTTGGCATAATGGTTAAGGTTTTCACCTCAAAGATACAAAGTTCAATTCTCACCCTTGAAGGAAATTATCTGTTTTTCATTGGGGGTGGCACATGTGTCTCTCATGGAGAAGGGCAGTTGGTGCTGATCATAGACTTGCACTGCAAATAACCATCTAACCAAGGTTAGTTAGGGAACACTGGTATAAAAAATGTCTAGGTTTGTAACGGCCATAGGGCCATTAGCCTAGTAAACTCCTATAAATCAATTTTACTAGAAGTAGTGAAGATAGTAACAGAAATAAAACAACTGGAATTGAGATATTTAGAAAAGGATAGGAGCAAATTACATGGGGAAAAATGGGAATTGTGGGAACAATACATGCAGAGGATGAATGAGGTTTAAAAGAAGGCAGGATTTGAGTGAGCTGTGTAATGTTTGACTCACAATGACTGGATAGATTATAAATAATGTATAATGTTTGCAGCTACAATTATGTCGGAATGGCTTGTAATGTATGTTTACAACTAGAATTGTATCAGAATGGTTTGTTTTCATTTATATAAATGTAAAATTGTCTATGATATATGTGATAATTTAATACAGATGTTTCTTGTTTAAAAAAAAAAATTATACTCCCACTCATAAACTGGTACAACAGTTTCTATTCTTGTGGGGTCACCAAAAATGTTGTGCTATAGTTCTTCACAAAAAAAAAAAAAAGATGTGCCTTGCTATATGGGTCAAGCAGAATGCAAATTTAGTTGTATAAACTTTGGGGGGGGGGGGGGGTCAAAGCAGAAAATTAGAAAAAAAAGAGAAAGATGCTTAATTTGGAATTACATAATAGAGACAGTTTCTTAAAATATTTTACACCCCTTGCTGCTTTATACAGGCCAGTCTTATTTCTATTCCCCCAAGTCAAGTTCTTACAGAGAATACATAAAGAACTAAAATATTTTACATGGGATGGAAGAACACCAAGGACGGGGGTGGGAAAGGGTAACGTGATCTCAAGATCAAATAGGATTGACTTTGCCAGATCTTTAAGATATTTTGACTCTAAACAGCTGAAGTTGGTGTACAACATGCAGAAAATAGACAATATACCAGAATGGAAGCAAATAGTGCTTATTAAGCATGGATGCAACTAAGTGAAGAAAAATAAGATACAATCATGCAAATTGTCATATTTATGAAGCAACAAAAAGAATACTTAATAGTAAACAAGTAAAAGTGATAAGAAATGAAATCATTCCAGTAGGGTTGCAAATATGAAAAGCTTACAAAGGAGATACAATCTGAAAATAATACGAATAAAGTTAGATAAAGAACTAAGATTATGGGAGCATGCACATGACAGGAATTTTACTTTCGACTGGGATCAAGCCAAAGCCTGTTTAATTTTTCAAAGCATGATCAATTACCTTTTCTTAGGTTTGATCTCAGAATATGCCACCTTTAGTAGAGAGATGGCAATTGACGGGAGGATATGCCTGAGTAGGTAAAATTTCTGATACAGCCAAAGACCCCATCCTCTAATGTAAAAGAAATTGTAATTAGGAGCTATAGACATTTACACCATAATATTTCTAGATAAGTGGAATCATTAATATTGGATTGAAAAAAAATACCCAAACCTCCAGGTATTATAGGAACACTGCAGAAAAAGTTAAGGTACAAAATATGCCACAAAATATAGAATGTTTTGAATTTTTGCATGGAATTGCCTTCATTTTATACCCCAGCAAGGTTGGCCACCATATCCCCAAATGCTAAGGGTGACTATTGGAGATGTGGAACACATGAGGATGGGGATTAGAGCTATATGGTTTGGGAGTGTTCTGAAATATGTGATTTTACAGATTTGACATAGATGCTGGTAGACAAAATAACAGGGTATCTGAAGTTGTCAATTTTCATTTTATCCTCAACTGATGGGTTCGGATCTGATCCCTCGGATCTAACTCGGCTGTTGATAAAACTCGTGGCAACCAAGAACTGTTGAGCTTCTTCCTTACCCACAATGCACCAACCCCAATTACCTCAGATCTTGTTTGCTGCTTTTCAGTGAAAGATGTGGTTTCCAACACACTCAAATGATTTTTGAGATGTTTGTAAAAACTTATTTTACTACTTCAGTTCTCTTTCTGTATTTAAAGTACCCCCCTTAACTATTGTACTATTATTTGCATGTGTTTTACTGTTTCTAATATTTTCTGCATACCTCTTGATACTATCACTAGTATCCTTTCTATAGTGCATTTTATGTAGTTTTTCTTCTGATACCATCCCTTTATTCTCCTTTATTTCCTTGTCTCTGTTAAAAAAGAAAAAAAAAAAGTAGTATTAGAAATAATTATTTTTTTTTTCTCCTTGTTGACTAACTGTACTGTTTTCAGAATGGCAGATAAGGCTCCATCTGGGTTTAAAAAATTTACTAAGTGTGGACATAAGCTCCCCTTCTCAGATGCTCACACTTTGTGTCTACTGCTTAGGACTACTTCACTTGCAAGAAGATTGGCCTATTTGCCTTGGGCTCAACCCCAGGGCTTTGGTGGAGCTCAAAAACAAATTGATTTTAAAGGGGCTTTTTCCATCATCTTTTGGAGAGGTTATATCTGGAGATAAATATCCAAAAACCAAAACATTCTAAGTCCTTGTCTCCAAAGCCTTCATCTTCTTTTTCTGCTTTGGAATCTTTAAAGAAAAGGACTTACAAAGACCAGATTTCACCCTCTGATCCAAAAAAGCTGGAAATGTCTGATCTGACTCCTTCAGATTTGCAGAAGCCAAAATGAAATGATCCAACCTTCCTAGGTCTGACACAATCCAAGTTGAATCCAACTGTTGCTGGTCTGTCAACACAAATTATTTTGCCACAGACTCTGTATTCATCTTCAGTGGATCCAGTACCTACAGGGTACCTTCCCCATTTCTGTATAAACCCAGGTCCCCTTTGGTGTTTTCTACTTGTTCTTCCAGAAGACTCACAGAGGAAAATGTGGAAAGAGTTGCATGGAAGATTTTCTTATTGCAGGGGTAGATGGATGTTCCTTTGGCTCCTACCACTGTGGGTCAGGAGGTCCATTTTTGTTACATCCCCACTACAACTTCCTCCTCTGACTTCTTCAGCTGTCTCAGACTCTTAGGATCCTTCTGGCTTGGATCCAAGGATTGCTTTATTTTTGTAGCTGAAGCGTTCTCTGAGTGCTCTGATTCCGTTGGATCTGGAGAGCTCTCTGAGCCGAAGTCTCCCTGTCGGATCTGAGGTGTTGCAGTTGACTCTGAAGCTGTCAGAGCCATCTGTGCACCTCAGAGCCTTGACACTGCATAGCTCAGCTCCAGCTTTCACCTTGGGGTTTTTGCCCTATGAGCAGGGGAAGGCTACTGTCCAGAAGCTGGCTTCCTGGATCTGAGGTCTTCCCTTTCTCCAGTGGAATCTTCCTTTGAGGCTGTGGAGAGAGTTTTCTCTGCCTAGGCAAAATGGAAGGATCCATCCCCTTCAGATCCCAAATCTGCAACCTTGATGTCTCTGTACTCAGAGCCTTACCACAGGGACAGTCCAAAGACCCCAGGCTTCCACACAGGGAATTTTGATTTCTTCTTCTTCTGAGAGCATCCCATTGAGGTGTTCCCTAAGAAGACGATGTGCAAGAGGAAGCAGCTAGACTCACCAGAGGAGTCTATAACAGAAGCCATGGATTTCAATGAAAGTGAAGGGTCCCCATGGTCACTTCCTGAAGATCTCATCTGGAGACGTCCTAGAAATCCGTAAGGAGAGAGGTGGCTGGATGCCCATCAACCCTTTGCCTGAGGAGTTCATATTCCTGTAGGCTTTTGGTACTGGAATGTCTACCTCCTGGGTGACTCCACCCACCGATGAGCTCATTGAGTTGATCTCTTGGTGGGCATGGAAGGAACCTGACACCATTGAGCCTATACCTCGGAGACCCAATAAGATTATGGCACCACGTGTAGACAAGCAGTTTTGGGGAAAAGGGGTGCCTGTTGATGCCATCATCATAGCAGTGGCCAACAAAAAGGAACTTGCAAGGAGAGTTCCACTGTCTATCCCCCCAACAGGGAGTCTCGAGAGATGGACAGATTTGTGAAGCATGTCTGTGCTTCAGTGACCTTTGCTTTAATGTCAATGAATTATTTGGCACATTTCACAAGACTTCAGAGAGATATGATTATCGATGTGTCAAATACCCTCTCAGGCGTTGTTTCTGAAGAAGTTCAGTCATCTGTCACTTCTCAGTTGGCTGCCCTACAATCCATTTCAAATTCTTCCATGAGGCTGATTTTTCATACAGCAGAAGGAAACTCAAGGGCAGTGGGTTCAGGCATTTCCATTAGGAGACATAACCTGGATGCGCTCATGTGATTTTTTGTGGACCCCTTAAAGTCTTCATTCATCAATGCTCCATTTGACAACAAGTCTTTGTTTGGCCTCAAAGTGAAAGACACACTATCCAGGTGTGAAAAGGGTGGAAAGACCCTGTCTACCATGGGCATACATTTTTGGCTCCTCTATCCTTTTCTAGGATTCAATGAGGTGGTCAAAAGATGTGGTTCAAGACGTCTCAGGGTCTGTTCCAGGACACGTGGAGAAAGTTCCCCCAGAGGCAGAGGAGTGAACTCTAATAGACGACAATGCTCCCACTGCAGAGGTCACCCGCAAAACCAAGTGTCCAGAGAATCTTTCTTTGACAGACCCTAACAGTGCTCCTGAAAGGAGGCCCAATTGCACACCTCTGGAGGAAGTCAGGGGTCATTTATCCCTGCACCAGAGAGCCTGGCTAGACCTAAAAAAGCATACTTAGGTGCAGAGGATAATTTCCAGAGGTTATATAATACCCTTTTTCCTTTCTCCTCCAAACTCGAGAAAAATCCCTGATGTTCCACCCAGTCAGAGGGAACAAGCAGCAATCCAAATTCAAAGCTGCTATAAAAAAAGAGTCATCCAAGAGGTCCCACCAGACCAGATAAAATCCGGAACTTACTCAAGGTTCTTTTTAGTGCCGAAGAAAATTGGGGACTGGAGAGCAGTTTTGGATCTCACCAATTTAAACAAGTAAGTTCAACGAACCAAGTTTTGGATGGTCACTGTTCAGTTCATTCTCCCATTTCTGGGCAAGGGATGACTGAATGTACTCAACAGACCTTCAGGATGTGCACTATCATATAAAGATGAACAGATGATCCAGAAGGTATTTACGCTTTTGGCTGGGAGCCAGTCATCAGTTCAGAGTTCTGCCCTTTGGACTCAACACAGCTCCCAGGGTGTTTACCAAGTGCATGGCAGCAGTAGCAACTCACTTGAGGCTGCTAGGATTCCGGGTGTTTACATATCTATATGACTGGCTCATTTCTGTTCCGACCAGGCATCAACTGATAAGGGAAAGCGATCAGGTTCTCCAGACTTGCTCTCTTCTGGGGATAACCATAAAATACGAAAAGTCTCAACTAAAACCAACTCCGAACCTTGAATTCATAAGAGCGATACTCAACAAAAAGTCAACCTTAGCTTCACTACCACTCTCAAGAGTTCAGACCATAAGATTACAGGTCAGAAAGATAAGCTGCAGTACCAAGATTTCAGCCACTTGGTCTTTCAGGGTCTTTGTTCAGTGGCAGGAGCAATAACATTAGTACCTTTAGCCAGATTTTACCTGAGAATTCTGCAGTAGATGCCAGCCACACAATGGTCAATACTTTACCATCCTATGTCTTATCAGATACGAATCAATCAGGCATGCAAGAGAGATCTCAGGTGGTGGATTCAATCAGGCTAGGTTCTACAAGGCCATTTGTTTTTTTCCCCTCAGCCCAATGCCATAGTAACCATGGATGCTTCCTAGCTGGGGTAGGAGGCTTTTTCTAGGGAGAACTGTTGAAGGCAATTCTTCCCCATAGAAGCTAACCTTTGCATATCAGTGTCCTAGAGATGAGAGCAGTGCTTTTAGCATTGCAGGTCTTCCAGAATGCTCTCTTTGGGGACTATTGCAATTCAAACATAAAACATGTCAGTAGTTTGGTACATCAGCAAGCATGGAGGGACCAGATCTTGCCCCTTGTGTCAAAAAGCTCTCAGAGTGTGGCAATGGGCGATCTCATTCAACCTCTTTCTCATAGCAATGCATATTCTGGGGAAATCCAATGTGATTGCAGACAAACTGAGCAGGTGCATTCTTCTAGCTCATGAATGGTCCTTCAACAAGAATGTAACCGAAATAATTCTCTGTCAGTGGGGCCAGCCTTGCTGTGATCTTTTTTGCCTCCCTTCTAAGCAACAAATGCAGCAGCTACTTTCCCCTAATCCCCTCACAGGGGGAATCACCAAGGGGTGATGTACTTCATGATTGGCTCCCCCCCAGTCTACTCTATGCTTTTCCACCCATACTGCTAATTCCAAAATTCCTTCAGAAAGCTGCATACCTCTCAACTGTACCAAATTCCACAGTATTTACCAGTTTTGAGGGCAAAATAATGGGTTGCCATGAATTTCCGAGTGTCCCCTTCAAGTCCCGATTTTTTATTTACAATTTTAAGTTAGACAGTTTAGTGTTTCAGATTGTCGTCAAGTAGACTACTTCATCCAGCACAGTGTAACTCACTGTTTAGTCTCCTTCTGTCTAATCTTTCAGGCAGGCAATGATGAGTAAGCACGTGCGCACACAGACAAAACTACTGACCTCAATAAGAAAATCTCTGTGATTTTCGTTCTCATCGCTACCTAGCCATTTATTTATTTACTAAGTGCTAACTATTGTGGAATCTAAACACTGGGAAACGTATCTCTGCAGTGCAACAACCTAATTTTTGTTTTTTATAAACTACATTTTATAAACTATTGTCATCCACTACTCAAACTGGATTATGTTTTAAACGTATCCTAACTCAATCGCTGTATGATACGCCTGATATGACACCCATGCTGCACAAACCAAAGAAAAGCATAAGATTTATTTTCCATTAGTTACTCTCCCTCTTTATTCCCAAGCCACCGTGGTGCAGCGGTAGCATTGTTGCCTCACAGCAAGAGGTTCTCCCATTCGATTCTCGGCTGGAGCGCCTTCCGTGTGGAGTCTGCATGTCCTCCCCGCGGTCGAGTGTCTGGCATTCAAAAGACATGCGTGAATGGGTGTGTCTTCATTGAAGGTTGGGCGTCGAGCTGGCACCTTGGCACCATAAAAATCTACTTCCAATCATTAGCGGACCGGAGTTCCGCTGTGGCGACCCCTAACCGGGAAAAATTGAGAAATGAATTTATTTTCCTATCTCTTGAGTTTGTTTCTGCCATCCTGCGGCATTCATGAATGACTGTAAAAGGAGGTAGGAGAAATGCACTGAAGCAAAATGAGGAGGCAACAGTTGAAGTGACACCCGAACCCCATGCAAAATAGGAAAACAAACTGAGACAGTGATTAATAATAATGATAACAATAATGAATAATCTCTGTTTTTTTATGATTGCTCAGATGTTCACCAGAACTCAGTTCATTACATTTGTTTGTCTTTCACAGTAGACCTCCTCTGTTAGCAGCAATGGAAGAGCTCCTGACAACCTTCTGCAGTGTTCATCTGATTGCTTAGGAAAGGGATTGGCAACCTTTTAGTAGTGTTGTGCCGAAGTAATATTGCAAAGTCATTCAGTGTGCCAAAACTTCCAGGATTGCCAAGCGACAAAAAAAAAAAAAGTCTTTCTATCATATTGAAGCACATTAACTTGATCTTGTATTAACATGTTTCCAATACATGATTAAATAACTATACTCTTTCTTGAGTATTCAATATTTCAATATATATAGGAACAAATACAAAAAGTATGTTTTGGAAAATTTAAGCTCTGAACACATTTTGAAATTTTTAAATTGTCAGCTGTGTATATTATTAAGACAAAGTCCAATAGTTGGAAGAACAAATCTATTATATAAAATATATCAAATATAAAACAAGTTATTAGCATTTTTAACATGAGTAATCACTGATTATTATTGATCTGAGTCATTAATCAGTTAATGAGTCCTCTTGCCCTAGCTTCTCCTTGTTTAATTGTTTAATATCAGGTGTGTATTTGGTCACTTTCAGCTTCACACAGGCTTCTAAGGGCACAGATGTTAGGCAACTTCTCTGTGGACTCAAAACAGCTTTCATGTGTCATGTCATGTGTGAGAAAATTTGTTCACATGTATAAGTTGACCCAAAAGCAGAGCAAATGCAACTTTCTTGAAGCAGGTGGACATTTCAAGCAGTGATGTCCAGTAGTTGAGGATGGCAGCTGACTTTTCCTTTCTGGTGTCAGATGAACAGCTTCTTCCAGTACATGTAAACTTGTCTTTAATCATAGATTATTTATTTGTCCCTTTTTACCACAGCTAGGCTCATTCCTCAGTTAAGAGTCGCTGTTGTACTGCTTAGCTTTGTCTGCTTATTTAGTTGGGATCAACTTTCTTTTCTCTCTTTGAATGCCATCTGGTTGCTCTATGGCACAGCAGCTTTTGTGAGTACAGCCACGGAAAATCACATGTTCTTAGTATGGTGTAATTCATTAAACCCCAGTGTCCGACAGCTTCACTTCCTACTTTCAAGTTCAGCAATGCAACTTTATATGGTGAGCAATAGGGCCTTCATTCTTAACTCATTGATTGTATGCATGTGTGGTAGGTAAATAGGTGATTTTTTGTTGTTGAAAAGTCTGAGGATGTATTCTGTCTCTTCTGTTTTTTCTTTCTTTTATATGTTTCTTTATAGTATAATGCAATGTTTTTTTTTTCATTTGTGGCCATGTAGTTTCTACTACTATTAGTGACTACACCCTTTTCCAAGTCACAATCTTCTCGGACTGGGAACATGTTCTTTTTTCACACTTCAAACTGATGTCTCCATCTGGTGCTTTAATTGCTGTGAGCCTGCATAGTCTGAAGGCTTTAAGTTATATATTTCTTAACTGCAGTTTGCATGACAGTGCTTTACTTTTAGTAAATATTTTGGTAGTTTTGCCAAATTGAAGGGTCCAGTTGTGCAATTTGCAATAAGAAGTTTCAACTTTGAATGCATGTTGTAACTTTATAATTAGAATTTGACAAACAGAGTATTATTTTGAAGTTGCCAAAGTATTTTAATAGGTATGTTTGGTGTGTTGTCAAGAGCTGGAGGCAAGATGTAAAATTCGCTATGTATTTTTGTGACAGTAGTAATGCTTTATTAACCCTGGTGGAAAATGGAAACTTGTGTTAAAATAATAATAATTGGCATTCCCACATCTTCTAACGTGCTGTAAGATGTAGTTATTTGAACCTTTTTGGTCCCCTCACATATGGGAATATATTTAAGCAAAATGAAGATCTTGGATGTTGGGAGTAAGGAGTTACAGCACATGGTTTAGACTGCCTTACTTAGTTTTTTTTTAATTCTTTTAACAACACAATCTTTTCCCTTTTCTTTTTGAGGTGTTTCTTGGGGGTTGGCGAGGCTTCTGCTATTTTTGAAACTATGTCATAATACATCTGCATTTAATTATCTTAACTGTCATTTTATGTGGTATGCTACTCAATTTTTAAATGTGTGCATATTGAATGGAGGCAACCAAAGCTGTAACAAGATAAGAAACATGAATGCAAAGTTTAATTTTAAGTGGGCATTGTTGTGCCCCCCCAAACATTTAAGTAAAGGGTGGAATAAGCTAACATTGCAACATATCTTTCAATCTCTCAGAGCAAGAAATCTGGACAAAGCCAAAAATAATGGCAGGACAAAGGCCCAAAAATAGATTTTAACTATTGCTCCTTTGCTAGAATAACAGGTTTTGCATTATTATGTATTTTCTAAGGAATGTGAAGACTGAAATTCAAATGTATGCCATTATTTATTATTATTTAGTGACTTCAATCTTCATGCTGGCATCCCACAATTCCACTGGAGTTGGTGGGATTACATGATTATGATGCAAATTTTATGTTAATCAGCATCCTGATTTTTCGTCACTTGTACCTACTTTACATGGGACTTTGTCCAGATTTTTGATGTTTCCAGGTTGAGAGGTATAGAAAACTGCCATGTTGAAGAGCAAAGCCATCCTCATTGCACCTTACTGGGCTTAACAAATTTGGTTACCCTTCCTCTGGACTCACTCGCTTCACCAACCTTGGATTCTGGATCCAGCTCTAGACCTCCTGTCCCACCCGACAGGCATGATTCATCGAAACATAACCAACCTCAGGCTGACTACCTGGCTTCTCCAGTTCCATGAATAGCCAGACAGGCTATGCTTTCTTCACCTGTTCATCAGATACTTTTATCTTCCCATAAGCTTCATACCTGAAAGCTCTATTCTAGCAAATGGAAGACGTTTGTTCACTGGGCTCATCTAAATAATACTGGACTTTTTTTTGCCCCCCCCCCCCCCCCGCAATGCATAGCATTCTTGAATTTTTGTCCCATCTTTTTAAAGGAGGAGCTAGTTCATCAACCATTAAGGCTGAGTTAGTGGCAATATCAAATTTTCACATTGGTTTTGATGGTTCCTCTTTCGCCTCTCTTAAATTAAGCAACGCCTTTTGGAAAGGCACTTTTCTTCTAAGACCTCCTTTTAGATATCCTACTCCTCCATGGGACTTGAGTCTGGTACTGCATGCTCTTACTAAACCCCACTTTGAACCAGCAACTACATGTGACCTTAAATATCTTTCCTGAAAGACCATCTTTCTGGTAGCTGTTACCTTTGCCAGAATAGTTTCTGAGATTGAAGCCTTGTCCTCTAAACCAACATACTTGAACTTTCAGAAGGATAAAGTTACACTATGGACTAATGCTTCCTTTCTTCCTAAGGTGGTGTCAGAATCTAATATCAATCAATCCATTGATTTGCCAGTATTAAATTTGCTAACAAAGGTGAATACATATTACATTTATTGGATGTCCACAATTACATTTCTACCAACACAGAACAAAAGACATCAAAAAAATCTGACCAATTGTTTAGTTCATTCACAGAAGCAAAATTGGGAAAAACAGTTGCCAAAGTCACTATCTTGGTTTTTCATTTGTTTATAGCAAATTGGGCATTACTCTACCAAAACTGTTACTAACCTATTCAACTACTAGATCCATGGCTGCTTTCTCAGTATTTCAATCCAGAATGTCCATGGATGATACATGCACAGCATTTGTTACTCATTACAGATTGGAACTGGTCTCCAGAGTTACAGAATCATTTGGCTCAGTGGTGCTCAGGACTGTCCTTCCTTGAGTCCACTTAGATTTTAGGTAGTTGAGGAGTCTGTCCCTTCAGTTGAGGATGAATGAAAATTGACATGAGATAAAGAAGTCATGTACTCACCATAATGTTCTATGTTGTCCATTTTCATTCTTCCTCAACTCCCCTCCCACCAAGCCCATTCCTTGAAAACTTCTGGAAGAATGAGTGGTTATAGGACATTTACCTACTTTATATTAAGCTCCAGATATAGCCATCTCCATTTCTGAATACAAATGTATGCCTTTCTACTAAATTCAGCATACAAGATCCGAGGTATTTGGGGTTTGGTTTATTGTGAGTGAGGGAGAAGTTTGAGAGTTCTTGGTTGCCGTAAGCTTTAGCAACAGCCAAGTCAGATCCGAGGGACCTGATCTGAACCCATCAGTTGAGGAAGAATGGAAATGGACAACACAGATGAAACGTTATAAAGAGTACATAACTTCTTTTTCAAAGGGTTCTGACCAAGAAACTATTTATGTTAAACTGGGATCCAGAATTAGCCATCACAATCAACAAGAAACACATCCTATAGTTGCTTCTACTTGCGGCTAAGAAGAGTATCAATAGGACATGGAAATCTGCAGACATGCCCACATTTAAGTGATATTGTGAGGGATATATAGGAAATTAGAGCATTTGAATTGCACTCAAAGATCATAAAGGAAAATGCATTATAAGATGATGAAACATTTGTGACCTGAGTTTGTAAAATTAGGTAAATTCAACTTTGATAGTGGGAAAAAGGAACTATGATCAAGAAAAATGAAGGGCTCGACTACAGGTTAATACTAAGGAGGGATTATACATGATTATTTATATATTTAAACTGTTGTGTAATTCTGACTTTAGACATTGTAGCTTTTTCTATTCAGTCTTCAGTGAGATCCTTCCCTTACTTGTCAAGACTGACTTGAGATAGTTGATCTATTATAACGTTTGTTTATACAATGATCTTTGTTTTAAATGCTGAATTTTGTATGCAGAGTTTATTGAATGCAAAATTTTCAGTTTCTGAATGCTGGTACTATCCTGTATGAACTAACTTCTGTAGTAAAGCAATTCTCTTAAAAAAGCTTGTTTGTTACTCAACATTAAAAAAATAGGTCATCTGTGCCTACCAGTTATTTGCAAATAGATTAGAATAAAATGGAGGGTGGGAGGGTGGCCTAATGGTTAAGGTGTTTGCCTTGCAAACACAAGGTGCAGGATTTGAGTCTCACAAGGGACAATTGGCTAGGCTTAAAATGGCTCACAAGGGCAGTTAGCTTAGTATGAACCTATGAATAGATTTTATTTTCCTAGGCTCAGAAACCTCTGCAGATGGTGATTACAGCCATGAAATTAAGATGTTTCCTTTTTGAATGAAAGGTATGGCAAATCTGAATAAGACTTTAAGGAGTAAAGACATCACACTGTTAAGCATAGGTTTGTAAGTTAAAACTATAGTTTTCCGATAATAGCATATGGCTATGCGAGTTGAACTAATAAATAAAGCTGTGCACTGGAAAATCAAACACTTTGCACCTATGGTGATGGAGTAAACTTTTGCTAAGTCTGTGGGCTTTGAGAAGATCAAATCTGCCAATACTTAAGGAAATAAACCCAGAGTGTTTGCTGGAAGCCATGATAGTAAAACTAAAACTGAAATACTTTGGTCACATAATTTAAAGGCAGGATTCACTAGAGAAAACACTCGTGATGACTAAGATCAAATGCAAAAGAAGAAGGGGCAGCAGAAGCTGAGATGGATAGATTGCATTACTGAAATAATGAATATGAATTTACAGTAAATTAAAGCAGGTCTTTACACACAGCCTTAATGCTGTGAAGTCTTTGAGGTTGCAAAGAGTTGGACTCTACTAACCAACAGGTATCTATGGAAGCTAGTACTGAAACAATGCCCATTATTACTGTGCCTTTTAGAGGCATTGGCATTCAGCCTATGAGGAGTGCTTATAGATTCCAACTGATAATTGCACAGGTACTTGGCAGACAGAAAGGTGCCTGAATCAGCATAAGTTGTTACTTTTACTCTTTCTACTGCTTGACTAAATTATAGTGTACAGATGCATGACTTTTCTGTATCCTGTAGTATACGGTTTGTGGCCTAAAAGATCAGAAAAACTATCATAATTTTAATGCATATAAAATAGATGCTCAGGACATGACACAAGTTTTAAATTTTAAACATTTTTGAGTCATTTCATATGCATGCTATATTTTTCATTCACAGCAGCAGTGGGTGGTCTTTTCATCTAAAGATTGCATGACTGTATGAAGTGATTTACTTCTCTGCACTGTCACATCAGACTGCTGTCACTTTCAGCCATTGAATGAGTAAATTCCTCCTTTCACATTGTTTTCATTCACTTCATCTTTTGAAAAAGGTAGAGATTTCTTAAGGCTCACAATTCCACATCTTCATCGGAAACAGTCATTGAGCTGTTGGGATTTTGCACCTAATCTCCTAGCCATTTACTTAAATGGATGACCTGGGGATGGATCCAAAGAAAAAAAGGGCAAATCAGTTCTCTATAAAAATACTCAGTATGTTTGCCAAGTCCCATAAAATTTTCTTTTTGAGTACAACTTTTCCATTTATTCCTGCACTACCTGCTATTTTTTTCTGGTGTAATTAATATTTTACATTTGACAGTTTTGCTGTTTTTACCTTACTCAAGATGAGCTAACATATGTTGTCATCTCTGTTACTTATACAGATGAAGCCCTGGGATTGATTAGTGACCTGAGCATTTACTTGAATGCTCAGGAATAATTTAAGTGGGAGTTTTTTTTTTTTTCAGAAACTGTCTAAGGGATTACAAATACTCTCTTTTAGACATAGGCGTGCACAGTCAATAGGTTTATCTTCATATGTGCGTTCTGCACACGGGCGAACGACAGAAGTTCAAAAGGACGTTTGCAAAGTTCTGAAACATCGAACGAAAAATGATTTGAATGTGCAATGAGCGAATGCACAGTGACATTCGCTCATTCAGATTCGGCATTTTGGATGTGGATTGCACTATAGTGATGATTGGAAAATGGACCCTTTCCCCACTGTAGTGTGATCTCGGAGTTAGTATATTAAAGTAGGGTGTGTGGGGAGGGTGCAGGGGGGATTGCCCCCTGCATTACAATTCGTATTCGACTTTTTTGTTCGAAAACCAGCGAATATGCTTTTCGATTTGCTGATTTTCGACTGTCGTGGTTTTGTGTTTCGTGCTTTGGATTCGCTCATAGGAGCAAACGCACTTGTGATTTTCGGTTATGTAAAGGTAAACCCAGTCAATATACTATCATTGTCTGGCATTCTGCATTAGCTTGTTTTTCTTTTGGGTTAGATATATGACTTTTTTTCTGGGTTGAGAATGCAGCACATGTCCAGAACACATCTTTACCAGTCTGTCATGATATCAGAAGAAAAATCATATATTTTCCCCAGACAAAGTAATGTTTATTTCATATTCAAAAATTGTTGTTCTAAGGAGGGTCCATGTGCTGCAGTTAAATTCAGTACAAACTGTATGACAGTCTTGCATGCATTTTGCACCAGAAGATGCTGTTATAATTATTAAGAAGTTTCTGAATAATTCTCAAAAAGGATTGACATATAGCTTTTTTACACAGTGACTGGATGTAGGAATTCACAAGCATTACACTGTCATATTATAGTACGGTGCATTATATTATGTTTCCATTGTGGTGGGTATATGAGGTGCTTCTTCAGGGCAGCGAATGCAATTTATGTACAAAATATATCTTTACTGTGTTATTACAGAAGAAGTACAATCATCTTTATATATCACATGGGTCAATGTTTCTGCCACTGAAGATGATCATGGCCAAGACTTATTGTGTTAATGTCCACTGTCCTAGATTGGCCAGATAAAATACTTTTAGGGATTTTTCCTTTTTCTCCTTAAAGAACAGGCTTGTGTGAGGTACCTAACATAACATGTTACCTTTGAGAAGGACTTCAGCAGTATGATCAGCCCCTCCACAGTGCCTTCTAATGCAGTCCATTTTTGAGGCCTGTTTTGGTAACTTGTAGTTAACAGTGTGCTTGTGGTGCCTTAAGTATTAATTTAGCAATTGTTATTGCAAGTTCTTGTACGTTCGTGTAAAAAAAAAAAAAAAAAATTAAGCTTATTTCCTGCCTTTCTTGTTAAGTGGTACAGACTATTTGTAGGCTTCTGAGCCCCCAAGCCCTTCTGTGTTTGAGGGAAGCCTTCTAGCTTGTTTTTTTTCTTATAACTAGCCAGTTTTCTAGTTTCAGCACTCAAATCTGTTTCTTTGATCTCAGCACTTGTTCAGAAAAAAAAAAAAAAAAAAATTTCATCTGCTTTTACTGTACTTGTGTTTCTACCTACTTCTTTTTACTTTTGCATCATCTTAAAATACTCAATTGTATTTATGACTGCTTGGTGTAACTCATTCTAAGCCTTTTGGTTTAAACACTTGGGCTTCGGACCAGTTAGTTGTTTTGCACTGAGAGGGTTTGTGGTCTGCACTGTTGTGGCAGAACAGGTAGCTTACATCCTTCTAGGTTGAGAACTGCTGATTGAGGGCTCAGTGTCTGTTATTCTAAAAGTGTAATAATTCTGGTTTAAGCACTTGGGCTTTCAAGCCAGTTATTTTACATTAAGAGGGTTCGTGGTCTGCACTCTTGTGGGAGGAGAGGCTGGACTCTGCCCTTCTGAGCTGGGAATTTCTGGTTGAAGGCTTATAGTGCATGCATATCTGAACTGTTTCTTACTGAAGTTGGTGCGCCTTGTTTGCTGTGGCATAGACTGGATTCGGGCCTGCTGGATCTGGCTTTGTTTGTGTGACTTGAGCACTAATCCAGACATTCTCTAAAGTATTCAATGGTATTTATTACTGCTTGGTTGTAACTTGATTAAAGTGTAGCTATCATTCTAGTCTTTTGGATTAAGCACTTGGGCTTCAGACCAGTTGTTTTACATTAGGAAGGTTTGTGGCAAGCACTGTGGTGGCAGGACAGGTAGCTTTCATCCTTCTAAGTTAGGAACTGCTGATTGAGAGCCCAGTGTCCAAGTGTATTAGTTCTGGTTTACGCACTTGGGCTTCAGGCCAGTTATTTTACATTAAGAAGGTTTGTGGTCTGCACTCTTGTGGGAGAAGAGGCTGGGCTCTGCCCTTCTGAGCTGGGAATTTCTGGTTAGAGGTTTATAGTGCCTGAATATTTGAACTGTATCTTACTGAAATTGGTACACCTTGTTTGCTCTAGCATAGACTAGATCCAGGCCTGCTGAATCTAGCTTTGTTTATATGCTTGTTGTTTGTTTGCTTGTTATTTCCCTGGAAGCTAATTCCACCGAATACGCAACTTCTCAGCGCTTCTGTGGATCACTAGTGATATCTGCATTGCTTACTGTACTTATTTCCTTGTTTCACTTGAAAGAAAGTTACTGTTTGTCATTTTTGCATTTAGTTACTTGTAACACATTGCACTCAAGTTACCTGGCACTTGCTCACTAAAGCAATTATATAAGTCAGCACTAAAAATTAAAAGCACTACACCCTCACTCCCCACTGGCCCTTGTTTTCAATTAAGGATTTCCCAATATTATTCTAGCATGTCCAAAGGTCAGTTGTCAATCTCCTCTCTGGTCCAGCTGGTGAATCTGGGAATCTTGAGGCAATGTTATAACTGCCTCATGTACACAGACAACCCTCTCCTCCTCTCACATAACACAAATACTTGCGAGAGATGCAGCTATTTAGCCAAACTGGAGGCTGAGCTCTCTCAACTCAGGACTGGCAAGACCAGACAGGAGGAGAAGGCAACTACACACACCACAAAACCAGCCTCACATAATGCTACCACTCCACTGAATCAAACACATAAACACACAAAGACATACTCGGAGGCTCTGAGTAAAAATTTACCTAAACAGCAGAGGCCTCCAAAGCAGACACCCAAACAACTGCTACCTCAAGACACCCCACAAGCAACACATAAACCACAAAAGCAGTGTGCAAAGCAGTCACAGCCCTTAAGGCCAAATACAACACCAAACATACTTGTCATAGGTGACTCCATAGTCAGACACACTGGCGTCCCACTCACCAGGCTGAACAAGGAGAGGCTCACAGTAAGCTGCCTATCGGGCTAGAATCCGTCACATAACACAAGCACTCGGGTCACTCCACGGCAAGTACAAATATGACACAATCATTGTCCATGCTGGTGTGAACGACCTGAGACGTACCTCCCTGGACTACATGAAAAGAGACATAGAGGAGCTCTCTGATTATGTAGCCCAGGCAGGTATGACCCTAACCCTGAGCAGTATCCTTCCTTCACCAAGAATGATGCCACAATATAGAGACAAGATGATCAGCTTTAACAATTGGCTTAATGTCTGGTGTCATTCAAAGGGATCCAGTGTCTGTCTGCCTGGGATGACATGCTTGACAAGCCACGCTGCTTTGCAAGGGATGGCTTGCACCTGTCACCCTGGGATTCCGGATATTGGCTAAGACTCTTGCCACCCCATAGTGCCTTTTTAGGCAAGGCTCAAATTCTAAACCTACCACCCTAGAAAACAAAAATGGGAAGAAACTGAGGGTAATGCTGCTCAATGCCAGAAGTCTAAATCTCAAAATGCACGCACTCGAGGCCCTTCTCAGTATGGAGAACATCGATGTCTGTGCTGTAACTGAAACCTGGTTCAAGGCTCCTGAGAGCACCCCGGCACTATTAGGTTTTACCTCATATCATGCGTTCCGGCCCCAAAACCCGGACCACACCACAAAAGGAGGGGGTGTATCCATATTCATAAAGGATACCCACACCTCCAGGTTGGTGGCAACGCACGAAGCTTCGGAAACCATCCAGGTGTAACTAACCATAGGCAAAACTGCTCTACAAATTGTAGCATGCTACAGGCCACCCTCTCAAACTCAGGAAACCCACACAGCCTTCCTGAAGACACTGGAGGGTATAAATGTATCTCCAAACATCATCATATTGGGTGACTTCAATTACCCGAATATAGACTGGGAACATTACTCAAGCCCTAACTTTCTAGCCCAACGGTTCCTGGAGTTCATAAATTCAAATGCCATGGAACAGCTAGTCACTGTTCCCACGAGAGGAGAAAATATACGAGATCTCATTGTCACAAACATGGGGACAAAATGCTCCACACCGGAAGTATATCCCTCATTGGTGAGATCTGATCATAAACTAATCTCACTAGAAATCCACATCCCGCCCCCACCCCAAACAAAAAAAGACCATAGTGAAGAACTTCTCTAAAGCAAACTTCACACTACTCAAGACTGGTGTGGTATCCTTCAAGGCCCCTGAGCCAGAGGAAACCACAACCCAAGCTGCGGAAGCCCTTACAAATGCCTTCTATGAACACGTCCAGGACGGCATGGATCAGGCAATCCCAAATAAAACCAAGACTCTTTCCACAAAGGGCAAACGTCCAGTCTGGTGGACCCCAGCCATTAATAAACTTTACAATAAGAGGAGAAAGCTATTACATGATAGAACAAAATCCATAAAAGGGAAGTCACCCCTGATCATTATTAGTAAACAAATACGAGCACTCATAAAATCAACTAAGGCCAATTTTGAGAGAAAAATTGCCATGGATTCAAAGGACAATCATAAGGCCTTTTTCAGCTATGTTAGGAACCTGGGTGGAAACTCCCAGATATGCTCAGAATTAGTCCAAAATGATACAAAATCACTGAACCCACAGACATTGCCAACATACTGGCAGACAGGTTCAGTGCAAACTTCACCCCCTCTCCCCTAAAAGGGAGATAACTATCCCAGCCGAGTGTAGCCTCCCGGACATCTCAAATGCGCAGGTGAAAGCTGCTCTCTCTAAAGCTAAAAACACAGCATCAATGGGACCGGATGGTGTCCCCGGCTGTGTGCTACACGAGCTAAATGAGGAATTAAACCTGCACATAAGGCAGCTGTTTAATCTCAGCCTTACCACAGGATACGTGCCCAAGGAGTGGCGTCACGGCAACTGTGGTCCCACTCCACAAAGGCGGCCTCACGGACCCTGGTAATTACCGCCCATAAGCTTAACAAGTCTAGTCTGCAGAGCTATGGAGAGGATCATAATGGAGCTCATAAACAAAGATATAGGGACTTGCAGACATTGGACCCGACCCAGTTTGGCTTTGTCAAGGGAAGAACATGCCTTTTGAACTTGGTCGACTTCTTGAAACAGTCACCAAGGCCATTGATGAGGAAAGGCAGTCCATACAGCCTACCTTGACCTTGCAAAGGCTTTCGACACAATACCCCACTCGGGTATTGTAGAAAAACTTACCAGCTTAAATGTAAACCCATATGTCACAAGATGGGTTGCAAACTGGCTTAAGGACAGAACCCACAGGGTTAGAGTTGCTGGCGCTGTGTCAGACTTCAAGCCGGTCACAAGTGGTGTCCCACAGGGCTCGGTCCTTGGCCCCTATTGTTTGGCATCTACTTCTCAGAAGTACAGGCCAACATGGGAGGACTTTGGCTGACAAAGTTTGCAGACGACTGCAAACTGGGCGCCATAGTGGAAAGTGCATCGGACACGGATATCCTTCAGAAGGGACTCACGGAAACAGATAGCTGGTGCCAGAGCCATGGCCTGAAGTTAAACGCCAAAAATGTATAGTCATACCCTTCGGGAAAAACAAGGTAACCCCAAGCTACCATATAGGTGGCAATCCACTAAGCACAGAAGAGGTTATCAGGGACCTGGGGACCCAGGTTGACAGTGGCCTTTCTTTTGACACTCACGTTGCTAAAGTGGTTAGAAAGACCTTCTACATTGCCCACCTGATCATGAAGGGATTCACATCCAGATCTAGTGAGGTCATTGTTCCCCTGTACTCTTCACTTATCAGACCAATGATCGAGTACAATGCCCCATTCGGGATGTATCTCACCCGACATCTGCAGCAATTGGAGAGACCCCAAAAGTTCCTCACCAAAAGGATAAAGGGACTCCAAAATATGTGATATGCTGCCAGATTGAAGAAACTCCAGCTCTATTCAGTCGCATACCGTCTGCTCAGAGGTGACATGTGCCTGACATACAAGGCCATGTCCAACCCAGAATTAATGGACATGCTCCACCTCAAAAAATCCAAATTCACCAAAACCACTAGAGCAAGTGACTTAAACCTTAGCACGGATATAAATAGGACGTGCTGGAGGGATAGATTTATCACTCAGAGACTCCCTATGCTGTGGAATAAAATCCCAGTCCATGTGAGGCAGAGCACCTCGCTGACTCTGTTCAAGAGAAATCTAGACCTGTGGATGGGAGATCATAGGTTTACCCCGGGAATCATCTCTGTGTCACTGCTGGACAGAGGCACAACAAACTAATGGGCACAGTATTTTTTCATATAAGGGGTGGCGTAAGCCACAAAAATTTGGGCTAGGCTTATAAATGCCTTAGGGCAGATAGCCTAGTATAAACCTTTGAACCTATGAACCTATGAAAAGACAAGGATGGTGTGAAGCAGTGTCAGCTTCATATATTTGTGTATACCACCATGAGACAAACTCACCTAGCACCTTGGGGTTGGGCATCCTATTACTGGAAAATTCATGCTGGATGAGAAATGACACAAATGAGCAGCAGTCCAGTTGTCATAGTGCTGGAGTAGTATCTCTTTCTTGAAGATCTGCCATTATGGGATTGTACAAAATACAATTTAGTGCATAACTACAATCGTATGTTAGCTGTCAAACATTGTTGTAACCTACTATGTACTATTGGAACTTTTTGTAACCTACTATGTACTATTGGAGCTTTTCTCCCCGGGCCTCCGCTGAAAATGGACATGTGTCCAGTCGGACTTTCCCGGTCAACAAATGTAAAATAAAAATAAATAAAATAAAATAAATACAACTGTATCTTATACTTTGTCATCCTATATCTCTGTATTCTAGGACTCTAATTCCCAGTGTCATAGTTTATAGCACTGGAGTTTCTGGTTGTGTACTGAGTCACTTGGTCTATTGCTTAATGTATATTTTGTTTCTGTATTTGTACTTCAAGTCTGAAATGGAAATGTCTTTAGTATTTGTTTGTCAGATTTTTCCTGTGTCTTAACCTCAAATTACTGTCTCCATATAACCAGGTTATCGTATGCGACTGGGATCCAGTACGGATAAAAAAGACACTGGCCGTCTGCATGTGGACTTTGCACAGGCTCGTGATGACCTCTATGAGTGGGAATGTAAACAGCGAATGCTGGCACGAGAAGAGAGACATCGACGGCGCATGGAAGAAGAGATGCATCGGCCTTTATCTCCCCCACCCGTAGTTCACTATTCAGACCTTGAATGCAGTATTGTGGCAGAAAAACTGAAAGGTAAGGTCATATAATATATTTCTATTTAAAAAACAGTATGAGAACGCACAGATAGACCCTGTTTATTTTCAGGTGTTTTAAGGAGGCTAACTGGCTGAGAAACTAAGAAGGAACATGCTAAAACAATGAAATTAATAAACAGGCAGACGGGAGGGGATCACTATTCTAAAGGCAGAAGTGAAATAAGCACTCCTCTGGCATTGTTTCTTGCATTTGAGACACATCCTGGCCTTGAAGGCACAGACTTCAGTTTATTTCTGTTCTCCATGTCATGGTGGTGGCTGATGTGGGTTAGCTATCCATACATGGCGTGTACTGCTGTGATGAAGTGAAAGTATCATGGATTAGTTTCTGCTTAAGTAAAGAATGCTTGTCCTATTTAGGTGCAGTCGCTTGAAAAATGCATGATTGCTCATGAGCATAGCCTGTTAGTGCTTGTTTTGTGTTTGTGTTAACAAGCTGCCCTTCAAGTATAGCAATAAAATATCTGTTAGCGCAAAATATGTGATGATCATGTAGGTGCCATAAATTGTGAACTGTAGGATGAGTCCACTTAAATAATTTGCTTAGTACTGTCTAACCATGTGATTTTCTAGGCATCTTGTGATCATTCTTCATATTACTTAAATTAGTGTCATAGCTAAAGGAGTTTTAGTAATTAGTGGTCCACAATTCATTTCTTGGTTGTTCAGAAGGCAGACCTTCACATTACCTACAATAATAGGGCCATTTAGATGACATCTGTTCACTTGCCATTAGAAGAATGCTGTCCATGACACTTGGTCACATTTTCCATAGATAGTGAAGCTGCATTGTGTAGCATCACTTAACTGGCCCAAACTAGATCCCTCAGACAAACTATTGTTTACTCCCTACATACACAGACATGCACTTGTTTAATCACTAGCAAAAGTACCTGTTTGGTGTATCACAACTTAACACAGTGTTTGTGTGTGTGCCTTACTAAAGCACAGTGTTTAGCTATGCTTGATTTGCATCTCTCTATGCACTGCTGGCAAAAACCTGTGTATATATACATAGCATTCATGACTATAATCATTGTCCTAATATATCTTTGTAATGATCTTTTTTTTCTGTTACTAAGTTGAACTCAAAAATTCATAACTGATAGAGTTTATAGATTGCGTTGTGCCTTACATTTTGTATCTTTGCAACACAGGTTGGGCCCAAAAATGACTGCTGACTGATTTGACCTATGGGGAGATTTCAGCAGAGTTTAGCTTTCTTCAGTAATTTTTACCACTTCATGAATAAGCATCTCAAAAGCATCACAGGAACAGCAGCCAACTTAGTTTCATTTCTGGCAGATAAGTCCCCTGTGGGAAATCCCTTCCACACAGATGTATTACTCTTTAAAATATATATTGTATGTTTTAATTTGGGGCTTTAAGCAATATTTCCCCTTTAGGAAAACTGGTATTCTTTTGAAAATACCAAATAAAAAATCCACAGGAGGAGGCTATAAGGTTGTAACTAAAAAATCCAACAAAAACAACCAACGCAAATGCTAGGAGAGGCTCACGTGAATAAATAATTTTATTACAAAAAAACAAACCATTGAGCACTTTCGACCAAACACTAAATCACCTAGGTCAAACACTAGCCCAGAGTCTGGGTGCAAGAATGGAGAAAAAATAGTCAGTACAGTGCAGTTTTCTTTGGGGTGTCTGGAGTGAGGGAGTGAGTTGGGAGAGGTTGCAGAGGGTGGTTGTATTATGGAGATTGGCTGCAAGAGGTGGAAAGGCACCTGGTTGAAGTAGTTTGAAAACAAGAGACCCTAGGAGTAGGCTACAAGTCTCAACTCTACAGGAGACTGGTAGCCATATGGCCTTGGAGGGGTTGATGCAGTGGTGTTCCTGCAGGGAAGAATTTGAAATGAATTTGCAGATTTTGTTTTCAATGGACTGTAGAGTGGGTGAGTTTTTTTTTGTCTTAAGAGACAGGGTGAGATTCTCCACAACCAGAATAAAAGAGAAATGAGCTTTTCCGTTGTGCTTTCAATGTGCCTTTGGAAGTTAAGTGACTGGTCTAGCCATAAACCTAAGTATTTAAAGGATGTGGTTGTTTCTCCTGGGCAGCCATTGAGACCTTCAATGTTGGGAATGTTTGGAGCCTTTTTCAGCTTTTATGAGGTTTCAGATATCATACTTTTTGTTTTAGAGGGATTTAGGAGTAGCTTATGGTTGTTTAGCCATGAATTAAAGGAGTGAAGGTCAGAATGAAGCTTGGTTTGAATAGTTGAATGTGAGGGACTGGATCAAAGAATAAACATGTCATCTGCATGAAGAGCAATAGGAAGGTTAATAAAGATTGACAACAAAAGAGGGGTGTGAGTATGGATCCCTGGTACGCTCCTCTGGTAAGGAGTGCTGGCAGTGATAGGGGTGGGCCTGATTTGACTCTGAAATACCTATTTGTTAAGAAATGTTGGAACCTGGTAACAGTATTGGGGCTAACCCCAATTTCTTGGATGGAGTGAAGGAGCAGGAAGTGGCCAGTTATTTGTCTTCGTTTGCCAGGAATGTTCGACTGGGTAATACCCATTTTCAGCGGAGGCCTGGGAAGAAAAGCTCCATTTGTTTATATTGCATTATACTTAGCTCTGCTTAAACATGAGTAGTTACATTTCTATATGCATTTGTACAAATACATTAGTTACATTTTGTAAGATTTTACAGTGTTAGAAGTTACCAAAGAGAAAGCCCACATGCATCTTAGTGGATTTTACAAGCAGCAGTTATGTATAAAACTTGTTTTGAAATTTCAGTGAGAGGTTGAGAGTGTTCAATTTACGAAGAGTATTTGGAGAGTACTGTATGGTGAACACAAAGTTTTAACCTGTTGGTGAACATGTGCAGTGCCAGGACTGTTTAAGATGTTGTTTAACAACTCATTACAGCTGAGTGCACCTCCAGGTGTTTCTGCAATTACCTCCTACCATGCCTCTAGGCATCAAATATTGCTTGTACATATTTGTGTAGTAATTCCAAAACCATGTTACATACAAGATATCAGAATATTTTATCTTGAAGCATACATGATGGTAAACACAACTGTATTGATATTTGACCTCTGTCAATGAGTATTTGTTAGAACTGTAAGGTGATAACTTCATTTTTTTAAAGGCTCAAGTCACACCCACTGGAGGTTAATATATACACTCAAAAGAGCTGTACTGGAGGGCCTGAGTTAAGCATTGGTTTAAAACTATTCCTTGTCAGAGTTTATTTGTGTGGGGATATTATTCCAAAGTTTAGCAATGTATTGGTTGAAGAGCGAGTCTCCTGCAACATTATTTGACTTATTTGTGAGTAGTAAGAATTTGTTACTGAACAGAGGTCTCTTGCTGCACAGTAGGGCAGTAATAGGTTTTTTAGTGCAGTGCATTTTTCTGGATGATGAATGAGTTTGTGTGTTTTAGTTAATTGTGAATACGTTAGGTAGTTGTGCTGTTCAAGCTAGTTTAATTGCTTTAAGCTATGACAGTGGTGGGTCCTATGAGGGGAAACTGGTGGCAAATTTAGCTATTTCATTGCAACAGGAGATTAATTTCTTTCTTTGAATATTGTTTGTTTGCTAGGAGCAATGTATAAGAGAGTTGGCAGTAAGAAGGTGGTGGCTTGAGTTTTTCTTGCAGTATCTGTAAAGAAACCATTGATCCTGTAAAGGGAGCCTAATTTCTGGTGTGTAGATTCAATGGTGTGCACGATATGCTGGTCATATTTGAGATTATCTGTTATAATGCCTAGAAGTTTACTGTTAGTTTCAATTTCAATGACAGTATTGTTTGTCGATTTTACAGTGAAAGATTGCTTTTGATTTTGGCAACTTTTTGAGGGAAAAAGCCTTAAACCTATTTTCTTGTGGCTGAGTAGGAGGAGGTATGGCAAGAAAGTCTTTGCAGAGTAATATAAACCAAGGGAGTAGGTTGTATGCACCAGGGGGTGTATCCAGAGGTATGTTTTCTAGAAGAGGAACAAGTTTTTTGTGTATGATGTTCCTAAAATAGAAGAGAAGGATAAAAGGAGGGGGCTATGTGAGTTGGGGAGGAGAAGTAGATGTTGTGGTACTTGGGAGGTGGCTGAATTCATTGAGAAAGTCCAAGGCTGAAAGTTGGCCGTGAGAGGTAATAGGAGAGGAGGGGAGTGAATCAGTGGATTTACCGCCTGTGAGAAGATTTACTTCCTGATAAAAATGTTTGGGTTTGCCTAAAATAAGTTGCTTGAATTTGAAGTAGTTGGTTTTGTGCTTGCATATGGCTTGCTTAGCTAGGTTACTCAGAGAGGTAAAGGCAGTATGATTTTTTGGTGAGGGGTTTTGTTTCCATGAAAACTATGCATTGTCCTTAAGTTTGAGCAAGCTTTCAATTCAGTGGTTAGCTAGGGGTTTTGTTGTATTTCAAAGGATGTGTGAGGGGGAAGAATTTGTCTTGAAGTTGAAGGAGGATACGTGTCAGAGCTGTTGCAGCCAAGTTGGGGTACTGTAAGTTGGTAATGGGAGACCAGCTGAAAGTTGCTAAATGTTTTTTGAGGGTGTCTGTATTGATGATGGATCTATGTCTGTAGGTAACTAGTTTGGAGGGGGTAGTTTTGATGACTGATGGATAATTTGGGAGGTTACTTAGCAGTGATCATTGAATGAGGATGGAAGAAAATACATATTGCAGATGATGATAGGGTTGTTGGTGATTAACATATCCAGAAGGGTGTGGTTGTTGGTTTGAGATCTGGATGAGTAGCATCATTGACTAACTGTATAAAGTTGATATTGGCTAAGAATTCAGCAATGTCATTGCTCAGGGGGCCTAGGTAGTTTAGGTTAAAATCACCTAGAATAACAGTGTTTTTATAGTTTTGGGAAGCTGAGGTAATAGGTAGAATTACGGGATTTAAATTTAAGAGAGGCTGGAGGAGGAAAGTAGGCGACTGCTATTGGAAGGTGTCTGATCTTCCATGAAGGAAGTTTTAGAAGTTGGGTTCAGGATTTGAGGAGGCATTTGCTTGTGCGATGATAATTGGTTTAAGGCTATTTTTATAAAGCATGACGTTGCCTCCACCTTGTCTACTGTGAGATCTGCTGTCTTGGAGGTATTTGTAGGAGGGAAGTAGATGCTGAAAATTAGGATTGTTTTGATTCAGCCAAGTTTTAGTGACAGTTCTGATGTTGGGTGAGTGGGTTGTAGGGAAGGTGTTTATTTGATCAGTTTTTTAGAGATGCTTTGGGCATTAATGCATAGTAGAGGGTGTCGGGGAAAAATTATTGGTGTTATGTGGTGGGAGGGACCTGGATTGGATTCATTGTTGGATCTGAGGAGGAGTATGAGCAGGAATGGGGTGAATTTATAGAGGTGTTTAGGAAGTTTGAGATGGGGCTGCTGGGATTTTATTGGTTTGGACGAGATGAGGTAAAGGGAGTGTGAAGTTGGTGTTGTGAGAGTGATAGATGGTAAATGGAGGGTATAAATGGGTGGGATAGGTCTTGAGTTCAAGTGAGTGATTGTGGAACTTTGTGGTATTCTAGGATAAAGTTGATTGTGAGGTGGGAGAAGAGATGAGATTAATGGTGTAGTATAGTGTTTTAACAGAAGGAGGAGTAACATGGTGAAGTAGAGAAACATTTTGGAGCGTGGGGTGGAAAATGTGTTGTGAAAGTAAGAGGTGGCAAGTGTATATGGGAAGGTGAAGGGGTTGAGAATGACTGTTTCTTGCTGGATTTATTGAAGTGTGGATGATGATGAAACTGTATGGAAGTTTAGGGTGGGAAAATATCACAATTAGGTGGCTGACGAAGTAGGATGTAGGTGTAGTGAAGTTGTGCGCCCCTTTAATGAGTGGAGACAGTGATATATAAATTGGAAGAGCCTGGGGCTGGCAGGGGAATTGGGGTGGGAGGGGACTGAAGTAGGACACACCTCCTCCCAGCTGGAATTAATCAATGAAGGTGTGCAAGGTGAATACAGGAGACAGAGGCTACATAGCCCAAGCACAAATAAATACATAAAAGGGGGAGGAGGAGGGGGAGAGAAAAGCTAAACAAAGCTAAGCAGTCCTAATTGCTAAAGCTATGGCTGTACACTTTCGAGATCAGAAACAAATGTGCAAGGTGAACTTCAGATTAAACAAGCTAATGAGACTTGAGTCCCCTTGCAGGCACAGTAAATGCAGTCTGTTTCCCTGGGTAATGAGGATGAGCTATTAAATTGCACTCTGCCAAGAAGAGGAGTTTTGAATCTTTACAGGACTTATTTTTAAAACATGGAACAGTGTTTCAGTAATAAATTTCAACAGGAGAAGACATGGCTTGACAGACTTGCCCAGGAGCAGGCAGAAATTGCTTCTATTCCAGTGGGGAAAAAAAGTGTGTGTGTGTGTGTGTGTGTGTGTGTGTGTGTGTGTGTGTGTGTGTGCAGGACTGACTTAGAACTCCCTCTATGCAGTCAGCAGGTAACACTACAGCAAATGCTTGCAAGAAAGTAAAAGGTAAACTCCACCCTCGCATACAGTTTAACTCAATCATTAGGTTTCATTTCTCCCTACAATATGGTTCCAGCATTGTGTATGTGCTTGTAGTTTTTAAAACTTATTTCCTTGCATTGGAGTCAAAGGAAGGGAAAGCCCACCCACTTTTTTTTAAAACTCAACTTCTCACATACTTTGCAGAGAAATTTGTCTCCGCCTGCATGATGTATCATAGACACAGTTAAATCTGTAGTTTACCCTGCCAGGTGTGTGTGTGTGTGTGTGTGTGTGTGTGTGTGTGTGTGTGTGTGTGTGTGTGTGTGTGTGTGTGTGTGTGCGTGTGTCTTTCGGCTTTTCCTGGTTAGGGGTCGCCACAGCGGAACTCCGGTCCGCTAATGATTGGCAGTAGAGTTTTACGTGCTGGCTTGCCGGGCCCTAACGCACAACCTTCAACGAAGAAACACCCATTCATGCATGGCGTCACACAGTAGACACTCTGAGAATCGAACGGGCAACGTCTAACTGTGAGGCGACAGCGCTACCGCAGCACCACCACCACAGTTGCTAGTTTACCCTGCCAGGTACTGCTGTCAATCTTAGATGGGTAATTAATCTTGCTAATGTCAGGAACACAGCAGCGGATATAAAAAAGACAGAAAGCTGTGGAATTGTTTCCACTGTTTTTATTGCAGAGGGTTGGAGAACTTAACACTTCCCTTTCATAGCAAAATAAAGCAATTAAATCAGTCAGGGGTTTAAAGGCAATTGTCGACTCTTCTGACACAGTATTGAAATTGTAAGCTTTAAATGTTATTTATAATAGTTTGTGTTAAGATAACTTGAGTAGTACCAAAGATCTCTGTGACATTTAGAGAAAAGTCAGTAAATATTTTTCTTGTAAAGTATAAATGCATTTACCATTTACAACCCCCCCCCCCCACACACACACACACACACACACACAGGCCAGAACTGCAGAAAGAGAGTCAGGTGGCAACCCCATCAACTAGGTGCACTGATACTGTTCATAAAAAAGGTCTTTTATGCTTTGTGTAACATCCTTCCAGAGGGGGATGCATATCTGGTACACACAGATCCACTGTAAGAGATTTCCACTGACTTTGAGTTAGTTCTTGCATTGTCCAAGAGCAACCATAATATACAGCTGAATTTACTTTAACATGCATTTACTATGTGCCCTTGCATTAAGAACAATCATCATCATCATCATCATCATCATCTTCTTTTGGCTTTTCCCGTTAGGGGTCGCCACAGCGGATCATCTGTTTCCATTTCTTTCTGTCATTTTCTGTCTGTCACACCAACCACCTGCATGTCCTCTCTCACCACATCCATTAACCTTATCTTAGGCCTTCCTCTTTTCCTGTTACCTGGTAGCTTCATCCTTAGCATCTTTTTCCCAATATACTCAGCATCCCTTCTCAGCACATGTCCAAACCAACATAATCTTGCCTCTCTGGCTTTGTCTCCAAACCTTCCAACCTGGGCTGACCCTCTAATATACTTATTCCTGATCCTGTCCACCCTCATCACACCCAGTGCAAATCTTAACATCTTTAACTCTGCCACATCCAGCTCTAACTCCTGCCTTTTTGTCAATGCCACTGTCTCCAACCCATATAGCATAGCTGGTCTCACTACCATCTTGTAGACCTTCCCTTTCACTCTTACTGGTACTCGTCTGTCACAAATCACTCCTGACACTCTTCTCTACCCACTCCATCCTGCCTGTACTCTCTTCTTCACCTCTCTTCCACACTCACCTTTACTCTGAACTATTGATCCCAAGTATTTAAACTCATCCACCTTCGCCACCTCTACTCCTTGCATCCTCACCATTCCTTTATCCTTCCTCTCATTCACACACACATATATTCTCTCTTAGTCCTGATGACCTTCATTCCTCTTCTCTCTAGGGCATATCTCCATCTCTCCAGGGTCTCCTCCACCATTCCCTACTCTCATTACAGATCACAATGTCATCTACAAACATTATAGTCCACAGGGACTCCTGTCTGATTTCATCTGTCAACCTGTCCATCACCATTGCAAATAAGAAAGGGCTCAGTAGTCTTTAGTAGTCCAAAGTCATTTAGTATGTATATTTTTAGTTTATTATGCTTAACTTTATTGATTTCTTACACATTTGTCTGCTAGGCTAGGCACAATTACCAGGATACCTATTTAGTTAAAAGACTTTCTCAGAGTAACACATTTTGCAGTGGAAATTGAAGGAATGAAACTCTCAGCTATAGAATAGCTTCTAAAGCACATCTCTTTTTTCCTTATCTCTGTTACAGTTGTGGATCTTTTCAGCCGTGTTACCTCATTTCCAAGTAGGAACTGTAGTGAGTATCTTTGGATTAAATGTACAGTTCAGTTACAAGAAAGTGTTCTGGTTCATTTGGTGGAAAACTGGATTCAGTGGCTGTGAGTATGCTGCATAATAACAAACATGGGGAAAGCTAGGATGGGCCAGAGTTGTGGACATTGAACTTTTCACTTGCATGCACATAGAGCAGTCTCTCCTGGATGGCTTGTGGATATGGTAAGTACTCCTATATCCATACAACAAAGAGATGGTAGGAAGCGGACATGTCAGGCGTTTCTCTGGTAACAGTAGTTGGCACCCTACAGCAGCATCTTCCTCACACTACATTCTGCATACCTTGCCTCTGAGTACCTGTATCATATCCATTTTGGATTTATAGTCCCTTGTTCACCACCCTCTCACCAAAACAGTTCATGTCCAGGCTAAAATTTGTATTCTTGATTTGTAGATTCTAAGCCTTCCCCATTCCTAGTTACTTGTATTAATTTGCACTTTCTCCTCCAAGCCTTGTGCACCCATTTCATTTTTTCCATTTCTCTTCTCATTTCAGGTGAATATAGCCACAAAATGCTTATCCTCATCTCATGATGTGCTTTATTATGATTACTTTCCAATTCATTTGCTTCTTTATCTCACTTAATGTGTGTAATTCGTATCCTGTTTTCTAACATGTGACTGACACTGTTTCCATGAGATGGCAATCTAATGCCATTGTAACTGAAACATGATTTCAGATAGGGTAAGTGCAGCAAAGTGAAATGAACTCATTTCATGCACTAATTTTGTTTAACCACAAATGACTCTTAACAAATGTGGAAAGTAAACTGTTTCCTGATCTGTGAAACATGCTGCAGTATGAATATAATTTTTTTAGTGATGTCCTCCTCAGAGATGTCCTTTCCCAGCAGCCTGTCCTAGCTTTGTTCAATTATGGACATTTTGCAAAAGAATGAAGATTAATTTTGCAGTACGACTAAGGGCTAATGTTCTCTTGCCCCCATCTGCATGATCTTTAGGAGTGTAATATCTGACTTAAAGGAATACTGATGGCCCAAGATAGTGGGCTATGTACATGTTGGTTTACAAAGTCCATTGAACATGTGGGAGAAACAGATAAATGTAGGTTTTGTAAAACAGAATTGTAAACAGTCGCACACCTTGTTGCTGGTTGTGACATACTAATGCCAGAAGGATTGTATACTGAAAGGCGTAATAATATGGCAAGACTGTTGCAGTGGGGATTGTGCAAACATTATGGAACTGAAGTGGCTGAAAAACACTAGAAACATGAGCCACAAAGCATCATAGAAAATGATGGTGTATATCACATGGGATCACCCATTATCACCAGTTCAAAAGATAGATGCGAGAAAACCAGATATAGAGTGGTCCATGAAAAGAAGACAAAAGTAGCATTGATCATTGAAGTTACTGCACCCAGTGACTACAGTGTCTTGAGACACAAAGTCATAAAATATCAGGATTTGCAGGCAGAAACTAGAGCAATGTGGAAGAAAGATAACCCAGACAGTTCCAGTAGTAGTAGGAGCAGCGGGTCTTATAAAAAAAGAATCTATAAATCGTATATAGATATGTTACCTATACATGTAACTCCTTACGAATTCCAGAAGGAGTCATTACTGGGCACATTGCAGGTGCTGCGAAGAGCACTTCTGGCTAACATCAAAAAGTGAAACAATACAAATTTCATCAACTTTAATCATACGTAGGAGTGGGGTCTATTCCCTTCATGGTATTAGAAACCCAAAGGATTTGGTGAAATTAAAAAAGAAGAGAATTTCCTGTCCAGAATTATTTTCTGATTCAGATATTGGGAAGGGTGACGGCCAGGACCTGTTGCAATCTCCCCAGGAAATTATATGGATAAAGAGGAGTTGCTTTCTTTGTGCTCACTTCCACAGAATACCTCTTTTGGCAAGGTTCTAACTCAGAAGAAACCTTTTAAAAGGGAGGGCTTACAGCCAGCTGTTTGAAACACTGCTGTGACTGTCACAGTTGGTCTTGCATAGTTACTTGAGGTGGCAGTTGTTTGTGTTTTGTTGCTTGCTTTGCACAAGAGTGCTGATATAATGCTTGTATTGACTTCTTAGCTTCCTAGACAGTTGTTTTCTCCTGGGTGCAGTGACTCCAAAGTGAAAATAAAGGAGCTTTGCTATGATGGAGTGTCCCCTGCAAAAATGCTTTTTTTAATCAACTGTTTTAATCTATTTCTTTATAACTGTATTAACTCAAGTGCATATATTTTTGTGATTATGTTCATGAATTGTCATTTTTAGGGATATTTAGTGAGTAACTGTGATTCAAACTTTGTAGCTTCATGCATATATAACGGATCTGGTCTAAAGAAACTTCTGACTCCTGTTGCTAGTGCTTGATGATACTAAGCTGATAGCCATTCCACAACCCTTCATGCATCTGAAGATGCATTTGACTGTACTGTAGTAGCACCAGATTTCCATCATCCAGTGCCCAGAAACTATTTTTTTCTCCAAATCAGCTTTTATTATATAGCATATACATTCATGAAACAATAACTCCCTTTCATCTTAACTTAAATATATAGGTACATTTGAATTGTGTTCTATGCAGATATAGAAGGTCAACATTGCCCAGTGTAATGCTAAATTTATGTGTCTAACAATGTTTATTTTGAGATCACATCACATCAAGCTTTCTGTACTACCACAATGTCTTCATCTCCCTAGTCCCTTGTCCCTTTTACCCATAAAGTTATCATCCATTTCCTACTGATGTGAGAGGATGGGCATTGCTTACACTGCATCGTCTCTTGGCTCATTATTTCTGTTAGGACCCCTTCCGCATCCTGTAAAGTGAGAATTGTTCATTATTTCCACGTCCTGGTGAGTCCCTTCTTAACAGCCAACATAACTATGTTTAAGGCTGTAAATTTGGTTTGATGTACTATACTGAAGCCATGAAACCCTAACAATACTAACTCAGGAGTTAACATAGACATGTACACTCTTAAATCCCCCATCTTAGCATACAAGTCCCACTTGAGAAGCATCAGACTAGTACATCCCTAGAAAACATGCAACCAGTTAGCTACAATCTGGTGTCCACACTTCCAGCAGTAAGGATAGACTCTAGGAAAAAGCAGAGCTAGAGCAGGTGAGGTATAAAAATATTTGTTTACACATTGCCATCCAAAAAACTGGAATCTCCTAGAGTTGGTCGTGTATCAAGTAAGTTTTAATACTTGCAACCACATATCTTCTGCAATGCTTATCTCTCTCTCAACCCTAAATCTTTCAGTAAAACATTGATTCCCAAATAATTGACATTTTAGACGATGAGCTGATTTGTTTCCCCTTTTGTGAACCTTGATCATTGTTTATGATGACCCACTCGAACAAAGGGGGGCAATCTATTGGAGGGCTGCAAGTTTAGGAGACATTTCCACTGATCTTTGATAGAGCCCTTTATCCACTTCAGATAGAGTATAATTTAGTAGAACCTAGTAGAAACTCTTCTTCATGATGGGGGGGGGGGGGGGGAGTAGGGAATAGGTAACAAATCAGTTTGCCACATTTCTGTCTTTTCTTTCAATATGAGCTCATAGGAGGCAAAGATCCCCAGCATCAAGTCTGGGCCAGGTTTCTTCCTCACCAAGCCTGCTCCTAGACAGCTACATATAAACTCAACTCAGACCACCCACTGGTGCAATCACAATATCTTTCCATCCTGCCCTGTACATCTTGAGTTAGTAATGCCAGAAAATATTTAGGTACTTACGTATTATCGCAACCAGATTTCTGCACTGCCATAATTTGGTATGTGTGTGCGGAAACAGGTTGCTTAACCTATAAAGGGGACTGTGAAGAAGAAAACATTACTCTATCAATGTGGGGATGAGCCACGAAGAGGAGAAAGGGTGTGAGTTTGTACCTCTTTGCTCCTGAAACTACACAGTGGTGCTCCGCTTTGCAGTGCCTGCATTTGTCAAGACGATGTGAGCTACTGGAAAAGCGAGTCACCAAATACACCTTGCGACAATAGGAGATTGTAAATATGTCAAGGGCAAGGATTGCTGCTTTTCTTAGGTTAGGTAAAGTGCTGAGTTACACAAACTCCAGTCAATAATTTCAGTTAAGGTGCTAATGAAGTGTCCCCATGGCCATACTTTACAAGTACAGATAAACTCAAAATCTCTTTCATGATTACACACGTAGTAAGAACAGTTCCCAAAACATCTTATTGCCAGACAATGCGCTTCTTCCTGTACTTTGTGGCTGTTAGCAGTTTTTTTTTTTTTTTAATTTTGACCTGAAGATGTCTTTACAAATAATACCCCCCCCAAAAAAAAGTGACCAAAACCATCATTACAGGGTCTGCCTTTGCCTTCTCTGAAGGCTTCCTTCCACACAGTCAAAAGAATCCGTTCGTCAGAACAACAGCAGACATTCCAATTCAAGCGTGCGTGTGTAAGGCACTCTGAAAACAGGAAGCGGGTTTCCTCAAATGTTTGTCTTCCCCTTCACAGACCCTGTAATGCAAAGCTAGTCCACAAGAAATAAAAACCAGACCCTAAATACCACCTTACAGTGGTTTGTGGCCTCATTTGTACAGAAGTATTCTAAATTCGCAACCGCGAAAATCTGGTTGCGATAATACGTAAGTACCAATATTTATTATTTACTGCCCCTACATATCTTCCAAAATCTGGCTGGCCAAGTTCCCCAGAAGAGAGGAGTAGGCTCAAAATCTCTGCACTTAATCTATGCTTTTTACTGTCCCAAATGAAATCTAACTCCTACTTTTTCAAGTGTTGTATTGCAGCTTCTTGTAATGAGAGTGGAAGGGCTTATGTCTGGTACAGTACTAATGGAAATATAAATCAGTTAATTGCCTGTACCCTTTGGGGGAGATCATGGGTGATGGTTTTCCTTTGCTGGAATAAACCCTCAACTTACCCTTCCAAAACTTTATTGTTAACTATAGAGGAGGACTTGGGGGGGGGGGGGGGGGGGAGGCAGAGGATTCCTACGTATTTCATAGGGGCATCTACTGCTAAGAAAGGATAGTAACCTTTCAGCCTTTGCAAGTGTGGAAAATTCATTCTGAATGCTTCTGTTTTCTGAATGTTAATTTTATAACCTGAGAAATCTCCAGAATTATGTAGATTAGTGAATACCTCTGGAGGATCTCAGAAACTCAGATCGATTTTATTGAGAAGAGAAGAAAGTGATATATTTGTATTAAAATCCAACTGCTAACCTGCAATCATAGAGAAAGTTAAGCACTTAAGAGTCTGACTGTGACCTTTTTTCATCACTTAATGACATTTATAAGGCTAGTCTCAGCTAACAACATGTCTGATTGCTGCAACTCTTGGGAGTCACTGTTCTGCTTTATTAAGCTGGATAGGGAAATGATGAGGCTCAGTGAGATCCATGCAGTGCAAGGCGATCAGGCAAAATCTTTACCACTTGTTTAAATTTAGAAATAGAAATCACATTTTGCAGTTTGCATTTTTCTATCAGATCAGTAATTTTTAAGAAAGCCTGACTTGTCTGTGCAGAGGCTTCCAGAGTGGTTTTCGTACTGACTTCCAAAGGTCTGAATTTTGTTGAACACTGAATACTGTCTATACACTGTTCAAACTGCAGATTGGCAGGTTATCCCTTTACACTGCAAATTGCAGTATTCAGATTAAAGCAGCAGACATTCCATTAGCCTGCTTAGTAAGATATAGAGCAGTCATCCACAATGGTTTAGGTCTCACACTGAACAGAAACTGCCTGTTTGGATTATGCAAAGCTAATTAGTACACTTTGGAAGGCTTACGTTAAGTTCTGTTTCCAGCTGGGGAAATTTTTTTTAAAAAATATACCTCTCTTATCTGATTTATGGTGTGAAGAGACATGCACTTTCGGCTATGTTACTAATCTGGGTTTTCAGCTGCTTTATATGTCATCTGTGTCTCATGTGGTTTTATATGACACAGGTGAGCCTTTAATTGAAACTGAACATAGCTCATAGCACGGTTTAAAGCATGGTCAAGCTGCAAACCATGTGAGCTAGGCAAGTATATAGTTTTCAAATAACGTGCTGACAAGTGCTATGCATATTTTGAAATTGCCTGTCAGACAGAATTTAATCAATCCTACTGTGAAATCTAATACACATCCATTAAAGTAGCATCTCTTGTGAAGTAGGCTCCTGCTTTTAATAGTATTGAAATAATGCAAAATGTAGTACATTTATTCCCTGTAAAACTTGAAAAGAAGCCAAATTATTTTCTGTTTAATACACAGTATCTTCTCTCATGTGCATCACAACCTTTACTGTGTTTGAATATAAAGGTCATTAGTATCCGTAACCACCAAAAACATTATTTGTGTTGTGCAGACACTCAGAAGAAGATAACCATCTCCAGAATTTACTTAATGACAGTATATTTACTTTTTCTAAGGTATGCTTAAAACTCTGAACCAGATTTAGAGTTTGGCTCATTACATTTAATACTGTTTAGAGATTCTGGATGGATCCATGAGGTCACTGATGTGCACTCAGGTCATTGTATTTCAATAACTTCATACTGCACTGATGGTTTAAGCTCTTTCAGACTGCTAAACATGTTTTGCTGATAAACCAATGGAACTCACCTTCTTCACCTCTACATTACATTTGCTGTAGATAAAATGGTATTGCAGAAAATTGTGACTGACTGGCAGTCATTACATGTTTTTGTTCTGAAAAGTAATAAGACATGATCTCTCAAGTGAACACATTCAAGATCAAATCTGTTTATTGTATCAGTCAGTGGAAAATACATTCATTGTGTTACCTGATGATAATATTTATACACACCTAAAACTGGAGACTAAGTACATATAGTGTGTGTGCTGACTGTAGTTAGGCTGTGGTATCTGCTTCCACATTTTTCATTCCATTACTGCAAGACACTCAAGCTATTAAAAAAAATCAACTGCTGCTTTTACTTATTCTAGAAATTGATTAAGCCTACCTCTTACCTGTTCGTAAATATTTCCTTAAGTGCAGACAAATTAAGATACAGTTCTTTTCATTTGATTGGCATGATGTCTTGTACCTGCCCTATGCCTTCTTTACAGTGTAATCAAATCACATTTTTCTGTTGTCGTATAAGCCCATTTAACTTCCTCTGACTTTCCTAATTTCAAGTGAAAATAGAGCAAGACTTGTGGTCATAACATTTATTCCCTCATGACCCTTTTTTTCTTTTGTACTCTGTAAATCAGTTTGATTTCTCTTTCCCAGTTCACACTACTCCATAGCTTTGCGTGACCTAACAAGTCCCTAATGAAGTGGCACTGTAATCATCCTTTCACTGGAGTCTACCTCTTTACAGTTACTTATGGTCAGGCATTATTTAGTTTGTAGTTTTAAGCCTGCCAGATTTTAAGACCGTTGTTCGAGATAATTTATATATGTTGCTGTTTGTCTTTTTTTTGCTTCATGTAGATTTATTTCTAGCCCCTCTAAGTAGCTGTAGATTGTATGGGACTTTGAATTTATGATGGGCTTTCTGCGGAAAATCTCTCTGCTGCAAGAACCATTGTATGTTGGGTGCTATCTATGGGCATATGGGAATGAAATGGGCTTGACCTGAATAGGAGCTATTGGTACTGAAATATTCAGTAGCTGTACTCTGGGAATGAGGCAACATTACAGAACATGGTAAAGTTGTTTTCATGACTCATTTTCCTGAAGTTCCTGGTGTGTGGTGTTTGGAGATTGTGAATAAATGTTTTCCTTTTTTTTTTCTTTCTTCTTCTTCTTCTTAAGGACATGTACTGGGACATTACCACTGATAACCTCTAGCAAAATTCCTTTTTGTTTTCTTCTTCTTAAGGACATGTACTGGGACATTACCACTGATAACCTCTAGCAAAATTCCTGAATGAGTGTATTTTACTGAAGAAAACCTGGATTTATTCAAGTATTAATTACTTTGTTTTATGGGAAATAGCTTTGACGGAGTATAACCATAAAGTCTGAGTTTGCATTGACTAGCAGTTTAAGTCATTGTTCCAGTTCGTGTCCACATCACCCAGAATGACCATTTCTGAGGTTATAGAAGATAAAACAACTGAAGAGTTTCTTGTAATCCCAATGCACCACACATTGCAGCAACATATATGTTAAAAATTAGTAATATTTTCACACAGGGAGGATAGAGTGAGCAAAATGCAGTCTCATTTCCATTAATTCATTGTTTGGTGGGTTTCTAGAGAGCATTTCAGGTTGTGTTTTTTTTTTTTTAATTGTCTGTACTCAACAGAACTTTTACATGCTCATTTGTTTTGATAAATGCAGTGTGGGGCAATTTTTGGTCAGTATTAAGATGTTTAAGTAAGGTAAAAACATTAGGCATGTAGTTAGTTTCTGACAGATGAAATTGGAGTGTACTGATGGGATTTGAGGTGTATGAAGTAGTTGCATATTAGCTAAGGAGCAGTGGTAGAGGATACTATATTTAAGCTTGCCAGTGTCCAGAAACAGGTGTAAAGAACAAGTGAAGTCTTCAGCAGTATGTAACAAAAGGTTAATCGGATAAGTGATGATCGTAATATAAAGGTCTTAAATAAAGCTGTGTTTATTTCTGTTCTTTCTGATTTTCTTCTATATGTTTTACAGGTGAGAATGTGGCATGTTTTAGCCTGAATTAATTTTGGAATATATAATTTCATAGGTTTAGGTGTCAAGTTTCTGACCACCTGACTTTTAAGAAGCTTGATTGCCTTTATCTTTGATTGGTATTTTCTATTATTCCTTTTAAATACTTTATGAGGAACTAGGCCTTGTTAAATGCTAAAGTTGCACTTGCACTCACATTTTAGCAACCCTTAAATAAATAAGTTTTAAGAATCATAAATTTTACTGATGCACCCTAATAATACTGGTCTGCATTATTTTACAACTCATTAATAAAATCAAAAGTACACAAACATCATCTTTAAGCAGTGGTGCTGAAATATAAAACTCTCCCTAACTTAGTTCAGACAATCAACATTAAAATCATTTGGACAACTGTAACATTACACAGGTGTAATTCAGAGAACAAATGCAAAACAAAACATTTTTGTTGTACTTTTATATAAAAAAAAAATCAGTCCAGCTGTAAAGAAGGAAAATGTTCCTTACTTTTTCATTTAATTACAGATTAAAAATATGAAGACTGCAAATATTCTTTAAAACTATTTTTCACTTAATAATGTATTAAATTAGTAGTGAAATATAAATCTCTCTGAAGAGGGACAGTCAAACTTGTCAACAGGGAGTCAGCCGTCCTTCAAATGAGAAACCTATGTACCCAGCTTACAAACAATTTATTGATTGCATTGTTATCATAAGATGAGGCAAGTGCTAGGCATATATTACATCCACTCAATTGGCCCAAGTCTTCAAATCTATGAACATATAATTTACTGTCAAGGTAAAAAAAATCAGGCAGCAACCATAAAGCTTCTTTAAGTTAAGTAACAACAGGTTCCTACTCAAGCTGCTCTTGTGATGTAGAGGAATAAAGCCCTGACTACAACCCAGCTGACCCAGATTTGATTACTGGCTCGGGCAACTGATGAATAGGCAGGGAAGTATGATCCCTGGTGGAGGCTGGGGATGTCACAAGATGGACATGCCAACAACAGGGCTTTAAAGATGGAAATGTGGCTGAGCTGTTGCATAGGTGGGGCAGAATGCCTTACATCACTACTGCATGCCTAGCCTACCAGGCTAAACCAAGGATCTGCAATGGGGAGAGGGATTAAAATGGATAGGCCATAAAAAGCACCCCCTGATAGATGCACAGATGTGCTGAGCCTCCAAATGCCTTGTTCAGTGACTAGGCCCAGCATTACACTGAATTAAGTCCAGGGGAGGGGGGGCAGTAACTAGTAGACTCAGTGTAGACAGGTACTGGGGTGCTGGGCCAGTAAAATGATGGACAGTAGTGGAGGGGAGTAAAAAAGATACACATATAGTGGATATAAAAATCATACACACCCCTGTTAAAATGCCAGGTTTTGTGATATAAAAAATGAGACCACAACAAATAATTTCAAAACTTTTCCCACCTTTAACGTGACCCATAACCTGTACAATTCAATTGAAAAATAAACAAATCTGTTAGGGGAAAACATAAAAAATAAAAAACGTACAATAAGATGGCTGCATAAGTGTGCACACCCTTAAACTAATACTTTGTTGAAGCACCTTTTGATTTAATTACAGCATTAAGTCTTCTTGGGTGGGAGTCTATCAGCATAGCACATCTTGACTTGGCAATATTTGCCCACCCTTCCTTGCAAAAGCGCTACAAATCTATCCGATTGCGAGGGCATCATCTGGATCTGTAACAATCAATTTCTATTTTGTGTTTAGAAGAAATGTAATACACTTCCTGTTAGGTGCTCTAAGACAGGATGATATTTTACCTGTGGTTTTGTTTCAAATTTCTAAACATCATAGTACTCTGGTGCAGTGGTTAGCATTGTCACCTCATAGCAAGAGGTTCTCCGGTTCGATCCTCGGCTGGGGTGCCTTCTGTGCGGAGTTTGCATGTCCTCCCTCTGGTCACGTGGGTTTCCTCCAGGTGCTCCGGTTTCCTCCCACATCCCAAAGACATGCAGTAGGTGGATTGGACACTCGAAAGTGGCCCTAGGCGTGAGTGTGTGCCTTCTGTGGAAGGTTGCGTGCCGAGATGGAAACTCGACACTGTAAAACTCCACTGCCAATCATGAGCGGACAGGTGATCCACTGTGGTGACCCCTAAATGGGAAAAGCCGAAAGAAGAAGAAGATAGTACTCTGTGTCCAGTACTGAAAGGAAGAACAGAGGTGTGGAGCAGTAGTTGCTACTGTTTATTAGTATGGTGCATACATGTAATTACCCATTAGAATTCTTTAATTTTGGTGCCAAATTACTTTATTTTATGAAATCTAAAAATAATTGAGATGGTTACTTGTTGTGTAGAAATTGTTCATCAGTTTATAAGCGCTTGAACTTTCCCAAAATGTTCAGATTTATCTCTGTTAAACATTAGGAGATGATGATGATGATGTGTTCTGTTGACATCGATAGTGTTCTTTAACACCCAAGGATGTCATGTTCAGGTTTGTTTACTTTAAAATTTATATGCATGAATTCCAAGTATAACACTGAATTAATCTCTGATAAATATTGAAATTGTGCCGCTTTCTATACTGGATCTGCACAAATGAAACAGGTGAACCTTTGGATTTGTGGGATCAATTTTTTTTTTTTATTCTGCAACAAAATTTCTCTCAAATTTAAATTTAATTATTTTGCATCCACCTTGCTATTTAAACTTCTTACTTCTTGCATTTTGCTGGGCTTCTTTCACTTCTGACCTTATGTTCACTTTTTTGTCATGTTCTGTTTGGAATTCGCTACTGTTTAAAAGATGCTGTAGGGAATAAAAAAAAATTGTGTTTATTGCCTGCACATCTTGGAGTGGTGCAGTCAGGTTTGCTGCACTTCTTATGTTAGGCCAGCGTTTATTGAATACCCTTCTAATGACACCACATCCCTACCCATAAAATGAAGGTCCAGTTTTAGTTTGAAATTTAGGTGTCACATTACGTGAAAGAAATCCGTAGGATAAGTAGGATTTCTCTGTGTTTGCAAGAATATGTTAAGACCTCCTAAGATTGTTCACATCCTCGTGATCTAAATGTCAAACTTGTCTTGCATTTTGTTAAGTCTAGGAGTTTTCTATTTGATTTTCAGTTAGCAGGCTACAGAACTTGTAGTTTCATAGGTAAGTACTAAGCTAGCTGCCCTTGTGGGCCATTTTAAACATAGTAAATTTCCCTTTTGTTGCTTGAATTAACTTATCCCAATTGGTTATAGATTGGACTTAACCATCCTATGATCGATAACTATATATTACCCCTAATAAGAATAACTACGATCATACCATAGATAATTTGAGTGAACCCCATGCATGGGATTAAGCATTTAGGAGCTGTCTTTATCCATTAGTAGTACAGAGGGCAGTACTGGGGTAAATTTTCTGTTTCTCATGCATTGATCCAAGTTGCACTTGAATATGGACATGAATGATCTTTGTTTTACATGGATGTGGAGTCTGTTCCAGTGCAGCGGGATACACTTGCCCCATCCAAACCATTCTGTTAACATTGTGGAAGAAGTTTAGATCCCTAGACCACGGATTTCTGATGCCATTTGACTTGTTGCTGTGCAGTAAATCCATCAGTGTTGTGCTGGAGGATGCCTTGTAGACCAGACACAGGTCATCTCTTAGCAGTCTGTCTACAGAGTATAGTGGCAGGACTTTGAGTAAGTCCATGGAGGACATATTATTTAGGCCTTGAAGTTATCTCTGTGGCATCCTAGTTGTTGCATGTGTCTGAACAGATACATGCCAAAGGTGGCATTATACTCAATGATTGGCCTAGTAAGGGCTGATTAAAGGAGGACAGTGACATCTCTAGACTGACAACCCCTTTGTTTATAAGTTGTTCAGTACAGAAAGACTTTCTTATGACAATGGATACATGTTGGTTGAAAGTTATGTCTCTATCCACATAAGTTCCCAAATCCCGAATAACTGGGTCAACTCTGAGTGACACATTGTCAATGTGTAGTTCCCTGGGGTAGCTAACTTCCCAAAGCATATAATACATTTTTGGCATTTAGTTTCAGTTTGTGATTTTGTCACCAGTTATCTATTTGGGGCAAACCTTCCTGCAGGATCGCTAAGTATCTTAGATGCTCTTTGTGGCCTAGCTGTGACTGATTCAATAGACATCTGGATACAGAAACCTATAAGTATATTTTTGGCACTTAATCTGTTATCAGTGATAGTCAACAAAACTGTGCTGCATTTATTAATTTGCTTGAGACTGCTTTTCTTGGTGTCTGCATTTTGTTTTAGTTAACAAAGCTGCTGCATTTATTAATTTGCTTGAGATTGCTTTTCTTGGTGTCTGCATTTTGTTTTAGTTAAAACTGATGCATTTATTAATTTGCTTGAGATTGCTTTTCTTGGTGTCTGCATTTTGTTTTAGTTAACAAAGCTGCTGCATTTATTAATTTGCATGAGATTGCTTTTCTTGGTGTCTGCAATTTTCCCACCCACCAACCCAAGTGTTGGTGTGCTCTTAAATTTGGTGGCTTAGGAATCTCCTGCCCCTGCTGTAAATTTGATTTTGGACACTCTTCGCAGTCCATCTTTATTTGCTTACTGTACTGAGTACACAGTGATCATTTGGGTAGGACTACCCCCTTGTTTCTTTGATTTTGGACACTCCTCCCAGTCCCATCTCATCAGCTCATTCTACTTTATACAGTGAGAGCATTTGGGAAGGCCAACCACCTTAGTTTCTTAATCTTAAATTATCTTCCGTTCCTTCCCTATCCACAAAAAAAACTCTTTATTCATTTATTTATTGTGTTCTTCCTCCTTACTGTTAAGTGTTGAAGTGGTTTTATTCTGCTGTATTTATTACTGCTTGTTAGTAGCCTGATTAAATTTGCCTGTTATTCTAACCCTCTTAGATTTGGTTTTTGCACTTGGGCATCAGGCCAGTTATTTTACATTTAACAAAGTTTTTGTGGTCTACACTGTTGTGGACAAACCCTTATCAAAACCCTCTCTCCCCAAGTCCATCCAAGTTCAGTGGCGGTTTGTGATATCGGACTGCAGCCTCCCCAGCTGTGAACCACAATGGCACAATCCAATAAATCTTAACCTGCGCATAGAACGTGAATCCGGACTGCTGCCTTACCAGTCCGGATTCAGGAAGAAGGCAGCAGATGCTGATGCCCCAGCAGATGTCTATGCGCAGGGTGAAGCTTTGGATTATTGCAGGTACAGTGTGTGTGTGTAAAAATATTATTACAGGTACAGAGTACAGCTGTGTGTTTAAAAAATATTATTGCAGGTACAGAGTGCAGGTGTGTGTGTGTGTGTGTGTGTGTGTGTGTGTGTGTGTGTGTGTGTGTGTGTGTGTGTGTGTGTGTGTGTGTAAAATGCCCCCAGTTGATTTATACTGGTGGCTGTAGAGAGAACTCAGGATACCTGCTGCTGGTGGTTAGAGAATACCTCAGGCTTGAACCCTGTACCCTGGGTGAAGGTAACAAGTGCCTGAATTCCCTACCTACCACTATTTGTGAAACTTTTGCCTCATATTTTGTTCTGTTGTGTTCCTCATAAAAAATCTATGGTTTCTGAATTTTTAATTCCTTAAATAGTTGATGGTGCAGTGGTAGCATTGTTGCCTCACAACTAGAGGTTCTCTGGTTTGATTCTTGGCTGGAGTGCCTTCTGTGTGGAGTCTGCATGTCCTCCCTGTGTTTGTGTGTGGGTTTGCTCTGGTGTCCTCCCATGTTACAAAGACATGTGTCTGCAGTATTTCTCCCTGGGCCTTTGCTGAAAATTGCCTTTTGTTCCAAGTCAGACTCCCCTGGTTAACAAATGTTAAATAAATAAAATTGACAGGCATTTGAATTTCAGACTTCATATTCTTCAGAAAGTGCATTGTAACACAAAACCTTTTATTCTAGCAATGTTCTAAGTTTATAAGATGAATACTTGGATATTTGTCCCTATTTTTGGGACTGTATTCCCCATTATTGGCTTCATCCAGGTTTTTTGTACTAAAGTTGAGAGCTATGGTGAGAACTGAATTCACTGAATATGCTTGAGGGCTGTATTCTCCCATTACTGGCTTTGTCCAGGTGTTTTGTGCTAAAACGTTGACAACTATGGTGAGAACTAAATTCACTAAATGGTAGCCATTTAAGTTTCAGTCTTCCTCTCTTTCATAAAACAGATGATTTGGCATAGTGGTATGTTGCTCTGACTGTTTTGCACAGGGTCCTGGGTTCAAGACTTTGCAGTGGAATGTATGGTGATAACACAGCATTTTATATTAGCAACTTTCCAAAATTATACTAGCAATGTTTAAAATGTGTCCCTGGTTTTTAGGCTTTTGTCCCCCCCCCCAATAAATGTTTTCTTTTTCCAGATTTCTTCTGCTGCAAAGTTGAAAGATGCAGTTGAGTGTCAAGTAGATTTTACAAGGAGCTGAGAGCTGCAGGGGAAGAGAAGTTTAGTTATGCTGAGTCTGCTTGCATTGTTAATGGCACAACAGGTAGTGTACTTGCTTTTGATGCAGAAGGCTGTGGGTTTTACTCCCACAGAAGGTGGATGCTGCCATACTAAGAATGTCCTCTTTGGCAAAGATACAGGTACTTTATTTGTAGATGACACAATGAAATATAAAGTTGTTTGCTAGCAGCAACCTCTTCATTAGTTACAGATATCTTTAATGTGGAATCATTTACATGACTTTTACTTCTGTAGAGATTGTGCATATTTATTGATACTGGTGGATTGTATAAGTTTGAGTAGACTTTTATGATGGAATGTTCTCATTTGGGCACTTTTGTCATTATTGGTGCATGCATTTTGTTTCATTGTTTACTGGAAAAATGTTCAAAACAATGCATTTAAAACAACCTCTAACAACTGTACTGTATTATACAGGGAATATAATTTAATACAGTCAGGAAGGTGTATCACACAACACATGTATGTCTTGTGTGCAAGGAGCCTATCATTTGAAAACAGCCCAAAGTTAATCTTTATACTAGCCAAATATATTTTCTTTGAATGTGGATTTCAATGTTGTTTCAATCAATATGAGTTTCTAGTACAGAGAAGTTTTAATGCTAAGTCTATTTTCATTGTGAGGCTGCATTGCATTGTTTAGCATATGTCTTAGTGTTTGTGCTGTAAAATGCAAAATAAAACTTTCAAATGAAATCCAAATCATTGTAAAAGTAAAGCAGTATAGTATGCACATTACAGTGTTTATGGTAAATGGGGTGAAATAGCCAAGTAATGGGACATTGGAATGGCTGGGGGGGATGGCTCCATTTGACCATGATTTTGTGATGGGAAAGGGCAGCAAACTCAAAGGCAACCCTGGCTGAACTATACATTTCAAATGTCCAGATTTTCACAGAATGAATATATTTTTGGTTTGTTCCTCAAAAAATGTGTGGATTCTGGCAAATCATTTAGGAATTAAGTCACTAAATAATGACACACATTGAGTTTCAGACTTCATAACCTTCAGAAAAATGCATGCTAAAGCAAGACCTGTTATTCTATCAACTAAGTTTGTGTGTCCAAGCAAGGCAAGGAGCAGTTATATAGTGTATGTGTGCAGAGCATCCCCCATCCAAGGTTGACACAAGTACTACAGTGGCTTTTCATCTGTCCTTGCTTGATTTTGCAGAATGTTCTAGTTTTCTGTCATATTTTTATACTGTTGATTTATGCTTCTTCTTATTCAGAAAGCGCCCATTGCTCTGTGTTTAAGTAGCAATGCTTTCATGACCATCAGGTAAGTTTGTCTGAGATTGTAAGATGCAAGTAAGCTTTAATAAGCATACTGATAATTACCAACATTGAAGCCTTTTTGTTGTTGCCATGCAGAGAATACTTGCATAACTAGATAACGTATAAGCCTTGGCTATTGAAATGCATATGATAGTATTTGTAATAAAGGACAGGATTACAATATTTTAAGAAGCTCATTACCTTTGTTGGAGACTTGCAGTCATCTTTGCAGGCTTTACCTGTAAAGAAAACAGAATGCCAATCTATCATGTGTGGTTCATAACCTGTGCAATAATCCTTTAAGCAATTTATCTTAAACTTGTTGGTTGTTCATTTTTTACTTTGATCATGTTTTCCCCATGAAACAAGTAGATAGTTGTTGTCAGGCGGCATGTCTTTTTTGGATAACAAACATTTTTACAAGTGGGAGTACCACAGAGATTGCTACTTTCAGCATGTTACTTGGTACTTTTATAAAGCTGAATATAAATTATAATTAGAACTGCAGTGCAAGAAGTGGTTTGAGTTGTGTGCTGCTTGTTTTTCTTATACTTGACTTTGACTGGCATTCCAGTAATGTATTTAAGAAGTAATTTATTTTTTCATGCCTCACAACCTTTTTGTTTCCATCTAGATACTAAGTAAGCTGTCGTGCAGCCAATGCAATGAAATATTTTTTTCTTCTGCACTTCATTTTGTCTTGAATGGACACTCATAATGATGGTTTGGCACCCAGGGCAGCATATTTCATTAAAGTTCCAGTTTTTGTGGTTTTGAGCGTAGCTACTCCCCTTTCTAGTTGGCCTCACCCCTTCCCATTGGTCCCACCCATTCAGCTGTCTCCTGCAGCCCCCCTTTGATTTGAAGTCACCAGCAGCCACTGTCCAAGTTTCAGAACACTATGTCTAGACAATTCCCATCAGTTTCTCCTGCCAGTCTGGTCGACATGGGCATACTGAGACAGTGTAGCAACTGCCTCATGTTCACTGACAACCCTCTTCTCCTAGCACATAATTCTTCTACTTGCGAGAGATGCATCTATATCAGTAAACTGGAATCCGTGCTCTCTCGAGCCTCAGTCAGTACCCCTGACAGAGGAGATTGCCAGCACAAACACCACACCACCCATATCACATAGCCAAGCACAGCACGCACCCACCCACATATACAGAAGGTAAGTTTGTCTGAGATTGTAAGATGCAAGTTTGTTCAATAAAAACTTTCTTAAACAGCAGAGACCTCCAAATCACACTCACAGACATTCCACACACAACACCAAACACATCACAGACTGCAGACAACACACCAGTGTCTCATAAACACACCCCATAAGGCATAACAATAAACTCATACAGCCCATAAAGCACAACATTAAACCAAACATACTAGTCATTGGTGACTCAGTTGTGAGACACATCAATGTCCCCCTCACCAGACTCGACAAGGAGAAGATCATGGTCACTTGTATGTCAGGTGCCGGAATCTGCAAAATCATGCACGCACTTAAGTCTCTCCACAACAGGTACAAGTATGACTCTCTCATTGTTCATGTTGGTGTGAATGACTTGAGACATACCTCCTTGAACTATATGAAGAGAGACATGATTGAGCTGTCAGAGTGTGTGTCCCGGGCAGGTATGATCCTAGTCCTAAGCAACATCCTACCGTCACCAAGAATGATACCACAATACTAACCAAAAATAATTTACTTCAACAATTGGCTTAGTTTTTGGTGTCATTCCAAGGGGATCCAGTATATGTCTGCCTGGGATGACATGGTTGACAGACCTCGATGCTTTGCCAGAGATGGCCTCCACTTGTCACCCCTGGGATTGTGGCCAAGGCTCTTGCCTCCCCCATTGTGCCTTTTCTAGGCAATGTCCCACAGACAAATTTTCCAACATAAGAGAGCTGTCAAAAGGCAAACTGAAAGTCATGCTTCTTAATGCTAGGAGCCATAATCTGAAAATGCACTCACTGGAGGCTCTCCTAGCACTGGAAGATGCTGACATCTGTGTAGTCACGGAAACTTGGTTCATATCTGCTGACAGCACCCCTGCCTTACCAGGCTATAGCTCATTCCACACATTTTGACCCCAAAATGAGGTCGGGAAGACCAAGGATGGTGGGGTTTCTATTTTCATTAAAGACAAGCACACCTCCAGACTGGTTTGCCAGCATGATGAACTAGAACTTCTCCAGGTGCAAATGGAAAGACACCCATCCAAGTTATAGCCAGCTACAGACCCTCCTCCCTGACTCAGGACACCCACTCCTCCTACCTGGACCTACTTGAGTCCATCAAGGTACCCCCTAACACCCTGATACTTGGTGACTTCAACTACCCCATCATAAACTGGGTGAACTATTCCTGCTCTAATGCTCTCACCCAATGATTCCTTGAATTCATCAGTTCTAATGCGCTAGACCAGCTTGTCTCATCCCCCAAAAGGGGAGATAGCATTCTAACTTGGTTCTCACCAACATGGGTAACTGCTGCACCACCCCCATAGTATGTTCTTTGCTGGTGAGAGCAGACCATCGGTCTATCTCATTTGAATTGTCTAACCCGTCCAACCCCCCAGTCGTAACCAGGCTAAAAAACTTCTCAAAACTTGACAACAACTTTCTAAGGGTGGGTATCAGTAGCTTCACACCACCGCTCCCCTCAGAAGATGCAGACAAATATGCTGAACGGTATGCCAGTGCAGTATACAAGCACCTGTACAACCGCATGGACTCAGCCATATCCAACAGAACTAAAACCTGCTCCTCAAGGAAACACAAACCTATGTGGTGGACATCTCTATCAACAGGCTTTACAACAAAAGGAAGAAACTGTTGTCCAAGGGTAAAAAGGCACAAATTCCCAATTGGAAAAACTCCCTCCTTAGCCTCAACAAGCAAATTAGGTCACTAGTGAAAACCTCCAAAGCCAATTACGAATCGAAACTAGCCTCCGAAACAAAGGCTAACCACAAAGCCTTTTTTAGTTACGTCGGAAAGCTCCATGGCAAATCCCAGATTTAATCCGAATTAGTTCTTAACGGTGCCACTTACACTGATCCTGTTGACTTAGGCAACCTGCTAGCAGATAGGTTCAGCCCAAACTTCACCCCCCTGTCCCCCCCCCCCTTCTCCCACAACTTGCATCTCTGTAGATCAAGTGTTAAAGGCTCTATCCAAAGCAAAGAACACAGCTTGCATGGGACCTCATAGTATCCCAGGCTGTATTCTGCAACATCTCCTTCAAGAATTAGCCTTGCCATTGAGCACCCTATACAACCATAGCCTAAGTACAGGGTTCATTCCAGCAGAGTGGAGAACTGCCATTGTCATCCCTTTGCACAAAGGTGGTGCCACTACTGACCCTGGTAACTGTCACTCCATTAGCTTGACTAGTCTGATCTGTAAGACCATGGAGCGTATTAGTATGGACCTCATAAACAAGGACATAGGCAATCCCCAAGCACTTGACCCCACCCAGATCGGATTCGTCAAGGGCAGATCTTGCCTGTTGAACCTGGTTGACTTTTTTGAGACTGTCGCCAAGGCACTGGAAGAGGTTCAATCAGTACACACAGCTTACCTTGACTTGGCCAAAGCCTTTGACACAATCTTCCACTCAGGCATCATCAAAAAGCTAACAAACTTGGTGTAAATCCCTATCTCATTGGGTGGGTGGCCAACTGGCTCACTGATAGGACCCACAAGGTCAAAATAGGTGCCACTACCTCAGATAGCTGAACTGTCAATAGTGGTGTCCCCCAGGGATCTGTCCTGAGGCCCCTATTGATTGGCATCTACTTCTCCGAGGTCTTGGGTTTTAAAACTAACGCTCAGCAGTCATATGACCATATAGTACCAATTAAAATCTCCCAAAATATTAACATACTCGTACTGCTTTAAATTGGCAGTTGGGCATCACAAATACATCAAAGACACCATTCCTAGAAGAAATTGAATAGATATCAGTGTTCTTCAAAATATTAAACATTTCTGATATATAATCAATATGGTTGAGCAAAACCATCCTATGGAGTAACAAACACTATTCACTAGATAAATTGTATTTAACACTTTTCACTGTTTTAGAAACCAAACTGTATAATTTATTCTCTCATAACTTTTCAAAGATAGATATAGTGGGGGTGTAACATCGGGTGAATGGTAATCCTATGATTAAAGGTATCAACATTTTCTACAAAACTACCACCGTTAATGTGAAACAAAATATGTTAAATTAAGCTTTCTGTTAAAAAACAGGGAATAAAGGTAAACTCCTTGGAAACAAAGAAAAATTACACTTGCCAATAAGTTACTGTAGTTAAAAATGTCATACCCCTGATATTTAAGTAAAATACCATCATAGCCCAACAAAATAGTGTCATCGTAATTGGAATTGAATGAATGCTACCTTTGGATCAAGTTACCCTATGCCACAGTCTCTCTACTTCTGGAAGGCCTTGTGATGCACTTGATCACTAAGACTTGTCAGTGCTGAAACTCCTACTAACTTGATTTCTCATAACTACTTAGCTTCTATAGCCCTGTACTTCTGCGGTGGTGCAGCGGTAGCCTTGTTGCCTCACAGCAAGAGGTTCTCCCGTTCGATTCTCGGCTTGGGTTGGGAGTGCCTTCTGTGTGGAGTCTGCATGTCCTCCCTGCGGTCGAGTGGGTGTTCGAAACACATGCGTTGAATGGGCGCGCCTTCGTTGAAGGTTGAGCATCGGGCTGGCAGCTCGACACCATAAAATCCAAGTGCCAATCATTAGTGGATCGGAGTCCCGCTGTGGCGACCCCTAACTGGGAAAAAGCCGAAAGACAAACAACAACTTAGCTTCCATAGCCCTACCAGAAACCTAACTCTAACTCTAAAAACTCCCCTCCTGCTTCCTAACCCTAAAACTCCAAACCTCCTTCCTAAGCCTAAATTCCCCAAGAGCTCCCTTACCTTAAAACTTCCTTCTTACTCCCTAAGCCTAAAATCCTGCTTCCTCTTCACAGCTGCTTGCCCAAACTTTTATTCAAGTCTGAGTGTTGGCAAAGCTTTGTCTCACAGTTTGCTTGCCTGAACTCATTCATATAAAAACATGAGCAGCATCCTATACTAGCTACAAGGCACTCGAGTCCCTGGCTTTGAGACAATATTTTTTGAAAGCTTTGGACTTGAGCACCAGTAGTGAACCCCTTGTATCGTCTAGCATTGGTTTCTTTCCCATACATAAAACAAGGGATCTCAAACTCACAGCCCACAGGCCTCAAATAATCCTCAAACCCTCAAACCAGCACAATTCTTTTTCAAGAAAGCTATATTCCTAGCTGCACTGACTTTCTTTTTGTTTTGGATGTTATGTCCCTTGACTGAGTTGCATTAGTCCTCATATAGCTCTCTGGGTAATTTGAGTTTGAGAATCCTGGCTTACAGTCTCAGCAGTGTGTTCTTCCTCATTTTTTCATTCTATTTCTGCCAGTTCATAACTTTAAGTTCCTCCTTAAAATTAGCTTTTGTGATGCTTGAACACTGAGCTCTGGGTGTTATGTTACGTCATTATGTCAAGATACTTTAAATACTGGAATTCTAAACCATGGAATTCTAAGTCCACAATTTCAAACTGTGTAATTTTTTTCACAGCTGTTCTCACACAACCCATTAGAGAAGCCATTTTCTCCTGCTACCCCTAACTTAATATTTTTTCAACTTTATCACCCACCTTGAAGGTTCAAGTCTTAATACCAAAACCTTCTGCAAACCACAAAAAAAAAATCTGCAATTTCAGACTACACTGTACCTGCTGCAGTCATAGCAAGCCATTTACCCAAAATCTTCATGTGTGTCCACCTATACTAACAGTAATAAATCTTCTTACTCGTGCAGACACTGAACCTAATTCGGGTCCCCTTCCAAGTACCTCACACAGCCCTCTCCAAAATTCCCACAAAAAATAATTTCCAAAGCACTTGGCAACTGATTTGTCTTCTCAGTAAAACAGATAACTTGGAAACATTGTTGAATTATAATGTAATATCACTGGTAGAACCATGTTTCAAGGAAGACTCCATCTTACCCTCTTATCCAAAATGAATGGACTGTGTGATCACCCTAGAAATAAAGAAGATAAATATGTGTTTGTAATTTAAAAAAAAAAATCTCACTATTACTACCTTCTCCGTCAATCCAAATGAACCAAACTGGCTTGTAGCTAAACTAGCACAGGGATGTAATACTGGTATATACATCACTTCACCCTACATGACATTCCTCACCCAGTCACTTATTTTAACTAGTCTTTGGATTCACTATCCACATGGACCAACAAACATAATATGGTAATGCTAGTCATCTTCAATCTTGACTGGTCCAGACTATATAGGCCTAAAAATGAACATACATGGAACTTTTTGACTTATCTTAATTTATATCCACACTGGCTTACCGTAACCTATCACACAACTTTGTTTTGGATCTGTATTTTGCAAACTCGTCACATATGCATATCTATACCAGTGTTGTTTCTAGCATGATCCTATCATTTTCTTTCATTTCTCACTGCTCTGTTTCACCAAAATTCCTCCATTGTTCATTAACTGCTGCCTATTTCCCATTAACAAATAGAATTTACTTCAGTCTAACTGGCACCTTAAGTACTCCTTGGATAATCCTTGTACTACCCTCTAATGTTTTTAATCCTTAGTACTCCCTAACCATTAAAAGCATATACAAAGTCATAGGCAACCACTACTGTTTAACCCAAGAACTCAAATAAAAAATATAGGAACATGAGAAAGCCTCTTCAGAATGGAAGTGGACTGAAACCCCCAAATTTCAAACACTCTTCTAAGAACTTAGAAGTATAAATGGAGTTGCTGTAAAGGTAAATCAATTTAGTGCTCAGAACAAAAAAAATCTTAAGCAACCTTTAATACTGATGGGAAAAAAAATCTAGGCCACTAAATACACCTCTCAATGCAAATATATCGCTTTCTCACCCTCACACTGTAGAGTAGTTTAAAAACAACTTCTCCCAGCCTGTGTCAAAACAGTATCCAATAAATGCCCACCATTCAAACTTTTGAAGACCTCCTCCTTCCATTCTTGCAGTTCAACATTCTGAACAATACAGTATCAAAAAATCAAACTATGTTACAGATTCACTGGCCTTTCATTGCTGGTATAATTCCAGAAGAATGGAGACATCCAAAAGTATTCCAGTCCCTAGAACAGTCTGATTGCCCTTGAACACTATTATCCCATCAACATTATATCTCTCCTTACTACAATTCTCAGAAAACTACTTTATAAACAACTGCTAGAATACCTGCAAGATAGATTCATATTAAATGAAAAACACCTTGGATTTTGCCCTAACATTAATACATCCTTCACTCCTTATTTAGTCACTGAAGAAATGTTAACTAACATGACCAAAGGTCTCCTAACTGAAGCTATCTTTGTTGTCCTAAAAAAAGCAATTAATGGCGTTGACCATAAAAGACTAAATCAATTAATGAAATGTTTGCACATAGTTCATTAACTACCTTTTTTCTGACCTTTATTACTTGGACATGCTACTGCATGCTGATGATCTGCTGTCTCGGTGTGTCTTGGGTAACACTTTCAACTCCCAAACCCTCCTGTAACATGCCTTTCTAATGATGCACAACTGGTTTACTTACAAGCTAAAAGTTAGCTCCTCCAAAAAAAAAAAAAATGAATTACAAGTAGATTATCCAGTAAATTTTCCTTGCAGATCATTTACCCCAAAGCATGTCATATAAATATTTAAATGCACAATTTGACCTCTCTCTGTTTCAGATGTCTTAAAACAGCTCACTCTGTTCTATTGCATATCACATTTACTGCCCTTGGTGCTAGATACTGTATTGCCAAAAATTTCCCAATATCCAAATTAGAATGCTCAGTCACTCCCACTTCTGTTATTAGGCCATTCCTCAGATTCTAGTCGACTACAAAAATTGCTAAACAAATCTGCCAGTTCATACACCCCTTGGAAATAGAACTCATCTTTGTGATTTCTTTAGTATAATTCCACTAACATGATTCTTATAAATCTTCAAATCTTCCTGTTTTCCACAGTTCACTAACTTCTCTTTTTATACTTTTTGTCTTGTACTATCCAGACTCTTAAAACATTTTTACCACTTCATACTCCCTAAAAAAAAAAAACAAAAAAAAAACTCATCAGCTTTCACACTGCGATGTCCTCCTTTCTTTGACACTTACTGCAGAGAGCCTTCCACAAGTTAGCACTGACCATATGGAATTTTTACCCATAGAAATAAGAAACCGTTCAGTCTTGCCTTTAGTCAAATCCTTTCTATTCAAATCAGTTCAGTGTAAATGCTACACCCACCTATCATACCTCATCTTTAACTTCCATCTCTGACTCCCATGTCCTGATTTTATGCAGTCTCAGTCTTATAAATTGTGTACATATTGTAAATATATAAATGTAAATTACAGTCCTGTAAAGAAATGCAACATTGATGTTTACATGTTCTAAATTGTTAACATATTGTAAATACATAATTAACAGCAGTCCTGTAAATTCTAGAAATGTTTGTATGCTGTAAATTATGTGAAAATATTGTAACTACATCAGTCATTAGAAATCCTGTAAAGAATTGCTCTGATTCACCTGCTAGCTTCTTTGTACTGCCATTAGCCCAGATTGTGTCCGAATAAGGACACCAGATCAGCTTGTGTTGGTGAAAAATGTTACATCTCGTATTTTTTCTTTACTAAATACATAATAACTTGTAATTTCTTTAATAAGTCAAATGAAATTTTTGATATTTGTTATGTCAAAAGTAAGCTGAAAAACATATGCATAATTATGTAAGGTACATTTTCATATGATCCAAGTAGTAGCCTTATATTTTTGGTGCCTTACAATTGTATTATTTTATTAGCAAATTATAGTGCATTAATAAATAATTGAAGGCAAAGTTAAGTGCAGGAGTAGTTAAGGGATATGTTGGAAAGTCTAGTTTCAGAAAGTCAGTGAACTGTTGTAGATATCTGGTGAATGTGAACACCAGGGGTAATCAAATATGGTCACTGAGGAACAGTTACATTCTGGCCTTCTTAGGTTGGGGGCTGAGTTTTGCAAGGCTCCCTTTTAAGATTGCGCAGACTAGTGCTGAATGTTACAAGGCTGAGGGACAATAAATTTGCAAACACAGGTGACTAATGTCTGAAGTGCATGTTTGTGAAGTGCTCATGTGAAGCTCTAAGTCAGAAGCACAAGGGATGAGGATGTTTAGGGTGGAAGGCTGGTATAATGGTTAAGGTGTTCACCTTACAGGCACAAGATGCAGGGTTTGATTCTCACATGGGGTAATTGACTAGGTTTAAAATGGCCCACAAAGGGCAGTTAGCCTAGCACTAATCTATGAACCTATTTCTAAATACATTGAATTGTTGAAAGTAATGCAACGTTAAATTCTGCATGCATGCAACTGATAAGGAAAAAGTATATATGTATATGAAGAATTTTTAAGTTCTTTGAGACTGAATTTGAAAATTTTAGCAGGCAGTCTCCTGACACTGTTTATTGAATAAACGACTATTTTGCACATCCTGAAGTAAGGTAAAATTCTTTATCAGTTTGTCTGTTTAATATGTACTTTAACACTTGCTTACTAAGTTAGCAAATGTGGGGCAAATTAATCAAAAATAAATAAATCAATAAGAATGTTTTTGTTTCAGAATTAAAATTGTTGATCCAACAGTACAGTTGTCATGCTACTTAACTAGTTTATCAGTTTACTGCTTTTGTTTACTTTTTTATTGTTAAGATGCATTGACTTGCTAACTTTATTGTTATTTCCCATTGAGATGCATCACAGTATCAATTGAGTCCCTAAACAGAAAGTCCTTCTCCTATTAATTTTAGTGATTTGTGCCATTTGGTAGCAGAGATGTCTGATGGTAGGGAGACTCATATTAATTTACGGACACTTTAGGAGTAGTTTCCATCTTTTGACTGCATTATCTCTGATAGTAGTGGTATGTGCCATCTAAACAAAAATTACTTCTTCAGTAGCTCTGAACTGGTAGGTACTAACTTGTTTTTTTTTTTCAGTAATGTTCTTACTCTACAGTATTGGCCATCAGAAACTTGTCATTTTTAGCAGCAGTAGGTTATTGTAGTAACTACAGTTCATTTGGTGTATTAATCTAGGAGTGGCTTATTTGTCCAGAATTCAAGGAAGGAACGGCTCTCTACATGTCTGTAGGATTTCAGCCTGTATTTTCTGTTGCAGATGACACAAAATTCTTCGAAGCAGTGCAGACTCTCCTTACTTGGCTAGAGCGGGGTGAAGTGAACCGACGCAGTGCAAATAACTTCTATACTATGATTCAGTCAGCCAATAGCCATATCCGCAGGTTGATGAATGAGAAGGACGCACATGAGAAGGAACTGGAGGAAGCCAAAGAAAAGTTTAAGCAAGGTGTCTCTGGCATTCTGACGCAGTGTGAGTATTTGTTTTCCTTTTAAGTTATCTGTTATTTCCTTTTAATTCTCAGGTCGAGATGATATTTGCTATATTTTGACGCTTGTTTGAAGAATCCAGCCATTTTAAACAGAACCTATGAAGTAACTTCATAGTGCTGCAAGATTCCAATCTTGCTGTTAGATTTGAATAAACTTGGTGTACTCTGGGTTCTATGAAATCCACTTGTGTATCAAAATCATGACTTTATTTAACAGTAAAGTGCAAAATTTATTAAAAATACAATTAAAAACCTCTGCATATGTGAATGGTGTAGGCCAGATGCTTTTGGAAAGTCCCAGGTTCCTTTTATGAATTTCTAACATTTATGACAAGTAGCCCCAGTACTGTAAACATACACAGTCAAAAGCAGCCACCAGGTAAGTTTGTCAGCAGTCAACCGTGCTGGAGTGCTTTGGCTTTCAAGCTGCAGGTAGGAAGTACTGAAAGATACTGTTTAATTTACTGTATCAAATTATTTAATCTTAGCTAATTTAATGTATGCATTAGAGAGTACCCATTGTTGCAGTACTTTACTATGATTGCATGCTCTGAATTTTTTGTTAAATATATAAATATGTACGTGTATAATTATACTTTCTATTTTTTGTTTCACTTGGTATGTTCAGTTAACCAGACTTTTATCTGTTTTGTTACTGAAATATGCATGATTAGTTGGAATGACACATCCATGGGTACTTAATTCTTTTTCAGACATTTTTTTTATTTAAATTGGCTGCAAAGGTATAGTTTTTAACATCTGTCATTGTTATTTACCTTAATGTTACCATTGAATACTATTGTTGGGCACATAATCCTGAAGGAGGTTAAGTCTACAGTAACTACAGAGTAAGTAATGCTGTAGAGACAAGTTGGCTCTGTGAAACATATATTGAAAATGCCATTATAACACACCTTCTTTGGTCAGGTTTTGTAGAACTGTGTGGGTAGGGAGGTTTTGATTGATTTTATTACCATTAGTATGAATAGTCATGCGAGGTATTATGGCACAAAATTCTCTTTGTTTAATAAGGGTCCTTTTAAAGGGATTCTGTCACCTGTGGTGTTTTTTTTAACTGTTAAAAAAACAGTGCTGGGAATTTATGAAACAAAAGTAATGTCTTTTTCTGAGCTGTTGCATGTTTTAAACAAGTAAATGTAAAGTGATTAGCATTCACTTTAGGTGGGAGTGCTTTATATACAGATTTTTTTCTAGCACATACTGTTATAGTTACTAGTGTTCACATTAGGTAGGAGGTCATTATATGCAGTGCACACCATTATGGTAGTTATTGTTTACATTAGGTGGGAGTGCATTATATGGAGTGCACACCATTTTGGTAGTTGTTGTTTACATTAGGTGGGAGTGCATTATATGCAGTGTATACCGTTATGGTAGTTATTGTTTACATTAGGTAGGAGTGTATTATATGCAGTGCACAACATTATGGTAGTTATTGTTTACATTAGGTGAGAGTGCATTATATAGATGCAGATGCTTTCCATCATGTACCATTATGATATTCTAAGTGTTATGTACAAATTGTAAAGAGTAGTGATTAAATCCAGATGTTAACATGAACTGGAACTGGACTGTACCTCATCTATCGCATATAATTTAAATAATATTAAGGAGTTCCTTAAATGCCAGGAACAGTCTTAGAGATCACATTTGCATATTAAACCCTTATGACACAGAAATACTTCACCTGTTTACCTCTGTGATACATGTGAGGCAGTATGTTTTACTGAGTTGAATATTTGCAGTATTTTAAGGTCTTAGAAGTTAATTGTCAGTGATAACTTGGTTTGAAACTGCAGGAAAGTCTTGCTAGCTTATTAAGTCTGGTCTGTATACTGTGCGTATACTGTTACCTCTCTTTTATTCATCAGCTGTCATTTGCTCTTTCCTTAGTTCAAGACTTTATAGGATATGCTCTTAGATTTCATTATGTGGGCATCCCCCAAATGAAGAAATGTCCTTGAGTCTTCCCTTGGTATCAGAAAAGCACTTTGACCTTCATTTCTACAGACAAAAAAATGTGCTTCTGCTGTGCAGAAACAAACTCTCTCTGCATCATGCAAGCATGCACACTTAAAATAACCTGCACTTGGTTTACATTATGATTTTACTATTTATTTGCAGTAAAATACACTCATTCTTTGACTACCATCTTTTTGCATTTAGCCTAAGCCCACAGAAACTGTTGACTGTCTGGCATTGTTTTAAGCAGATAACATTTTCAGACTTGGAGGGTTTCCTCTGAAACAGGTTCAGAACTCCTTAGGGAGGATGACCTGACCATTTGAGAAGCATTGCCATATATGATGTAGTGCATATAGTAAAAATCCTGCTGTTGTACATGCCCCCACCACTTTCACAGAGGTCAGTACTCTTTCAGTAAATGAGATTGCCCTTATGTTGACTGTTTACCTTCCTGCTTCAGTTTCACATATGCATTTTTGTTCTCAGGTGTATTTTTTGGATGAAGCCCAGAAGTCTCTGCCTTACTTCTACTTAAGGTTGTTCTTTCCAAAAAGATTAAGTTGTACTCTACATGACCTTTCTTGTAAAGTCTTGAAAATCATATTTTTTATTAGTAAGAAACCACATGATCTATACAAAATGTTCCATAAAGATTTGAGAAATGTTCTAACTGAAAATGTTTTTTTTTATAAAACAGTAAAAGTTGTAGGAACTGTTCATGTAGAATACTATTTGTGAGAATCACCAACTTATACCAAAAATGTGTCCACACAAAGTACCAGTCTGGACTCCAGAGCATAAGTATAGAGACTTCCTTCTGGACAGCCGTCTAGAAACCAGAGTCTAGACAGGTCCCCTGTTAAGATCTTTGTCAATGTTGCAGTAACTGAATGTAAAATGGCCAAAATTTAAACACCAAGTGATCCTTATTGTATACCTCTGAAGTGAACCTCATGAGGAATATTCTTCATTTTTTAATCTTAGTCATTGTTCCTCACTCTTCCACATTGATTGGGTCTATCACCCATTCACTTTTAAGATTTTTTACACTTCATAGTATGCAATATGAATCATAGTAATTCATCAAATAACTATAAAATAACACATTTTAGCCATTCTGTGATCTTCTGAGCTTCCTGGTTGTAATTCCTAGTAAGTGTTCAACATCCTTGCCATTTGTTCTGCATTATGAAAGGTGGTGGTCCACATTTTGGAGACAGAAGGTTGAGAGCTCTGCCTTGTCACCAAATGAAGAAAAGTCTAAACATAGACAGAATTCAGTGTTCTGAACAGTGTCATAATTTTTTTTAGCAAATTGTATGTCTTTTGTCAAATGTAGCATTATAAGTGCAGGAATTCCTCAAGCAGAAACCGACAGCAAACAACGAGGAAAAAAAACACTTTAATGGATGTGGTGTAAAGCGCTTTTCGTCGCTCTGTATTGGAGCAACTTCTTCAGACCAGAGAGCGACGAAAAGCGCTTTACACCACATCCATTAAAGTGTTTTTTTTTCCTCGTTGTTTGCTGTCGGTTTCTGCTTGAGGAATTCCTGCACTTAGAAGTTTGTTGGTTTTACTGAAGTTTGTTCTAAATGTAGCATTATAGAAAAATTACACTGGCGACACAAGGTTTTCCCACTACATGTGGTAGTACTGCCTCAGAGTGCCACTGTTATGCCAGAACTCATCATACAGAATCCATTATTTGTTGTTGTTGGTTATATTTGCCCAGTGGCCAGCTGTGTTTGACCAGCTGACTGCATACACAATTGTCTTGTAGATTTGGGTCATAAGACTGAGATTTCTTATGACTGTCATAGCTGGATTGAGAAGCTTAACAACAGTGCACTCTGCATGCAAGGTCGACGACCATGTTTTGTTAATGTCATATCTTGATGTGCAAAGGTTACATTTCTTCTTTTCATTTTAGTTCTATAAACGGGCCATTGTGTTTGTAGTAGGTAGTACATACATTGTGCAGTGAAGAAGTGAGTAGTTATTTACACAGGAAATACAATGTTTCTGTTGCACAATGGCAGCTGCTTTTTTATAAAAGTTTACTTATTTTATTTAGTTAAACATTTTTAGCCGTGTAATTGAGCTGGTCTCATGAACCTTTTCAGTTATGACCTTGGTCAAAGATGTTAAAAACAAAACAGTTAATCTGCACAGATATACAGAGCAACTGAATGACATAGTCTAACAATGTTTGGTATGTGGAGTTTTTCTCCCCGGGCCTCCACTGAAAATGGACATATGTCCAGTCGGACCTATCCCGGTCTGCAAATGGAAAATAAAATAAATTAATAAACAATGCAGATATTTACATACAAGTGTAATTTATCTCTGAAAATAACTGAATGACTAAACTTAAAGGTCAAAATTGGGTATAAAGCAGAAGAGAATTAAAGGTTTTGAATGATAAAATGTAAAGACAGTTTGGGAAAATAGACTTGGAGGAGGAAGACAAAACACTTAAAACATTTGTCAGACTTTGTACATCAGGGTGATTCAGAAAGACAATTTTGAGGAGTTACTGTAAATATATTAAAGTTTGGGCATTTTTTTCTGATCAGGAGAGGGCGTTTCATGCAGCAGAAGCAATGTTATGGAATGCTATCTTTATGGTAAAGGTTGGTCAAACCAAAGTAAGTTGCTCCTGAATTATTAGTATGAAAACAGTAGGGGAAGAGGTTATAGTCAGTAGATGGGCAAGGATTAGGCAGAAGTTTAGAAATATAGTTTGCATAGTGTGCTGAAAAACAGGAATGCATATCTTTGGTTAATAGCAAGAATGTTTGTGGAGGTGATGAGGGTAGAGTGATGGATTCCGGCATCTGAGACACTGGTAAAACCGTGGATTGTTGTTATTGACGTTTTGTAACTCACTAGTATTTTGAGTGCTTCCTGATAAGAAAATGTGGCATATTTCAAGGATAGGGGTGAGTACATTTTGGGTTTGTTTCAGCTACATATTGCCTGGGTGATCATTTCTATTTTTTTTGCTCGAGTACGATGGCTCAAGACTGTGTTTTCTTGTACTTTTTTCCATGCTGTGGACTATAAAGATTTGTTAAAGGGTCTAAGCTTTCTGCAGTCTGAGACTGCTGCATCTTGAGCAAACAGCAAAACTTTGTTTTTTCTTTAAAGTTCGAGCAACCTCAGGATGTGCATAATACATGTACATATACACAGACAATTAGTAAAGGCTAGGCTACTAATTGCCCTTTGGGTCAACAGCCTAATATTGACCTATGACAGGGAGTATGAGTGCAGTTAGGGGACTTGTCCCTCCAAAACATTTGAGTGATGTTTTGTATGCTTCATTGTTTGAAACTCAGTGCCATTTGAGTATTTAAATTGTTTGTGTATTCATGATGCTAGGTTACATGCTGTATCTGCCAAGGGAATGACTTCAGAGCTGTTGTGTTTCAGTAAGAGAGAACAGTCTGTTTTTACCAATGGGGATGTTATAAATCTATAGAGCAAGGTGGGGCTCTAATCGATATATCTTCAGTGTAAAACATTGTTTTGATCTGATGTAGGTCAGCTGGATAGATATTGGTAAATATGGAGAAAATTGTGCTCAGGAACTGAGCTTTGTGGAATACAAGACAGTAATATTAAAGAGCTGCATGGACAGTCTGAGAAAAGTAGGGCAGGTCTTTTGAAGAGGTAGGTTTTGAGACATCTGATTGTGCTCGACACAGAGCCACTGGTGAGAAAACTGTTGATTCAAAAAGGTGAGTTTTGTTGAACACTGGGCTGCAGTAGTGGAGAGAGAGAGATTGAACAACAGAACCTAGAAAGATCTGTTGAGGTATTAAACAAACCATTCGACTGCAGTACACAAGACGCTATATTGTTAAGCTGATGCAGAAATAATGTGTGGTCAGTTGAGTCAAAGCTATTTTTTCAGGTTAGTGAATATGTCTCCAATAAGAAGAATTTTATTCATGTTTCTGACAATAATGTCAGTGGCTTGATAAGGTCCTGACACAATGCTTGGAACCCATACTGCACAGGAATTTAGATGTGATTATTTTGAATGAATTTCCATATTGGCTGCATGAAAACTTTTCCTGGAACTTGCCAAGAGGGGGGATAGATTAGCATTAATTATCATCAATCCAAATTTTGTCATAGGGTCGGGGTGTTACATAAGCTGTGACTACCTCTCTAGTCTGTGCCACTCTCCTACCTTTTTCTGCAGTCATGCCTGCCTGTTATGAGTCTTGTGTGTCATAATCCGTTCATCTCTTTGCTGGATGTCACCATTTCCTCTTGCCTTCATATGTCCCCCAAATTGTTTATATCGTATGTTCTGCTTTCCTACACATGTGCCCTAGCTACCATAATCTGTTCTCTTTGGCCTTCTCTGCAATTGTAGCTACTTTGGATTTTTGTTCTAATCATATAATTCCTTTGTCTGTCCCACAGTGTGCATCCTGCCACTCATCTCTGGAACTTTCTGTCCAGCACCTCTAGCCTTTTTAACTGCTCTGCTTTCACTGCCCAGGTTTCTGTCCCATACAATAGCACTGGTCGAATCAGTGTTTTGTGCACCTTACTTTTCAGCTTCTTTGGAATTTTTCTGTGGCACACTACTCCTGACACAGTGGGTCAGTTGGCTGCAGCCCTTCTGATTCCAATTCACATCTCCTCATCTTACCTTTCAACTGTCCAGATTTTCGCAGAATGTCCAGATTTTGCCTCATATTTTGGTCTGTTCCTCACAAAATTTGGACAAAATAATTTGAAGACTGATGTCAACAAATAATGACACACAACCACCCGGCAGTGTAAAAACCTTGGAGCTCAATGGTTGCCACTGTTGAAGTGACACCCTGATCCCCAAATGCAAAAAATGGGAAAAAGGATTTATGGATGGATTTGCGTTTCAGAATTTTTATCCTTTAGAAAATGCACACTAAAAACCCGTTATCCTAACCCCTTTCTAAGTTTATAAGAGCTTTATTTAAAATGTGTCCATATTTTAGAGCCTTTGTCCCCCCCCCCCCATTATTTTAGGATTTTTCCAGATTTCTTGTGCTAAAAGGTTGAGAGGTATGCTTCTCATTCAGAGTTCCCTTCTCCTCAACTAGCCCTCCCAGGTACATGAAGTTGTTAACCTGTTCTATTATTTACCCTTCTTTAGTTTTCCTCTTCTGATTTCCCACATTTGCTGTCGTGACAGCTATCTTGCCTGTACTCTGTTTCATCTCATGTGCCTTTAGTGCTTTGCATTCCATCACCCATTATTTGCTGAAGGTTTTGTTGAGACTGCTTGTAGTCCCACACCATCGGATTAAAGCACCTTTGTTGCTCGGACTCCTGCACCAATACAAAAACAGCAGTGGGCCCACAGTTGAACCCTGATACATAACCATCCTCATTGGGAACCAATCTATGAGTCAAAACACTGTCTTGTTTGTGTTGTAGGGTCCATGCACATAGCCTTCACTAATTCTACCAGTGTTTCCAGGACTCTGAACCATCACATGGCTGCCAAAATCATCTTTCTTGGGACTTTATCATATTCTTTCTGGTCTAGAAATACACAGTTGCACTCTCCTCCTCACTAACAACATATCCACTATGTGTCTCACTGCAAACATTAGATCGGTTGTGTTGCATGCTGATCTGAATACAAACTGCTTGTTTCCCATCTTACTTCCTACTAATCTGCATATTTTTTATCAGTAACTCTTTATTGCACTTTCCTGCATTGCAACAGGAGTTTGATACCTGTCTAATGTCTCCTCTGTTGTTGTACAGTGGCACAAGAATGCTTATTATCCAATTATAAGTGATATGCCTTTCTCCACGCACTGTTGAAATATCCATATGGGGGGGGTCCTATACATAGCACAAGTAGAAAACTATTGAGGGGAAGCTCATGAAACAGAGAGAGACTGTGAATTTGGAGGCAGGCCTTTAAGGAGAATAACAATAATCATACAGAATATTATATTCATAAAGTAGCAGAAAGTACCCTGAGAACCAAGTCAACATAAGAATGGAAAAAGGAGATTCTGCCGATAGGGATGACTTCTATTAGGGATATAGATATTAGGCAAGAGGGAACTGGTATTCATTGAAGAAAACTGGCAAATGAACCAAGGTACTGGGAGCAAATAACTAGAGGGAAAGGTGATACAATGGGAAGACGCTAAGAACTTATTTGGACTGCAGGTTAGAGATTGCCTTCCCTATCAAGGATTGATATCAGAGAATAGGCAAAGAGAAAGAAGAAGGGTGGTCCTAAATGAAAGACCAGCACTGGTAAAATTTTTAGTAGAATCTAGAAGAGAAGCTGCCATTAAAAAAGAATAATTAGTAGAGAATATAAAATATTGCATGATATTTAATCAGAGGAGGTTAGAAAGGGTTGGGAAGAGAGATTGGATAAGCAATTCATAAAGAAACAATAGGAGAAAATACACAGTTGCACTCTCTCCTCTTCACTAACAACATATCCATTTGCTGTCGGTTTTGTGCCTTGTTCAGTACTCAAACAATTCATCGTCAGTCCCTTATTGTCGCTAAATGCTTTCGTTCTCGATCTCCGTATTCCGAAATGGCTTTGGTAAGCCATCCGACTACCGATATTCTGAAAAAATGTTAGGATAAAGACAGAGATAGACTGCACAGGTCCAAAATTGCCGACTATGCTTCCATTAAGCTAGTCGCCAGTTCACCGGTACTCAGTGAGGCACTTTTGCAGCCCCTGATGCCCGCTTCTATGGATTCACAGGCCTCTACTGAGACCCATTCAGAGTCCAGTATGCCACCAGACTCTTCTTCGACTATGGAACCTGCGGATGTCTCTACCTTGTATGGGTCTGGAGCCACTGAGCGGGCACAGGCTTCTGAGAATGTTCTTCACACTACTGATGTTCGACACAAACCGATGACCTTTTTCACGTCTTCAGTTCTGTCTAAAACTACACTTAGAAAACTGATGACCAAAGCGCATGCACCTGCTTCCTTGCCACAACATCAAATGCTTTAAATGGCAGAAGACCTTATTATGCTGATCAGGGGAAGCCAGCCTTCCCCTGCTAAGAGAAAAATAGATCAGTCCCCTGCAGCTTCAACAAACCAAGAGTCTGAAGACTGCGGTATCTGTTTATGAAGACATGCCCTTATCTGCTTATGAGGATTCTGATGCAGAGGGATCCATTCCCTCTGCCTCTCTTCCAGAGGATTTTTCTTTTGGTGAAACCTTACATGCCTTAAGAGAGCATTTCCACTGGGAATGCCAAGACTATCCTCAGTCCAAAAAGAGACTCATAGAATTTCTAGATTTGCCACAACATAGGCCTTTAGCAATACCCCCAGTCCTGGAAGTTGTTGATAATGCCTTTATGGAATCCAGCCTTACCCCTGATACTTTACCCCCTGCTCCTACTACAGAGTACCTGATTCTCACAAATTCCTTTTCAAAAATCCTACTGCTGATCCAGAGATCATTTCCCAGGGGCCTAAAGGTATCAAAGCTACTACATCTAAGAATCCCACCCCTTTGGACAGGGATTCCAGAGCTTTGGACAGATGGGTTAAGAAAGTATATACCTCCGCAACTCTCGCCATTAGGGCTCTGAATTGTCAGATGTTATGTGATCCTATCTCGCCTACATTCTGACTGATGGGTTCGGAGCCGATCCCTCGGCTCCGACTCGGCACGCTTATGCCAAAGAGCGAAGTCTCTTATTGGCTGAGCTTACTATATCCCAGGATGCACCACTACCAGTCCCCCAGATCTCGTTTGCCGCTAACTGCGAAGACGTGGTCTCGAGCTGGCTGAGCTGAGTAGTTATTTTAACTAACTTTTTCTGTCAGTTTTTTGCTGTTTTTGTCTTAAAAAGCTGTTTTAACGGCTATTGCTTCTCATTGTGTGTGTTTGGATTTGTTGAAGATTTTTGTTGTGTGATTGGGTTGAGTTTGGTTTAGGCCCCCTTCATCTAGGGCCTTCCCGGTCAGTCAACCCTCCTAAAACCTTACAGGGTTTTCAAAGTTCCCTGTCATTTGCGCTTTTAAGCGATTACTGTAAGCCCATATATTTAAGTCAGTAAGTCAGTAATTGTGTTTTTCCTGTCAAAGATTACTGAAATTGTCTTACCATAATGTCTCAGAATCGTCTGAAAGCAAGGAAACCAAAGAACAAGGCAGAAGCCCTCACAGTCCTAAACGCAATTTATTAAAACAGAAAATCACAGCGTTTTCGCCACACACATATGGTGGCTTCTTCAGAGGATAGCCACCATATGTGTGTGGCGAAAACGCTGTGATTTTCTGTTTTAATAAATTGCGTTTAGGACTGTGAGGGCTTCTGCCTTGTTCTTTGGTTTCCTTGCTTTCAGACGTTTGTGGATTTTTTCAAGTGTTTACCATAATGTCTCAGAATCCTAGGCCTTCGGGCTTTAAAAAATGTACAAAATGTAGTTTCAAAATGTCCATCACGGACGATCACTCACTCTGTGTGTATTGTTTGGGTGCAAAACATTTACAGGAGTCATGCAGCGTATGTCACGCTTTTTCCTCAAGGGTCCTCCAGGAGAGGAAAAATAAATTGATTCTTAAGGGGTTAATTAAACCTTCTTTTGAAGAAGCCTTGGCATCCTCTCCTTCTCCGGCTAAAAAGAAAAGGGCGTCGGTTCCGACCAGTCCGTCGGATCCGACCGCCAAGAGACATAGGCAGATCTCTCCTTCGGCTCCAAGGACTTCGGAGCCGAGGTCGGAACGGTCTGCCTCGATGCCACCAGTATCGACTCCTCTGGCTTCGGAGCCGATAGCTGGGGCATCGAGAGGCGGGTCACCTTCGTCGGCTCCACTGGTCTCGGAGCCGACAAGGGTCGCCCGCTCAGACACTTCCTCCTCGGCGCCGAAGTCCACCTCGGCACCGATGGAATCTGGTGTGTGTATTCCTTCGGCGCCGATAGTCATTGAGTTACCTCGGAGCCGGTCCCCTAGTCCTTTGGGGCCGTTGGAGAGGCCTTCTCGAACCCGTTCTGTTTCCTCTCGGTCTTCGAGAATGTCAGATTCTGATATAGACAGGGTGCTCCAAAGACTGTTCCAGTCCCCAGTCTTCCAAAAATTTGTTTCGGTTCCGACCCAGCTGGCTTCGACGCCGATGACCCTGGCCCACCCCATTGCCATTCCTCCTCCGACTGCTTCGGCTCCGTCGGAGCAGGTGCTGTTGGAGCCAGTGGAGATCTTAGGGTCGGCTCCGACCCTTACTCCAACCCGGGCCTTCGGGTCCGAGTTTGGTACGCGGACTTCTTCGGCTGGACCCGGGGGTGATGTTTTGGGACCTATGCTTTTGGTTCCGAGCCTCCCCCTCGGTGCTTCGGCTGCGGGACTTCCGTCGGCTATCACGGCTCCGGGGACCGGACACTCCCAGGATTCTGGGGGTCCGGCTTTCAGAGCCATGAGGAGTGCCTTGGCCAAGTCCTCTTCGGCCATCTCTCCGGCTTTACCGGCACCTTCCCTGGGCGTGGAGACTGGGTCTTTGGCAATTCCCTGTCCGTAGTCAGCGGAGCCCCGGGGCCTGCGGTTACCCCATTGGGGTTCCCCTCCTCCTGAGGGTTCTTCGGAGTTGTCTTCGGAGGAACCCCCAAGGAAGAGATCGTGCAAGAGGAAGCACGTGGACTCCCCCGAGTCTATTACATCAGACACTGATCTTGATGATGCAGAGGGGTCCCCGAAGTCGTCCTCGGATGATGTCTCATTTGCAGACATCTTAGAGATCCTCAAACAACGAGGCGGCTGGATATCCAAACCCCCCTCTGCTGATGAGTCAGTGCTCCTCAAGGCCTTTGGAGCTCAGCCCTCCGCCTCCTGGGTGTCTCCGCCCTTCGACGAGCTTCTGGATCTAGTTTGTCGAAGGGCGTGGGAACACCCAGATACCGTGGAACCAGTCCCTTCTCGTCCAAATAAATTTTTGTCTGCTCCCCCCGAGAAGGAGTTCCTCACTAAAGGCGTGGCTGTAGATGCCATGGTGGTGGCATCTGCTACACAACAGGACGTGGCAGAGGCTTCAACATCCATCCATCCTCCTAATAAGGAGTCTAGGAGTATGGACAGGTACGGGAAGCGCACCCTGACTTCAGCGGCCTTTACTTTAAGGTCTCTGAATTATTTGGCACATTTTACCAGGCTTCAGAGGGATCTGGTCAAGGAGTTGTCAGATTCCCTCTCGGGTAACCTACCTGAGCAGCTAGCCCAGTCGGTTAGCTCTCAGTTGGCTATCCTTACGTCAATTTCTAACTCGTCCATGAGGCTCATTTCCTATGCGGCCGAAGGCGGTAGAGCGGCAGGCACAGGCGTGGCTCTCACGGAGACAAGCCTGGCTCCGCTTGTGTCAGTTCGGAGGCCTTCAAGTCTTCCTTCGACGCTCCCTTTGATGGGTCCTCCTTGTTTGGACCCAAGGTTAAAGACACCCTTACCCGCTGTGAGCAAGAGGGAAAAACTTTATCTGCCGTAGGTGCCCGTTATTCCACTCCCTTTCGGCCTTACCCCAAGGCTAAAGGAGGGGGAAAAATGTGGTTCCGCAAATCTCGTAAGTTTTTCTCCCAACAGCAGGAAGATTCCCCTTCCAGAGGCAGAGGACGGGCAAATTTTTCACGGAGACGCCGTCCCAGAGGCGGCAGAGGGCCCCGCAATTCTGGAGACCGCGAGTCCTTTCGTGGCTCTTCAGCCTCCCACACGTCATGAGGGATTGCCCGACTGTGCTGCTCGAGCCAGTCGGGTGTCGTTTTGACAAGCACCTAAAAGCCTGGGAGTCAATCACTCAGGACAGATGGGTGCTTCGGATCATTGCCGGAGGTTACACCATCCCATTCACATACTGCCCCACCGTCCAAAAGAATCCCGGACCCACCACCCAGTCAAAGGGAAATGGCAGCCGCAGAAGCTTTAAAGCTGCTAGAAAAGGAGTCATCCAACCGGTCCCCACAGACCAGATCGGATCAGGAAATTACTCCAGGTTCTTTTAGTGCCAAAAAAGACAGGGGACCTGAGACCAATATTGGATCTCAGCAGACTGAACCAATCCATCACGAAATCCAAATTCCGAATGGTCACATTACAATCCATTCTCCCATTGTTGGAGAAGGATGTTTGGATGTGCTCCATAGACCTCAAGGACGCCTATTATCACATACCGATACATCAGGCGTCCAGGAGGTATCTGCGCTTCAGCCTGGGAGTCAGTCATTACCAATTTTGCGCTCTGCCCTTTGGTCTCACCACAGCCCCCAGGGTGTTCACCAAGTGTTTGGCAGTAGTGACGGCTCACCTGAGAAGTCTTGGATTCCAAGTGTTTCCCTATCTGGACGACTGGCTCCTGACTGCCACCACCAGGCATCTACTAATGGACAACCTCAAAGCCACCATCTCCCTGGGTATTACCCTGGGGATTACATTCAATTGGTCAAAGTCTGTCTTGCTGCCCTCTCAACGCATAAAGTTCATAGGAGCAGAGATAGACTCAAGATTGATGCACGTCTTTCTTCCTGCCGAAAGGATCCAAACTTTACAGGGCCAAGTTCAAGCTCTGATCTCGAGATCCAAAGCCCCAGCCAGGATGGTTCTACAAGTTTTAGGCTCAATGTCTGCCACAGTTCTTTTAGTTCCTCTGGCAAGATTGCACATGAGGATTCTTCAGTGGCTATTGTCAACTCAATGGTCCTTTCAGGATCTTCGCGTCAATCATCACATCATGATTACGGAAATATGCAAAAGGGACCTTCGCTGGTGGCTTCAGACATCCAATTTGGATCAAGGAAACCCCTTTGTTCTTCCCTCTCCAGTGGTTACCCTGACGACAGATGCCTCCCAGATAGGGTGGGGGGGCATTGTCTGGGCAGGCTAGTTCAGGGCTCCTGGCTTCCAGACGAAGCTCTTCTCCACATCAACGTGTTGGAGATGAGGGCTGTACTTCTATCCCTACAGGCCTTACACAAGTTTCTTCCTCAGGGCATCATCACCATCCACACAGACAACATGTCGGTGGTCTGGTATCTGAACAAACAAGGAGGGACCAGATCGTTCCCCCTTTGCAGAGAGGCCATGAGAGTGTGGGAATGGGCTGTAGCTACCAACCGCTTCTTGGTAGCGACCCACATCCCGGGAAGGTCAAATATATTGGCAGACAAATTGAGCAGGACAATCTCTCTCCTCACGAGTGGTCTCTAAACCACACAGTAGCAGCTCAGGTTTTCAGGAGATGGGGGACGCCGTGCTGCGACCTATTTGCAACTCCACTAAACACCAAGTGCCAAAGGTTCTTCTCCTTGATCCCACATCAGGGAGTACCACCTATGGATGCTCTAGCACAACCTTGGCCAACAGGGCTACTTTATGCCTTTCCTCCAATTCCACTTCTCCCCAAAGTTATTCAAAAAGCTTCTCAATTGGGGTCCTCAATGATATTGATTGCCCCATACTGGCCTCGTCAGGTATGGTTTCCTTACCTGAAGAAGCATGCGGTGGACGATCCGTGGACTTTAGACCTAATTCCGGACTTGCTAATCCATCAGTCGGGACATCGGCATCAGTCCCTTCAATCTTTGAAATTGACAGCTTGGCTCCTCCACTTCCGACTTTAGTCAGAAGGCACACACTAGACCCGGAAGTTGTTCACATTTTATCTTCGCCCACAAACCCACCACTAACAAATTGTACCTCAGTAAGTGGAAGAGGTTTGCTATCTGGGCTCAACTCAAGGGCTTAGACCCTATCACTGCTCCTGTCCCAGAGGTTTTGAAATTCTTAACATCCCTGTTTAATCAAGGATCTTCTGTCTCAACTATTAAAGTCCAACTAGCGGCTATCTCTAAATTCCACGAATCCATGGATCCTCCTTTGATGAGCAGCAGACTATGCAAAACTTTCATTAAAGGTGCGAGCCTATTAAGACCCCAATTTTTCATCCTGCACCTCTGTGGGATCTTGATTTGGTGCTTCGCATTAACATCTTCCCCTTCGAACCGGCTGCTACATGTGAGTTAAAATATCTGTCTTGGAAAACTGCCTTCTTAGTTGCAATTACTTCTGCAAGAAGAGTTTCAGAGCTTCAAGCCCTGTCTATTAAGCCACCGTGCTTGATTTTCCACAAGGATAGAGTATCACTTAGGCCTAATCCATCCTTTGTCCCAAAGGTCTGTTCTAGTTTCTGTCTCCAACAATCTCTAGAGCTACCAGTTTTCTTCCCAAAATTCTCCAATGAAGCAGAATACACTCTCCATAAATTGGATGTTCACAGGCAATTACGCTTCTATTTAGACAGGACTCAGCAACTTCGTAAGTCAGACCAGTTGTTTGTGTCCTTCTCAGATAATAAATTGGGCCAAACCATCACAAAAGCTACTATCTCCAAATGGATCAGAGATTGCATAACTCAGGCTTATTCTTCTTGAATAAGCAACTTACAACATCTATCAAAGCTCATTCTACCAGAGCTATGGCTACTTCTATAGCTTTTCATTCCAAGCTCGCTATATCGGAAATTTGTGCTGCGGCTACTTGGTCCAATCCGCACACTTTCATTTCCCACTACAAATTGGATGTGGCATCTAAAGGACGAGCTTCATTTGGTTCCACGGTACTCAGGAGTGTTTTCCAGTGAGCCACCCAGGATTCAGGTGCTAGGGACGCTGTCCCATCAGTCAGAATGTAGGCGAGATAGGATCACATAACATCTTTTAGTTATGTACTCACCATAACTTCAGATGTTTGGGATCCATCTCGCCTACATTCCTAATACCCACCCTCCTTCCCCCTGCCTTGGAGATCAGAAGAGATTGAACGGTTTTGAGTTCTACTGTTTTATCTTGTTTCATCTGACGATGTTATATAAGCAGGGCGTGCATGTGTGCATGTATGCGGACAAACTAGATCTGGGGGACTGGTAGTGGTGCATCCTGGGATATAGTAAGCTCAGCCAATAAGAGACTTCGCTCTTTGGCATAAGCGTGCCGAGTCGGAGCCGAGGGATCGGCTCCGAACCCATCAGTCAGAATGTAGGCGAGATGGATCCCAAACATCTGAAGTTATGGTGAGTACATAACTAAAAGTTTCACATGCTGAAGTACCAACAACATATTATGAGATTTATTAAGCAAAACATAGCAGCTTTTACAGACTGTGCAGAAAACAAAGAATTGCAAGAGCTTATGCATTCTGCAAGCCAAGTCAGCAACATTGCAGTGCGGTTTTGATGCCCTAGAAGCATCCTGCAGGGCAGCTGTCACTGGTTCTGTACTGAGAAGGCATGCTTGGCTGAAGGAACAGACCTTGCCAGACCATGTCAAATCAAAGTTATTAGACACACTTTTGCACAAGGAAAGTCTGGCATGAAAGCAGAATAGGTTCTTAAAAAGATGGAAGAAAAAGCTAAATCTATGCAGACAGTTAGATAATTCTTGCAAGTACAGCCTCCTAGATTCAGTAGGCATTGCCCCTCGAAACACTGGTCCTTTCCAGCCCCCGGGGTAACAGACCACTGCCTCAGAGTATGCAGAGATCTAAGCAATGGAGTGCCTCCACCTCCAAAGCAGGGAGTGCTAGGCCATCCCCTTATGGAAAGAATTCCCAATGACTTCTCAACTCCACTCCCCACCTCTGCCCAACTACTTGTGCCCCTAGGAGGAAAACTTGCCCTTCATGCAAAAAACTGGATTTACATCACCAAAGACCGATGGGTCCTCAACATTGTATCCCAGGGGTACAACTTTTACTTCCACTCTGCCAACCCCAAATGGGTTCCCAGACCTTCCTCCTAACAAATGGGCAGAGGCACAAAATCAAGTTCACTCCCTGCTCTCTATAAAAGCAATTCCACCTGTTCCTGCGGAACAGACAGGCCAAGGATTCTATTTCAGACTCTTCATGGTACCCAGTAAAGAGGGCACTTGGTGCCCAATCCTAGATTTGTCAATTCTCAACACCTTCCTGGTGGTACCAAAATTCAAAATGCTCACTCTGCAGCAGCTTCTACGTATGTTAGTCACCCTAGACTTAAAAGAAGCCTATTTGCACATCCCTGTAAGGGACTCATGCAGGAAATATCTACGCTTCAGAGCAGGATCTATGCATTATCAGTTCTCTGCACTTCCCTTTGGCTTATCCACTGCTCCCAAAGTATTCACAAAATATCTGGCTCCAGCCATTGCTTACTGCAGACAGAGAAATATCCCAATTTACCCATACTTGGACGACTGCCTGATTCAGGCAGTCAGTCAGGAAATGCTGTTGCAGCACCTGACATTTGTAAAAAAAACCTTCTAACCTTCCTGGGATACACCATCAATGAAAATAAATCAAAACTTGTCCCCAGTCCAAAAGATTGTATTCCTGGGAACAAGCTTGGACACAGCATTTCAGATGGCATTCCTCACTCCAGTTAAACAAGCCTATCTGACAGACTATTTTACTCAATTGGCCACCAGAACCCAGCTATCCACAAGGAAAATCCTGCAGGCCCTTGGCTTCGTGGCCTCATACATCCTGCTAATTCCATATGCCAGAATGCATACGAGGAAACTTCAATGGTACTTAAAAAGTCTTTGGTGCCAACATTCTCAGGACCTGGAAAATGTCATTCCTGTCATACCCTGTCTAAGGACAGAGTTTCTTTGGTGGGCAGCAGTATGCAACCACAACAAAGGACTGCCCTTTACTCAACCCCTTGCCACCCAGACCCTAACCACAGATGCATCAGACTGTGCCTGGGGGGCACACGTGGATGGCAACTGCATTCAGGGCTGCTGGATCCCAAGTCAAATTCATCTGCAAATCAACTAAAAAGAGATGCTAGCTGTGCAGCATGCTTTGACAGCTTTCAGATCCCTACTCTCACCAGGACAACCACTAATAAAAACAGGCAATACCACAGTTATGTGGTACATCAACAAGCAGGGGGGAACACACTCTTACCCACTCTGCAGACTAGCCATGGCCCTGTGGAACACGGCCTTGGACATGCAGCTCCATCTGCAAGCTCAATTCTGCCAGGCAAACAAAACTCACTGGCAGATGACTTAAGCAGAAATCTCCTCGACCAACACGAGTGGCAGTTAGAGCCCAGCACGTTCAACCTTCTGATTTAGAAATGGGGACTCCAGAGGTGGATCTATTTGCCTCCCCCTGCAATTACCAGCTCAGCAAATTCTGCTCCAAGACTCCTCACAGCAGGGCCTGGAAAGTGGATGCCCTATCCTTCCAGTGGGTAAATCTCTCAAGCTATGCCTTTTCCCCTCTGCCCTTTCTCTCAAGAGTTGCTCAAGATAAGACAGGACAGGACAAGGACAATTCTGATTGCCCCGGACTGGCCACGTCAGCACTGGTACCTGCTCCTGCACAGCCTGTCACTGGTGCCACCCTGGCACCTACACCAGAACCCAACCCTGCTCTCTCAACAGGGGGGACAGATCTTGCATCCGCAACTGCAAACCCTAAATCTTGCAGCCTGGCTTATTCTGGGAATTCTCCCCCAGTAACCAGCCTAAGCAAGCAGGTGCTGGACATCATTCTTGAAGCCAGAAGACCCAGTACAAGGAAATCCTATGCTGATAAGTGGAAAAGGTACTGCTCTGGGATTCAGTCTAAAGGAGAGGACACAAACCTGCCCTCCCTGCCTCTAATCCTGGCTTACTTAGCCTATCCTTCTCCTCCATCAAGATCCATGCCTCTGCCATTTCAGCTCATTACAACACTGAGCTAGCTCTCTTCTCTCACCCTCTTATCAAACAGTTCCTGAGAGGGGCAAACAACTTAAGGCTCCCAAGGAGAGGGCACCCACCCTTGCTTGGGACCTTAACTTTGTTCTCGAAAAGCTCACGCTTCCCCCCTTTGAGCCTGCAGTGTCAGCAGAGTTAAAATTCCTCTGTTGGAAAACAGCCTTGCTTCTGGCCATAACTTCAGCTAGAAGAGTGTCTGAGCTACAAGCACTCATGGCTGTAGAACCCTTCGTTATTTTCTATGCTGACAGGGTTTCCCTCAGGACTAACCTTTCCTTTATGCCTAAAGTGGTATCCAGTGTGGCTCTCAACCAATCTATCCATTTTCCAACCCTCTTCCCTAATCCTCAAAATAAAGGGGAAAGGATCCTGCACTCCTTGGACGTGCTCAGATTCTACCTTGATAGGACTAAGCCCTTCAGGAAATCTAACCAGTTACTAGTCAGCTTTGCACCAGGGGCAGAGGGCAAGGCCATTTCTAAACAAACCATTTCCAAATGGATATAACACTGCATCTGAGCTACAAGCACTCATGGCTGTAGAACCCTTCGTTATTTTCTATGCTGACAGGGTTTCCCTCAGGACTAACCTTTCCTTTATGCCTAAAGTGGTATCCAGTGTGGCTCTCAACCAATCTATTCATTTTCCAACCCTCTTCCCTAATCCTCAAAATAAAGGGGAAAGGATCCTGCACTTCTTGGACGTGCTCAGATTCTACCTTGATAGGACTAAGCCCTTCAGGAAATCTGACCAGTAACTAGTCAGCTTTGCACCAGGGGCAGAAGGCAAGGCCATTTCTAAACAAACAATTTCCAAATGGATATAACACTGCATCCATTTCTGCTAAAAGCACCATGGGAAACCAACCCCGCAGGGGGTCTGAACACATTCCACTAGGGCAACTTCTACCTCTACAGCATTCCTCAGGGGAGCTCCTACCAGGGGCATCCTGGAAGCTGCTACCTGGAGTTCTGTACACACCTTCACCAAGCATTACTACCTGCCTATCTTTTCCATATCCAGGGCGGGTTTCGCTACAGTAGTCCTGCAAGGCATACTAGCCAGCCCCAACTCTTCTTGACTGCCTTCACCTTTCTTCAGCTTTGGGAATCTACCCAAGTGTGATGACTGCAACAGTGAAACACGAACAACTTAGTACAGTTGTGTACACTTACCATAAATGTAGATGTTTGAGTGTATTCACTGTTGCAGTCCTGGTTTCCCTCCCTCCAGACCCTTGTTTGTCTCCTCTCTATACCCATTACTCACCCCTTTCTGGGGTATTGGTATTTTCCTTTTTGCTGGTGGTGTTTTCCCCACCATAACTTAGCTCCCTATTTAGGGGGCCTCCTGATATTTGGGGCAAGAAAAACTGATGTAATGGCGTTGGCTGCCTGTTTTTATACCCCTGATGACCTGACGTCAGTCCTGGAGTGACAGCAACCAATGCAGAAATACTAAGTCTCTGGTATTCGGGCCGAATGAGGGCTACCTGCAGGCAGATAACCCGTGTGTGATGACTGCAACAGTGAATACACTCAAACATCTACATTTATGGTAAGTGTACATAACCGTACTTTCTTTCCCCAACATTTTTGGTAATATGGGTCCCAAAGTCTACTAAAATGGTATTTTAGCCATATTTAAAATGTATAAGATTAACAATTAAAATTAAGTAAAACACAATGATGCAGTTCTTGTCCACATAATTGTGTATTATTTCAGCTGATAAGGGCTTTTGCCTTATAAGAGGGCTTAATTGGATCTCAGTTTAACAATAGTGCTTCACTGTAGTTCTGCATTCTTACAATGATGAAAAGAAAGTGACACAAAAGGAAAGTGAACACTGGGGGTAGTGGATATGGTTAAGAACAGTAGAATTGGTCAGGATTTGCACTGATGTTTACCATAAAAGAACAGTTTGGCTGAAAAAGATCAAGATCCTATTGCCCCAATGAGGGAATGAGTTGGCCAGTAGTGTCGTGAAGGAGGAGTGGCAGGTGACTGACTAGTGGGCCTAAGTTAGTGACCATTGATAGGTAAAAAAAAAAAAAGTCTTTGATTGGTTGGGGGGGGCGGGTTCCGCCTAGGTATACTGTGACTGAGTGGAAGTTAGCTTTGGAGACAGCACAGTGTTACTAAGTACGGCAAATTACAGTGTACACTTAGATTGCTTTTATATCTAGTCTTTGAGGTTTATGCACAAAAGAATGTGACTGCATTAGGTACACCAGGAAGTTTTTTTTTTATTAATGAGTTTGTGTCTGTGAAGCAAAAAAAAGAATACATTATTTTTTTCCATTGCTACTCCAGTAATACTCACTAGTCACTCCAGCAGGCATCTTCGCTATTACTGCATACAGAGCCCCTTAGCACTGTTAGCATTTATTCATTTGTCTCATCTCTCTCCCCCCTCTAAGCATCTTCGTGTATGGTTTTTGTTTGCTCTTAGGTCCTTTTTTTTTTTTTTTTTACTTACCTCTCCATCTCTGTTTAGGTCCCATACTTAGGCCTTTCTCTCTCATTCTTACTAAACAGTTATTGCTCCTTCTACAGCTATCTTTTTTTTTATTTCCTCTAAATTAAAAGGTGGAAGAAGGGCTGTGAGCTGATTGGGTTATTTGAAAATGCATCCATAAAGCCTTCTGGGAGGAAGGTAGTATTTGTATGGTAGTAGTTGTATGTTATTTTACCCCAAAGCTTTATTAGCCGTTTCCAAATTTCCACATTTTCTTGTTTTAGAACTACTATCTAGTGTAGACATTTTTTTTACTGGCTAGAACCAGATTTTTTGTTGGTTTGTTAGTGAGATATAGTAAAGCCTGGAGCTCTGGGAGGGATCTTTCCCTTCCAGAATGCTTGTGCTTTAAATCTCTTTGCTTTAGAATTGAGTTCAGGGGTGATCCAAGGATCTAATGTTTATTTCCATCCAATTCAACATGTGGGACATTGCATCCAACTTCGGCACTGAATTTGAAGCTTCCACAATTCTAAGGCTCTGAATCCTCCCCTACCCATAATTCCCCAAACTCCAATCTAATACCTCAGATCCCATTTGCTGCATGAAGACGTCTGAAGCATTTTTGAGGGCTGTTGTATCCTTTGCTTTTTTTCAGCTGAAATTCCTTGCTAGAAAGTTATATATCTTTTCCCCTTATTCCTCCTGTACCAAGAGAGAGAACTACTCTCTACAGTTTGACAGTTTTGTTAGATGACTTCTAGGATAGACGTTGGTATTTGTATAGAGGTTTTTTTCTTGGATTGATAGTATGTAATCATTTAGTTGTGAGGATTTGTTAATAGTACATGCAACTTTAGTTTTAAAAATCTTTGATAGTAAGTAAGAATTTGTTGGATAGTGCTTGCAGTGCTGTTAAACTTAACATTAAGCAAGTTTTTGGTAATATTTATTATGTTCTTTGAGTAGTTAAGATAGTCTTTGTAGTTTTAAAAAATAATAGCTGAGTCTCGAGCTTTTAATAAATGCTCGGAATGTGGACGTAAATTGCCCCCTCAGGATCCACACAGTGTGTATATTGTCTGGGTGCTGCCAGTTTGAACACAGAATGTTCCACGTGCACTTCCTTCAGTGCTAGAGCTTTGCAAGCTCATCATGACAAGCTGGTGGTGAGAGGTATACTCCCTCCACAGACAGAGATCTTGGTTTATGGGGCTCCTTCTTCTGCCTCCTTTGCCAAGAAACAGGACAGGGCTAGGCTTCTAAAAAGGCCTCAGACAAAGAGAAAAGTAAACAGAAAGAGAAAAGGAAAAGGAAAATGTTTCACCTTCTACCAGTAAACGTTCATTGGCGCCATCATTACCAGTCAGACCATTACCTAAACTGCCTTGGAGGTTGGAAATGAAAGAATGTCAGTCCTGTCCATCCTCTCCTCTTCCCTGTTTTTTACCTGAACCAGTGAGCCCAAGATTACACAATTTTACAAGAAAAGAGATACTTCAGGTCTTCTTCAATGGCTTCATCTACCTGATCATCTTGGAGCTTAACAGAGCATGACATCAATAGGAGGATGAGAAAGTTTTTGAGAATGTAGATCTAGCTTGGGGTTCTATTAGAACCGTCCTCAGGGAATGTACTGACCATTGGCCATTGTGCTCCTCCACATCGTTTGCCTGTTGTGGTCCATCTTTTGGCTCTGACAGTTTTGAATGCGACTCATCCAGAAGCACTTCTGTCAGCTCCAACACTTCAATCAACTTCAGCACTGACAGCTTCCCTATTCCTCTTGACTCTGACATCCTTGGATTGGGAAGGGACTTTTAGCTTTAGCATTGGTGCTGACTTCCAGAGGGGATGGTTCAACCCCCAATGTTCTTGGAGCTCTCTCTTCCCCGGATACTTTGTCACTAGATAGCTCAGGTCTGAGATCAGCTTCGAGGCCAAGACTGGTCGGGGTCTAGGTTTCTCTCTCTTCTTTGGATCCAGAAAGATCCTCTGTTCCAGAAGCAGCTTCAGCCTTTGAAGTTGTTGAAACAATTTTGGGTTTACCCAAAGAGAGGGCGCTTTCTCCTTGATCAGTTCCACCCAAGCCCTAGCTAGATCCTGCGACACCATCATCTTTTCATCCTGCCAGACAAGGACTGTTGGCATCATAGGCTTCTGAAATAACCTATGTCAGCTCCTGTCTGATTCTGAACCATCTTCCCCCACAACAGAATCAGTTCACAAGAAATGGATGTGCAAATGAAAGCACAGACTCCTCCCCAGAGTCTTTCATGGAGGATAAAGATTTTGATGAAGGCTAGGGTTCCTCCAGATTCTCCTCAGAAGGTCACCTTTGGTGAAATTCTTGAACTCATGAAACAGAGAGGGGGATGGTCCACCAAGTATCTCTCACCAGATGAATTTGTATTTTTGGAAACCTTTGGTTCCAGCTGAACATCGTCCTGGGTGGTACCACCAGTTGATCCACTAGTTAGCATTATGGTGTAACAGGCTTGGAAAGGACCCTGATGTGGTGGAGCCCATTCCAAAGAAACTAGACAGGATTTTGGCAGCTCCAAAAGATGAGAAGCATTAAAGTAAAGGTCCTCCAGTAGATGCCATGGTTGTAGCAGCAGCCACAAAAAAGAAATTGTCTGAAGAAAGTTCCTCTGTCCATCTCCCTAACAGGGAGCCTGAGGCATTGGACAAGTTTGGAAAATGGACATACTCGGTGACCTTTGCATTCAGGTCACTGAACTATCTTGCTCATGTTGTCAGATTTCAGAGGGACTTGACTAAAGAAACCTACAAGTCTCTTTCTGGAGTTTTGCCTATGGACGTCCAAAAGACTGTGGACTCCCAACTCTAAATTCTGCAGTCAGCCTCTAATTTAGCCATGCATCTCATTTCTAACACAGCTGAGGCTCAGCCAGAGTGGCACACACAGTCCTGTGGTTAGATGGCATTCCTGGATGCGTGTCTGTGATTTTGAGGAAGGCTTCAAGATGTCCTTCATCATTGCCCCTTATGATGGCTCTACATTTTATGGGCCAAGGTGAAAGACGTGCTGACTGGGAGCCAACAAGATGGTAAGACTGTTTTGTAGTATGCATTAATTTTTCCTAACCTCAAAGATCCTACTATTGGAATCAGAGAGCTGGCAAAAGATGTGGTTTCATACGTCACAGAGTTCTTACCACGGTTTTCCTAGTGATAGACCTCAACATGGTAGTGGTGGAGGGAATCCCAAAGACATCATCCCAGATGCAGAGGTGGACTGCATAATCAGGATTTCCACGATCCCTTTACTGAGAGTACCTGTCAACCTTCCTGAATGATTGCTTGATTGCTGTACTCTAGAGACAGTTGGGTACACTTATCTCTGCACCATCAAGCCTGGCAAGATTTAACAAGAAACACATGGGTGCAAAATATAATTTCCAGAGGCTATTTGATTCCCTTTTCTTGTCCTCCCATAAAGAAGAAAGTAATTCCCAACATTTCACCCAGTCAGTGGGAACCAGCAGCAGTTAAAATTTCCAGGTTGCTTGAAAAAAGTGTCATTCTACTGGTCCCCAAAGACTATTTAGGCTCTAGAGTCTACTCAAGGTTGTTTTTAGTTCCAAAGAAAATGGGGGACCTCAGACCAATTTTGGATCTCAGCTGTCTCAACCAATTTGTAAAACAGGCAGAATTCTTGACTGTTATAGTTTAGTCTACATTGTCTCTTCTGAGAAGAATGATTGGGGTGTGCTTGTTAGAGTTTCATTATGCTTACTATGATGTGAAAATAGAGAAGCAATCCAGGAGATTTCTCTACTGCTGGCTGTGAGCCAATCACTTCCAATTAAGAGTCCTGCCATTTGGTCTCACCACAGTCCACAAGGTGTTCACCAAGGTAATGCCAGTGGCAGCGGAGCACTTGTGCTACCTAGTCTTGTCTTGTACTTGTCCCCTGCTTAGATGATTGGCTACTAAGTTCTACATTCAGACATCATCTGGTATACCATCTGTACCTTCTCCTCTAGTGCTTACAGGATCTAGGTACAACTTCAAAAGTGTCAATTGTTGACAACACAACGGGTAGAATTTATCAGATGCCACCTCAGTACTACTCTGTAAATTGTCAGTCTCTCCACAATAGAGAGCTTGTTCATTGCCTGAAATGGCCACATAGGCAATGCATCATACCCACCCCGCACTCAGCAAGATTAATACTACATCTTTTAGATCTCATGGCTTCCTCAGTTCTAATGGTTTTGATGGCTCATTACCATATGAGGATTCTTCAGTGGATGCTTGCAGCTCAGTGATCTCAATAATTCCATCCCTTACATGCCAAGATCTGACTGCAAGAGTTCCAGACAACACATTGGGTGATGGAATAATTCTGCTTTGGTGACACAAAGATGACCTCTTCATACAAGTCACTGGTAGCAATAGTGACCACAGATGCCCCCCTTCTAGGATTGGGGCATTTCAGAGGGAGAATGATCCGAGGTACTACTAGGTCCATTTTAGAGGCCAAACTTCACATCAACATTTTGGAGATGAGGGCTGTTCTACCATTGTAGCCTCCACAGGATGTCCTTCCCAAGGGTGTAATTTCCACAGAAACAGACAGTATGGCTATTTGGTACATCAACAAGCAAGGTGGAACTCATTCTTACCAATTATGTTGAGAGGCCACGAGGGTTTGGAAGTGGGTGATGTCTTCACACCATTTTCTGATAGCAACGCACATTCCTGGGTGTTCCAGTGTTCTAGCAGACAAATAGAACAGGACTATCCTAACTCTTCGTTAGTGTTCCTTCAATCCAGCAGTGGCAACTTTGATTTTTAGCCACTGGGGCCAACCTTGCTGCAACCTTTTTGCCTCCTACCTGAACAAGTGCAGCAGTCATTTTGCCTTAATCCCTCCAGAGGGAGAATCCCCAAGCGAAGCTCTGGTCAACAGTTTGTTCCCTTTTCTTCTACATGCCTTTCCACATTCCCCCTGAAGAACAAATTAATTCAGAAAGCGGGCAATGCAAGGCCAAGGTAATCCTTATTACCCCCTTCTGGCTCTGGAAAACATGATTCTCCTTTCTGTGTCTATTTCATTACTTCTTCCATGGGTGCTGGATCAGTGTCCAGATTTTCTGTCTCATCTGTCCAGATTGCTGCCTCTGGACCAGGCTACCATGAAAATAACTGCTTGGTACCTCCAATTTTGACAATAGCCAGAGATACTAGGCTTCCCATTGCCATTGTTGACATCATATCAGCTTCTCAAAAACCTGCTACAAAAAAGGGTTTATAAGGTTTTCCTTTTGAGCAAGAGCTAAAGGCTTGGATCCTTTCTTTGCTCCCATACCATCGAATAAGGCTCTTAACTATTCTACAGTTAGAGTTCAATTGGCAGCAATTTCCAATTTTCATGTTAGACAAAATGATACTTCTGTGGCTTCTCTCAAATTTTCAAAAGCCTTTCTTTTGTTTCCCCCATTAGAGACCCAGTCCCTCCATAGGATATTACAATTATGTTCCAAGCTCTGACTCAACCGCCCATTGACACTGCTGCCATTATAGATATCAAATTTTTGAGCTGTAAAATATTTTTTTTGTCACAATCACTTCTGCCAGATGGAGTTTGGAACTGCAAACACACTCATGTAAACCATATTTTGTTTTCCATAAGGATAGGATTTCTCTCTCCAGACTAAAGAATCTTTTTTTCCAAAGGTGGCATCCATAAATAACTTAAATCAATCCATAGATTTACCAGTGTTCTTTCCTACATTTTCAAACAAGGAGGAATATATACAGCACATGCTAAATGTCCAGAATCAACTCAGGTTCTATCTTCATCGAATGAAACAATTCAGAAAATGTGATCAATTTTTTATTGCCTCCTGATAAGATAGACTTGATAGAGCTGTTACAAAAGTTACACTGTCCAGATTGTTGTCAAATTGTATTTCTTTTGTCTGTGCTCAGTTGGGTTTAAATCTGCAGTCTAAACCAAAGGCTTATTCAACCAAGACAGTAACTACCTCAACAGCCTTTTCTAAAAGGCTATCCATTGATGACATTTGTGTAGCATCTGCTTGGTGTACTGTGCAGACCTGTGTTACTTATTATAAACTCAGATATAGTTCCTACTTGGACTCCACCATTCCTAGAAATGCCCTTCCTTGATACCACTCAGACAGCTTGGGAATCTGTTCCATATGTTGAAGCGGATGAAAATAGACAACATTGGATGTAAAGGTTGTGTATACCATAACAACAGATCCATGTTGTCAGATTTTCATCCGGTTCAACAACCCCTCCCTTCAGCCCCCTTACCAAATTGTTATTTTTACATATATTTTAAGACAGCTTTGAGATGTTGTGGTTGACACACCACACTATCACCAGCACTGTCACATAACTTTGACCTTTTTCATCTCTTTCAGGTTTGGATTGAGGGTCTCTACTATTTTGTCATAATTAGGTCTGAATACTTTTATGTAAGGCAGACTAGAGCTGAGGTATTAAGTTGGACTCTGGGAGTTATAGGTAGGGGAGGAGGCAGAGCCCTGGAAGTGTGAATGCTTCAAATTCGGTGCAAAGGTCAGATGCAACATCCCATATGTTGAAAGGATGAAAATCAGGAAATGTGGATCTTTCATTATGGTAAGTACATATTTTTTGTTTCCCTGTCAGCATATTTTCCAGTTTTAAAATAATGTTTGTTAAATTAGGCAGGCTAGTTCTGTAGCTATACTCTTACAGAAAGTAAACCAGTTCATTAAACTAATCACTTACATTTCGAACAGTGCACTCTTTTGGTTGTTGATTTTTTATATACATATATATATATATATATATATATATATATATATATATATATGTAAAGACATAGATGTATATAGATATGTATGTGTACACACACACACACACACACACACATATATATATATATATATATATATATATATATATATATATATATATACACACATATATATATATATATATATGTGTGTATATATATATATATATATATATATATATATATATATATAGATCATCGATATATGTAAATGTATATTTGGAGGGTTGCTTTTTACTGTGAGTAGAAACAATTGGCAGCAAAGTCAGACTATAATTTGTTTAGTACATTCAAGGTCTAGGAGTGTATGGTCATTTGAAAGAAAATTAGGCCTAGTTGGGTGCTGACAGATTTGGTTAGGGCCATGTTCGGATTACCAGTCTAAAATGTCATGCCTACCAGGACCAAAGAATTTCATATTAAAGTCTCCTATAATTTTTGGTGGATGTGTGGAGACTGGAAAAATACAGATTCATTGTCTGAGGTTGATGCAGGAGAGGAAAGGTATACTATGGCATCTATTAACTTTAGATGAGCTGTGAATTGAAAACTTGGAGTAAGCTAGTTGGAGATATACTTATCAGTGGTACAGTAAGTAATAGGGAGTCTACAGAAGAGATGGCTTTTGAAGAAAATAGTCACCACCAGTTCCGAGGACAAGTGCAGTATGTTGTCATGAGATTATAAGTATGGAAATGAAACTGCAAGTTTTTGATTCAGGTTTTATCCAAGTTTCATAAATAGCAGTTAAAGATTATAATACAGGATCATGCTTGAAGAATGTCAAACATAAATTTATTTAAATCAGGTAGGTGCATTGGTTGTTGAGCCCTTTTCAACCAAAAACTTGGGCTTATTTCTCCAATATTTAATAAATCAAATTTGTAATCACTGCATGAGTGGAATGAATAAAATGCTGCTGAGAACTAACCATCCTTCCCATCACTCAAGCACACATTTGCATGTTCACTTTTTGATAAAGTCATATTAACCTGGGTGTGGGTATTTTGGTTAGTGCCATGTGTAGAAGTCTACCATTTGTGGCATAGTCCCATACCACCTCTGGCTGAATACATCATCGTCCAAGACTTCAGTCAACTCTTGCTCCCTGGCCGCCCTATGTTTTCACATATCCTAGTCTGCTGTTGGCAGATGTCTTAAGTTGTGTAATAGCAGTTTTCAGTGGAATATAAATACATGCCATTGTAATTTTCCTTCCTTGCCAGTAGCCCCTTACAATCACAAATCTATCATTTTTTTATCTTTTTTTCCCTTATTTATCACAATTGGAGAACCTTTAGCAATTGGTATAATTACTCCCCCTTTTCTCTGTCCCTGATATTCTGCAGAATATCCATTCTGAAATCCTCTGTCAAATTCACAGTGGCCTTTCTTTCCAAATGTATCTCCTGCAGCACTGCTATTTGCACTCTACATTTCTTAATATACTTCAGTCTTCTTTCCTTTTTATCTCTGCTGGTAAGGCCATTCATGTTCCTGGAGAAAATTGCATAGCCATCATGATAAGATGGTATTATTCCCACCTATTATATATAACAGTTTTTTAATGTTTATTTCCAGCTTTTGTGTTACACACACACACCGTTTGTCAGCCTGATATTTGTACAGTTGTTTCTTCTCATTTCCGTTTCATTCTATGTCACATTCTTTAAGACTTTTTGTTTTAATGAAAACCTTCAAACAAAAAAGTAAATACCAAGCACCCCATACTCTATTAACTTGGAACAGAAACTCAAAGCTATGCACATCTTCAAAACATAACATTTACCCCTTCAGAAGGGAACAGTTGCCTCAAATTGATAGCTGCACCTACATGCATTGTCTAATCTAAAATTAAGGATACCTGTGCTAAAGTGTATGCTACTGCCTGTGCTCCCATTTACACTAGATTGATGTCTGTTTTTTTTTCCTTGCCTCTCTTTCCCTCCCAGATATGAAAAGCAGCGTGCATGCTTTCAGAAAATATTAACTTTTGGCCCTAAGAAAAAGTGCTGTGGCTTTCTTTAAATAAAACTAAATGTTACACTGTTCTGTTAACTGCATTTAAGTATTAGGGCTGCTAGGGAAGTTACCTCTTATTCACTTCCCATAATTTCAAACTTATTTTTTTTTTCACAGAACTGCTTGCCATTGTACCTTTACATTTTGAATTTCCCTCAGTAAAGTATACTTAGAATTCTCAAGAGTAACTGCTTCCACCTGCATACAGCTCATCTCCATGGAAATGTACTTAGCAATGAGTCTTTGTAAGTTTAATGCAGAAAAGAACAATCAGCTCCCTTCAGTTGTAGATATCCTGATACCACTGAACATTTTCCATTGAAAAGCAAACAAGCTAATATCCTTGCAGTTGTAAGAAACTTAGCATTTTCATGGCTTTCATTATTCTGTCTTTTAAAGTCTACATGCTTACAAAAACACCTGTTTACTGCATAAGCCAAAGGTTGTAGTCTACACATTCACCCTTGTAAAATAAGGAGAGAAAATATCCTAATTCTACATATAATATAATATAATCAGTGCACTTTTACACCCCACCCTCAACCTAGCAACCCAAGATCACAGCATATAAACATTAAACTTGCTTTCGTCCAGCCTCTCTTCTCTTGCTATATTGCAAATCCTATATTTTTTACAAATAAAAAAGTACTTGTTTACTTTAATATCTTGAACACATATAACAGCCACTGAAAATACTACACCCAAATTCAAAATGTCTGACTACACAAAACTGTTTTACTGTATAATATGCAGTTTATATCATGAAATGTTTTAAAATTGTTTGTTAGTTCCCCCTTTTAGTGTCCTTCTACACATTAATGCCACAAAGTGAGGCATATGCTTTATAGTCCACCCACAAGTTTAACAAAGTCAGCAACAAAAGTCCAGTGTTTTAGATACGATGCTTTATAGTCTTCTATTTATTCACTAATTTCAGACTTGCTGATCATCATCTTCCTGTTCATCTTCATCTCCCAACACCAGAGTCTGGTTCAAGTCTGAGGTACTGCTGATTCTTCTAGTAAACTTGAGCATTTTCCTTTGGAACATTGGAAAAGGTTTCACTGGCAAAGTCCTCTCTATAAACCTTACCATTAGAAAAATGAGCAGCAGAGTCATCTTCTGCTTGCTGACATACTTTTTGTTGAAGGTTTTTATTTCCTCCTTAGCCTGCTCTGTGTCAAAAATGACTTTGATCCACCAGTAAAAAACACTTTGAAGACAGCTGGATACAGCAGCTTGAGTCTCACACCTGCCTCTCAGCATTCCCTGGTTGCTGGGATAAATGTGCTTCTCTCCTGCCTTGTGTACAGTGAATAATCTACAAACACTTTGCTGCATCCAGTTTTTTTAATATTTTGCCCTTCTGCCACAGTTTTGTCAGCATTAACTCATTCTGCATGTGTGATTCATCTGCACTAATATAGATATTGGCTGCTTTCTTATGGCCAGGTGTGGAGCATACACTTGATGTGCCCTTTCAATTAACAAATTCTGCTGTTGAACACCAGTGCAGTTGCTTATTTGTGCTTTCATAAAATTAATACCGTCTGTTCTTTCTAGTTTCTCTGGTACAGCAGAAATTCTCAGATTTTCTCTGCATATGCTGTCTTCTAACTCTACTAGAAACAGTTTTTCTGTAGAAACCTTATATTAAACCAGCTTTTTCTTCATGTCAGCCTCTGATTTTTTTGCGGTTTTAGTTCATCTGAATGGCAGGTTAGAGCTTCTTCTATTTTTCCAGCCTTTTGTTGTTTGAATTGATATATTCCTTCAGTGTTTCATTTATTTTATTTCTTAGTACATTTGATTTATTTTTCCTCTAAATTACTAGAACCCATCTCTTGAACCAAATCTGAAGCTTGAACTGCTTTTTGCTGAGCAGCTGCAGAATCCTTCCCAGACAGTGTTTTCTCTTCATGTGAGATCATAGCCCTTCCACTGAAATCCAAGTTGTGCAATAACAGTATTCTTAATAATTTTACCTTTAATTAGTTAGGTAAAGTCCAGTTGTCAGGTACAGTATATATACATCTATATAATTTATGTATAAATATATTCACTGTGCCGTCCATGTATAAACATATATTTATACATGGACAGTGCAGTGGTGCAGAAGTAGCATTGTCACCTCACAGCAAGAGGCTCTCCGGTTCGATTCTTGGCTGGGGTGCCTTCTGTGCGGAGTCTGCATGTCCTCCCTGCATTCGTTTGGGTTTCCTTTGGGTGCTCTGGTTTCCTCCCACATTTCAAAGACATGCATCTGGAGCATTTCTCCCTGGGCCTTCGCTGAAAATTGGCTTCATTCCAAGTCGGACTTTCCCTGTAAAACAAATGTTAAATAAAATAAAATAAATACATCTGACTAAAGTTTTTGACACGGTTGACCACCAAATCCTCTAAGTTTGCCCTACTGTCATGTGAAATGGGCAAAAGAGCTTGTCAGTGATTCAACATTTGTCTTTTAAATTGCTACTTCAGTGTAGAAATAGACCTCCACCACCTCCTCCAGCTCTCCCTTGCTCAAAAAAGTCTCCCCAAAGTAAGTTCTTTACCCATTACTTTTCTCTTTATATAAACAAATTTCTGTCAGGAAATTCCCCTGCTCCATATCGTTATCTACACAGATTTCTCACACCATAATGCAAAACTTTCACTACAGAAATACCTCTAGCCCTCACCAGCTGGTTAAGCATCCTGGAAATTAATACTGATCCCAGCTAAAACCAAAGTTATGCTAGAAAATTAATTAATCTAAACCAAAGTTATGCTTTTCAGTACTCACTGAAATCTACAATCTGTTCCCTCAGATTTGGCTATGTATGACCATCTCCAAAATGTACTAGGAACTATTTCCTTCATATACTTAGGATTACAACTGGACCAATATCTAAACCAGCACATATATAAAGGTAAATCAGAAGTGCATCAGGCTCTCTTGCAGATATGGAGTATTTCAAACTTTGTGTCCTCATCAGGCAGAGAAGCCACTGGAAAAGCAATCTTCATGGCCAAACTACAGTATGTCTATCCAGTCAAACCCTCAGACTCAGGAGGGGAAATCTTATCACAATTAAACAGCTTCTAACAAAATTTGTTGATAATCTCCCTATCCCCAAGAACTGAATGCCTTAGTGGTGCTCTCAAAAAAGAAAAAAAAAAGCTGCTAGCTCACCCTCACCCATCCTAGGAGGAGGGTCAGTGGCTTGACCTGCCACATAGGATGACATCTAGCAGAAGCACAAAGTGTTACTCACAGGCGTTCTAAACCTCATCAGTCATGGTGCTGAGCACCAGTATGCCAAGGGGAGCCCAGAGTATGGCGACACATTTTGCCTCCCAGGACCACCTGAACTGTAGTCATGAAACGGTGCTTATCACAATTCCCAAACAGACACATATGGGCTTGTAGGGCTCTTGTCCAGCCAAAGAAATGGATGATTGGGTATTGGTAGCGGAGCAATCAGACAAGGTCCTGGTTGTGTGGGCACAAAAAATAAATGAATAAAAGCAGATTGGCTTCCTGCCCAACAAAGGACATATCTTCTTTTATGCTTCCTCCTGTTTAAGCTACTGAATCAAAATGTCTTGTTATACTTCACTGGCAGACTTACAAGAAGGGAAAGAATTACAGTCTTTGGTCACAGCATTTTCACACCTCATTTTCAAACAAATGTAGTAGCCACAACTTCTCTATTCTAGGTCCCTAACTACAGGGTGACAATACCTTCCTCCATTAGAGAGAGAGAACTGCTTTCTATAAAATCAGGAAAAGTCTCAAACAACACCTAGTGAAAAGGACAGAATGTCAGTCTTAAAGCTGGAATAAGTTAAGTACCTCCCACAGGGCAACTAATGACAACTCATCTACAGACTTATGTTACAGTTAAATAATAAATCCACCATAACCTGCTTACCACCTCTTTACCACTCCCCTCTGCTGCCTTCTTAACCCCCTTCTTATACTCCCTTCTCTCATATTTCCTTTTCATTGCAACTCTGTTTAGTCACCAGTTTGTGTACATTTTCCAATTGCAATTTCCACAAGTGGGGAGTTGTCTCTCCACAGTTACTTGCCTTGTAAATGTATTACTCTCATTCTGTACATGACATTTATAAAATGAAAATTATCATTCTGTTTGTGTGAAATGTTTGAGATTATCACTGCTGTATATTGTAAACTGTGTACCTTTCACTGAACCTGCCTTTTGGATCAATGATTTATATCAGCTGATAATATTTAAATAAATAAATTCTAAATTGAAACTTGAAATTTGCCCTAAGGGGGAGAAATGAGATCTTGATTCAAAGCCATGGCAGTGTATTTAAAGGAAACAAAATAGAGGTTAAATCACACTGAAATTAAGTTAATGGTTTCCTGATCATCCTAGCTAAACAGCTTGACAACCACCTGAAGAAGCACATGTGGTTATTAGCTGATGCCAAGATCATCACAGACAAAAATGCTATAATTTTCTAGAATCTTAAACAACCCAACCCAGCCGCAAACAGTAACTCCACAATTAAAAAAATTCCTATGCATCCTTAAGACAATAACCATTGCCCCTGACCAACTTCCATTTGAATACCTCAAAGTTGTTGCAGATAGCCATGCATATCCTGTCTTCTAATACACTGCTCACTGCAAGAAAAATGTCCCCACCTTATGGAAAAAATCCTATACTATACCCTCCATAAAGTTGGTTCATCTACCGAGCTTACAAACTATAGACCAGTCGCCATTCTCTCACCCTTATCCAAAATCTTGGAAAGATATATTCACTGTCATCTTACTACATGTATTACTTTTTATAACCTTCTCTCTCAGCATGGTTTCATATCCCATCACACTACAACCATTGCCCTTCTATGGTTTACAGATATAAATCAGAATAGAAATTCAGGTCTTCTAACCTCACCCCTAATTCTGGATCTGTCCAAGGTATTCAACACAGTCAGTGATTTAATTATTTTCCTATAGGCTGTCATCCTTGTCTCTTAACTGGTTTCTTGGTTACCTCTGTAATAGGTCCCAAGCAGTGAAATAGCAAGATGATTTCTCTTTTTCCTTACTATATATGTCAAGAGTCCCACAAGGCTCCATCTTAGGACCAGTACTGTCTAACTTCTTTATCGATTACCTAAACATCAGCCATAGAGAACACCATAGTACAATATATTGATGACACCACCCTAATTTTTGCTGCTAGGATACTGCTACAAGCACTCGCCCAGAAATCCTTTTCCTCCATAGAAGCTTGGCAATATGACGCACTTCTTCATGAATCAAAATAAACTGCTACAGTTCAACTCAACGTTCTCTCCTTCCAAAAATTACCTTTAATGTACTGTTATCCAACAAGACCAATATAGAACTAGCATCAAACACAAAAATACTAGGTGTGACTATAGACCACCTGTAATTTGATCTCCACCTTCAGCAAGCCATAAAGACACACCAAAAGCTAGGCTACCTGTATAGATTAAAGCACTACATTATTGACTCTGATAAACAAAACACAGCCACTTATTTTCTACTCTCCACAATATTATATGCCCTTCCTATCCTAACCAATCTCAATTCTTCTCTATCAGCCAAACTGGAATAATGCAATAAAGTAGCTAAATTCGCAACCAACTGACAATGTAGATGACATCAGTGATTCTCTCTCTAAAACTAAATTGGCTTGAACTAAATAGACTGCTGTACTCACAATTAGTTACAATCTGCAAACTACTGAAAAAATATGAAAAATTCCCAACTCTTGACTCCATTCAACCTTATACTACTAAAAGGTCTTTGTGCTCCACTGACAAATCAGTACTCTCCATAACTAAACCTGAAAATATACAGGGTACTCCCTTTATTCACACTTCATTGCTAACAGCTGGAATACCATCCAACTCCACTTAAGAACTGCCTGCAACCTGAAAGACTTTAAATGCCAACTGAAGCAATACCTGACAGGTAAGTGGCTCTGCACCTGCACCACCCCTGGTTAAACTATTACTGATACAGCTGTATCAATTTGTGCCATAACGCTCTGCTGTGCAAAACCTAATGTACTGTTATCACAACTATACTTTCCTGTATCATCTAATATAGCAACAACTCATGCCTGGGTGTGGGTAATGCTGGATTTACCCACAGTTGGTGTGGTTTGGTCACGAGGGCGAAGCCCGAGTGGCCAAATAAAGACAACCGTGGGTAAATCCAGCATTACCCACACCCAGAAGTGGGTTATTGCTATTATACGATGACATTATTTAAGAAAAAAAATACTTACTTTTCTTAAATAATGGCATTGTATAATGCCTCCTTGCTGCCCTTCTGCAGCTGTCTGGTATTCTGCGGCAGTTCTGATGTACTGCACATGCGTATGCTTACTCATTACATCAGAGCTGTGGGTGGAAGCAACGGAGAAAGCAAGATCTCTGTTGCTTTTTACAAAGTGTCTCGCTATGTTAAAGGAGTTTAACATAGCGAGACAGCTTCAAAAAAAGCAACAAAAAATCTCCGTTGATTTTTTTAAAGCTGTCTCGCTATGTTAACCCATTTAACATAGCGAAACAGCTTTAAAAAAAGCAACGGAGAAAGGAAGATCTCCGTTACTTTTTTTAAAGCTGTCTCGCTATGTTAAACTCCTTTTACATAGCGAGACAGTGTCTAAAAAGCAACGGAGATCTTGCATTCTCCATTGCTGTAAAAAAAGACTTATACTAATGGAAAATGTCCGGGCGACCGGACCTTTTTCCATTAGTATAAGTCTGATTTACAACGTGCATGCTGACCAATCAGCATGCACATTTTGGAATATTAATGGCGGGGTCGTTGTATAATCTCCTTTATATTCCTTGTGCCTCCTCACTTCATTCCTTTCTTCGTCTGCTGCAACTTTCTAATCTTAAAAATGTATTCATATACAACCCATTAAACTGTTGTCTTAATCAAAATTGTTTGCAAATGATGTAACTGATGTCAAGGATGTCTGAATAATAAAACTGTTGCTCATGAGTGAAACAGACTAAATGATGAAACAATACAAATGATGTTCATGATGCCTGTATAATGAAGTTTTTCTCCCTGGGTTTCAACTGGAAAAGGGATCTGCTCTTGGACTGTCCAGGTAAACAAATGTCAATAAATAAATATATCTAGTGCTCTCTCAAGGAAGTGCTCACTGCAGTCACCTGCCAGCCTTCCTGTGGGAACAAAGTTCAGGACGGCTCACCCACCTGCACTGTCTTTCTCATGTATGCTGACATACTGTAAACCTAACCCTACGCCTAGCCATACACAGTATGTTACTAAAATCCCTTTCCCTAACAGTACCACCACACAATACAAAAGGACACAGAATATAGATAGCAGAAAACATGCACAACACCGACTCTATCCCCTTACCTAAGTCTTAACTCTAACCCTAACCCATAAACACTTGCATATTCATAGCTGCTATAACACAGTGTTGCGCATCTTCACAACTATCACTTTTTCATTCAAACATTAATTTTCCTGCACACTCCTGCTTTCCTATACCATATAAAACTAAATTCAGCCATATGTGATTCCTCAAATGTGCATTCATTAATTTGTATATTCTCTCTCTTTGCACCAATAAAAGCCTTTCTACCAGATGTGATTCTACCTTTTGAGTTGCAACCCGGGAGGGCAACTGTAAGTCATCCATCTCCATAAACTTGAGTTAATAGGCTAAGAAGAGTGAGCGACTCAGAGTCTGAGTAGCAGTGTAATGTGGAATAGTGTTATAAACTGTGGGGCTTCATGTCTGAAGCTGGTTCTCTAGACACTCACTTTTCATTGAGGTATCTGAAGTGCTGGGTTCATTTTTGGTGTCCTACTGCACTGTCATAAATCATGCTCACCCTTCTAAAAAAAGAACATGTGATTGTTGACAGGTAAAGGGAGTATAATGCACCAACCGGTGTAGAAGAGGCAAGGAGAAGATCACTGAAAATAAATAACAGTTTTTTATTTATTTTATTTTACATTTGTTAACCGGGAAAGTCCCACTGGATACATGTCCATTTTCAGCGGAGGTCCGGGGAGAAAAGCGCCAAATGTACATAAGTGTAAATACAGCAAAATTATTACAGTGAGGTACAAAACTGAAATTTGTTTAACGATATGTACACACAGGTACATGTTTTTCTCACATACACACAGCAAAGGTTGGAAGTTAGTAGCTGAGAAAGAAATAGTTAAAGATTTCATCTGAAAAAGGGAAACACATATATTAAGGTGGTTACCATACATAGTATAGTCTTAAATTTAAATCTTTCCAGTAGGTGGGTGATACACAAAATTTTAAACAGAGAATCAGAGTTTTATTTTTGTAATGAGGTTCTTATTTATAAATTGTTTGAGCAGAGGTTAGTCAGGGTTTGTACAGGGACAAAGCCACTGCATTTTTAGGTATTTCCTAAGAAATTTTTTGAATTGGGATAAGGAGGGGTCACTGGTGAGTTCTGCAGGAAGTAGGTTCCAGTTTTTACCAGCAGAGTTGGAGAAAAGTGATTCACCAGCTGAATTGTTGGTTTTAACAGTTTGCACTAGCATTCTGTTGGTTACTGTAGGGGGTGATAATATTTTTCAGTATGGGTGTACTGTCTGGTTGGTAGAGAATTTTGTGAACAACTATTAGTTGGTTATATTGCAGTTGGTATGGTAGTTCAAGCCAGTCTAGCGATTGAAGGTTAAGGCAGTGATGGGTTCTATAAGCTGATCCTGTGGCAAATCTGGCAATATTATTGTAGCACCTAGTAAGTTTATTGAGGTTTGATTTGCTTAGGTTTATATAGATGGGTGAGGCATAAAGAAGGGTTGATAGCAGATGTGTACGGGGAATAACAGTTCTAGCAGATGGGGTTAGGAATTGTTTAATCCTGTATAAAGAGCCTATTTTTTTATTTACTGTTGTAATAGTTTTGTCTGTGTGAGCATCAAACTTAAAGTTGTTGTCGGTGATCACTCCCAGTAGTTTAGTACTAGGTTCTAGTGAAGTTACGGTGCTATTGTTAGATGTTGTGGTGAGGTGACCTTGCGAGTGGGGGAGAAGAGTAATAGTTTGGTTTTATTTGGGTTTAATAGTAGTTGGTGACCAGAGAGCCAGTTCTCTACCTTGTTGAAAGTGATTTGGGACAAGGATTGTAAATCTATGGGGGAGGTGGCAGAGCAGATTAGGGTGGAGTCATCTGCATACTGAATACAAGTTGCATCTGGGATGACTTTGTACAGGTCATTAATGAATATGGAGAATAGGAGTGGACCTAATATAGATCCCTGTGGGACTCCAAGGGTGACTGGTAAAAGGGACGATAGGTTATCCTTCCGTAGTACAGCTTGTTGTCTGTCACTTAGGTAAGAATGAAACCAGCTAATTGCTAGGTTATCTATGGAGAGTGATTTTAATATGTCTAAGAGTAGCTGGTGGTTTACCATAACAAATGCCTTGGATAGGTCAAGGAAGAGGGCTGAGGAGAGCTTGTTGTTATTATGGTTTTATTTATTGTATGAGAGAAGGGCTGAGGTTGTACTATGGGAAGGTCTAACTCAATGCTGGGAGGGGGTTAGGAGAGTGTTTTGATTCAGATAGGCAAGAAATTGCTTGTGCATACATTTTTCCATTATTTTAGCCAAGGGAGACAGAATGGCTGTAGGCCTATAAGTTGAGAGTTCAGTGGAATCTCCCACTTTATGAAGAGGAACAATGTGGGAGATTTTCCAGATTTAGGGGATATAAGCTTTGTGGATAGTTCTATCGATTAAAATTGAAATGGGGTATGCTATTTCATTAGTGGCATTTTGGAGATATTCTGCAGGTAGTAGGTTTGCTGAAAGGGTGTGGGTTTCAGTTTCATAAGTAGGGACTTAATAAAAGATGTTGGCACTGGATCAAACTTGAAGAGGATTTTATTATCAGGTGTGGGGTTGGTGGTACTTGAGGTATTGTGAGATAGCTTACTGGCTAGGGATTGCACAGTTTCTGTAAAGAAAGTGTTAAAGATGTTAGCAACAGTTTTAGGAGGTTGTTGGAGGGTAGTTAAGGGGTAGGGGTAGTTGATCGGCCTGGTTGGAGAAGTTTGTTTATGCCTGACCAGAATTTTTGTGGTTGATTTTGGTGCTTTTGTTGCAGATTACAGTAGTAACTCTTTTTGTCTAGCATAATAGACTTCTTTGTATCATTTCTCAACTGTTTATATACAAGGTGGTCTTTTGGGGATTTAGTGGTTCTCCAGGAGGTCCACGCTTTGTTTCTGCTAATAATTTTTTGTCTTGTATCATTGGACAGGCATGGTGCTACTTTGTTATTGGTTCTGATAGTGTGTTGGGGATCATGGTTATCCAGGATAGCAAGAAATGTTGAGTTAAAAGTATGAGACTGCTTCCTCTAGTGGAAGTAGCCATAAGTTGGACCAGTCATGTGTTAAGTTCATTCTGAAATGTAGTCTGAGTAAAGTTCTTACAACTTCTAATGGTTTTAAAGGTAGATTGTTGAGGGATGTCATTTCTTTTTCTGATTATGTAGGTCAGGAAGTGATCACTAAAGTCCTCAGGTAGGGTGCCTGTTTTATATATCTGGGGTAGGTTTATTAATATCCAATCTAGGATACTTTCCTTATTGTTAGGCTTATTGATTCTGGTTGGGGAAGATATCATCTGGGAGAAGTCATGCAAATTTATATGGATGGAGGGGAAGTCTGAAGAGCAAGTATTTCAGTTGATATTAACATTCCCGAGAATAATAGTTTCCTTGGGGCAGTTAGTGGACAGCCATTGCAGGATACCCTCCAAGGTATTTGTGTTGTCACCTGGAGGAATATAGACACATGCAATGTTTGTAGATTTGTGTTTGTTGAGTTGGACCTTTGTGATGAGTATTTCTGCATTGTTAGTAAACAAGGCATTTGGAGTACTAGTTCTGGATACTTCCAGAGTGGATTTATACAAGATGGCTACCCCCCTCCTTTCTTAGAGATGTGATCGATTCTTAATATATTGTACCCTGGAGGTATAATCTCATTATCAACGGTAGTAGGCTTGAACCAGGTTTCGGTAAGGTATAGTACATTAAGAGAGTGGACATCCAGGAGGGCATGTAAATAGTGAATTTTCTTGTTTATACTTCTAATGTTTAGGTGACACACTAGAAGTGAGCTGGAGGCATTATTTGAGTTTTGTAGGCTAGTAAGGGTGTTATTTGTGGGGCTGATAGTAACAGGTGGGGTTGGGCCTGGGTTAGGGTAGATGTCACCATCCACTATAAGGTTAGGTAGTAATCTAATAGCACGTTTCCGGAGTTTTAATAAGAGTTTGTGGTAGTATTTAGTTCTAGGGTTAATATGTGAAGCATGAAATGGATGTTTGATGAGAGGTGAGGTAGTGGTTGGTTAGAATTATGTGGCTGATTAGTAGTACTTGTTTTGGTTCTATGGTAGTGAGTGCCAGGGAGGTGTTGGTATTCATAGGCTGTAAGAAGATAGAGAATTAAAAGTAGGGGTATTAGGCAGTAAATATATTTTGATTTTGAAGGTGTGTTAAAAGTATGTGAAGGCATTGTAGGGGTATTTAAGTAATGCTTGTTTAAAATAGAGTTGGGGTGTTTATAATTAGCATATAGTGAGAGACTGGAAAGAGTTTGAGTAATAGGGTTGAGTTCTATGAATGATTGGTTAATGCTGATTGTTTCTTATGAGTGGGAGTGGTGTCAGACGAGGGGGAGTGGCAAGGTGATAAGTTTAGGAGTACTGGGGGTGGGTGCGAATTGGGGGCAGGGTAGGGAAGCGGAGTGAGCCCGCAGTGCGAATGGAGTGGGTAGAGCCAAAAGAAGAGGAGGATCGAGGAGAACAATCAATCAGTGGAGCGCTGAAGTCTGTAGGTAAGTTTGGTGAGATATATAAGAAGGTAAGAGGCTTAAAAATATAGAAGTGAGATTATAGAAGAGTGATATAAGGAAATATTTGTATGGTTATACTGGGACTACAGTGTGAGAGAGAACAATAATAAAGAGATGACTAAGAACTGTGTTAGAGAAATTCGATGACGAGTAGATAAAAGGATTTAAAGACACTAAAGCTAAAAGTAGGGAGCCACCTAGTGGGAAGTCACTTTATTGCAGCAAAGTCCCCTTATGGAGATAACAGGTTCAAGAGAGAAGAGGGAGAAATCTATTGTAAAATAAGGAGGCTACAATAGGGGAAGTAAGGGGTGTCTAGACTAGAAAGAGGGTATGACTGCTGACTAACCTGGCAGGGGAGCATGCTTTAAACACCTAGCAGTAGTTATATATTATGTTTAGTTGTTACAGATGGTAGTAACAGTACACATACATTCTCTTATTTCCTTGCGGGAATTGAGGCTCGGTGAGCAGTTAGGCTTTTTCTTTATTGTGGCATGAGACTGCAGGTGATCTTTACTTTAAGTTCTTAGACGTCCAACAGGGAACATTCAGATAGGCTAGTGCAAGATGGACAGGAAAACAAGCTGGTACATGTAAGGAGAGAGAAAAATATAATGAGGACAACAGTACATTAATCAAGAGTTTACAAGCAAAAAAGCTCTTAAGCAGATACAGATTTACGGGTAACTTCAGTCAGCGATCACAATATTATTACCATAGACTTTATATAACTATAATAAAAGGAAAACTATTTGCTGTGCTAAAGAGAATGTGATTAGACAATGTGCTTTGAACTAGAAGCTGATAAAAGGAAGAAAGCCTGCAATGGCCATGTAAAAGCTGTTAGGGTAGGCCTAAGCAACATAAACTTTCTAATATAGGTTATATAGTATTCAGCAGTTAACACAATTGTGGACTTCAATTTGGTATTTTAAAAATCAGTTGTAGTGGACACTTAACACAATAGTTTTTATACAAAAAAACAATCTTAACCTCTTTAGGCACAATCTTCAGTGTTTGTTTGAAGCTTGCTGATTCGAGGCATACTGAACAATATTTTCTCAGTTCCCTGTCTTATCTTCTCTGTGAACATTTTTTTTGTGAAGTACCTATACAGAAAAAAAATCACAATATGATATCCTGTCCTGGAGTTAGGCAAATCATAAACCATCTTTCTCACTACTGGTTTACAGAAATTCTTCTCTCTCAGTCATCCATTAAATTTTCAGACTTTTTTTCTTCTTCCTTGGTATATTATGTATGTTTAAGTAATCTTTTTGTACTAGTCATCATGCCCTTTGTTCTATCAAAAACTATGCTAGGGCTGATTCTTGCAACATTCTTATTCTATTTGTGGCCAGAAGACAAATTATTTTTTGTACTTCCATTTCATTGCTATACTCATGTCTGGTTGCAATGCCTAAATGAATTGTAGAATTTCTTGCCTCAATCCCTTTATTTTATTTTTCTTACTAAACTTTTCCTAGTTAAGTCATATATTTATGTGAACTGAGGTTATTAATCCTTTATACCTTACTTGTTTGTGACTAGAGAAGTACCCTTCACCTGACTTGCTATGTTCCATTTGGACTGACTGGCTGTGCTGCAGAATGGCATGTGTGGTCTTAAACTCTTAACTAGGGCAATCAGCCCATTAACATTTTAGCATATTATTCTCAGTGTCTCATACTCCATCATAATATTAGTCCCATTATCACTTATGTAGCTTTTTATTTGTACCCTTGTTATGTCCATTTATAAATTCACTTGTGACAGCGCATAGGTCATAATTCTACCTCAGTTGGGCTTTGACACTTTACAATATCTCAGTTTTATTCCATATGAATGTATTTTTCTTATTTTATCTTTTAAATATTTTTTTTTATCTTTTGTTAAATGTATTTTTTTATTCTGTATCTACGTATTGTTGGTGTTGTGGCCTAACAGGTTCCACCCAGTTATCAGACTGTGAATAAATAAAATTCATTCCAGTCTTACTGTTAAATGGCTGATGCCCTGTTGACTAGAGACCTAGGGATCTCATTTACTGTGACAACTGTCCCCTGAGAATGATGCTGTAAAATCTTCTAGGAGGATTACTTTTTTTGAGGTGGGAAGGCTCTGTTTAGGGTTTTGTCCAGTAATACCTATAGTAAAATCATTGTATATGCTAGATATTAGAATAAACTTGGGTTGGTTCACAGAAAACCTTATATTCTGCATACAGCTAGTTGTGTACTGAAGTGTCTCCTGTAGTTTCTCTTTGGGTCGGGCTTTGGAAAGGTAGCTGTGAATGTACAGATAAATGTGAATGCATGTGGTCCTTAGGAATAATCACAACTGGGATAGACATTTTGCGAAGGTCTCCATGACCCTGCTTTTTTTGGGGATTAAGACTAGCCTGGAGAAAGTCTTTTCACAGATCTTCCAGTGTTACAGTTTCCATTACTCCATGGCTCATCAGGTTGTTAAGGAGAGGACCAAGACTCCACTCTGATCTTGTGGGACAAGGGCATTCCTGTAAAAGATAGGATGACACTGAATTCTTTTTTTCTTTATGAGATGATAATACAGAAGACATGTCTGTCTGAAGTCAACTCCACCCAGTCCTTTCTAAAAAGAAAACAGAGGTAATCCAGAAAGCTGAAGTCATGTCTGGTATCCCACCTATGACCCTAGAGGGTGACAGGACTAAAACCAAACAGAGTAGAAAGGGTTAGTCCAGGTAAAATCACTTTATGTGGCAGATATAGGTGACTTTTTCTGATGCCCCTGCCTCTGGGAGAAATAAAAACACCTTGTTGAAGTTTCCAGTAGTTTATTTACTTAAGTAGGTAGATGGATGCGTGTTCTTATCCTAATACACGAAATTCAACAGGACTTGATGAAGTTTGTTGAAAATAAAAATCAAAACATTTTAACTAAGATTGAGGTTCAACAGTCTGCTGAGCTGGTAAGACCTCACGGGTCTTTCAGGAATATTCAAATAAGGGACTTACCTGTAAGCTTTGGGACTGGCTCCTTGTTTTCCATATCCTAGATTTTCCTCCAATCACCTGTTGAATGTAATGTATTAGAATAAGAACGCTCATCCAGCTACCTACTTATCAAAATAAACTACTTGAAACTTCAACATGGTGTCTTTATTCCTCCTACAAGAAGGGCATCAGAGAGTCTCCTAAATCTGCTAGTTAAAGTGATTTTACCTGGACTAATTCTTTGTACTCTGGTCCTTTCCAAAAAAGGTAAGTTTGCTCATGGCAGGAGGAGAACGATTGTGAGAGAGGGAGGTATGGCCTACATATTTGTGATTGATCAGATGAACTCCTGGAGCTGCCAGCAGAGACCTCCCTGCTTTAACTTTCTTCTTTCCTTACTATTTCTGCTTCTCAAAGGCTATCCTCTGCTTGGTGTGGTGGCAGTAGCAGCCCAGTACTTGGAAGAGTAAATATTCTTTTGTCTCAGGATGTGAGAATGGAAGATCTCCTTGAGCATTTCCCATTGTCCTTTTGTTCTCCGTTTTTTTTTTTTCTTTCATAGGAGGAAGATCTGAAAAGGAGATGCCTTTCCACAGGTGCATTAAGTAGCTACTCTTTCACATCCTACAGAAGGCCCTGGATTCTTCGCCTGGTCTGTCTTCTAATCATGGAGCTTGACACTGTTCCTCTTTATGCTGCATCTGCTGCTTCATACCCACATTTTGTAATGGGTTTGCCCACTTTGTGTTGTCTGAGCTAGCCTGTGGGCTTGAACGCGTAAGATTTGCCCTTGTACTGTAGGACAATTGTTTTGATTTGTTTCAAGATCTGTCTGTCAGGTGGTCATGAAGGTGAGGGTGGTTGATGTACACACCCTTTTCTCCAAAGCTATATAATACCCTACTGTTATAGAAGGCATTGGAGTCTGGAATTAATTTTAGCCACTAGTGACATCCATGGAAAAAACTGATCACCCGTTTGATTTTTTTTTTTTTTTTTTTTTTTTTAATAAAGGTACTGGGAAGATCCTGTAAGACTCTTTAAAACTTACTTGGCTTTTTGGAGTAATTGTTTGTGAGGCTGTCCTCAGATAAATAGCTGTAAACGCATCTTCAAATACTTCAGATACTTGAGGCATTGCATTAGGTTTGGCTTCATCCAGACCCAACAATTCTGGGTCGAGATACTTCACTGATATTTCTCTGAATTCTCATTTAAAATACTACCTCAGACAGAGTTTCCCAAAGGAGGCACCATTTGGCTGTGAGCTTGACAAAATGATCTCATTACCTTCTGTATTATATTGTGGGAAGGGCTTCTTGGAAGTATCCCCTTCTCCTAATCCCTTTGGAGGAAGAATATTTTCTTTTGCCAAACTGGAATTCTTATGGTGGGGCAGTGCAGAGACGTGTTGTGAGCTCTGCCCCATTACAAAGAGCTGTTCTGCCAGTTTCCTGAAATCCTGCAAAGCAAAGTCCAGCTGTAAAAGGGAAGAACAAGCCTCATTATTCCCAGTGACAATAGGGCCTGAAATATTATGGGTATGCATTGCTCAGATTTTGGAGTTGCTGGAAGGAGAGTGGCATGAGGGGCACAAGTTGGCCATATAACTTTCTATGAGTGCCGGTCAAGATTTGTCATTCTATTCACATGGCACATATTGTGCACTATTACTCTCGGAGGAGAAGCATCTTTCTTAAATGTTGGAGTCACTTTTTCTGTGAGAGTATTAAAGTCATACACTTTGAAGAATGTGGTCTATGCATACGTCATTCCTATGTAAGAAAGAGACCCAGAATGACATACTTTAAGTTGCCAACGTGTCCATTTCCATAGGAGCTGGCTATAAGCCACTAGACAAAACAGATGACAGTGGATGCTAGAAAGCCATCTGAATGAA